>NC_080162.1:124075808-124412715 GCF_950295315.1 Erinaceus europaeus
TAGCTACTAATGGTAACCTCCTTCCACATTTATACAGTCTATAAAATCTTCACAGTAGGACCCAATATGTGAACCAGTTCTCTTAGAGTAACATGAAAACTTTTTCTGAGTTCAAATTTCTCTTGGTCTTGAGTCCTAATTTTGATTTTTAATAAACTCACCTAAAATCAAGTTTGTCTATTTTTAGTTAACAAATATCAGTATATAGATACTAATAGTATGTATTTATGCTTTCAGTATTCTCATTTTAATGAAAATGAACATCAAACTCAGTTGGAGAGTTGTAAAAAGAAGACAATAGCAGTGAAAAAAAACTAGGTGATCTCAAATTTATGTTATTCACAAAAACTGACTTTTCTGTGAAACTTAAACTAGGTGAGAAATAGCAGCACCAGGAGTAGAGATGGTTGAGTTATTTGGCAGGTTTTTATTTACAGAGTCAACTTTATAACATATGATCTTTTTCTAGGATAGTATAGAGAGAAGAATTCTGCTCATGGTAACTAGTAATAACAGTGAAAACTAATGGAAAAATGATGACAAGAGCAAGAGAAATGAAAGCAAAAGAAGCTATTGGGACTATAAAATATCAAAAAAATTTTGTAAAGGAAAGAAAATATTGGTAGGAAATAAGTCCTTTTGAATGGGAAGATATTTATACCTCACACAAATAATTAAGGTTTAATTTCCTCGGTATTTAAAGAACTTATGAAACTCAGCAACAATAGAATACCCAATTCAAATGACAGATTTGAGTCAACTTTTCCAAATATCAACAAATCCAAAGAGGATATAAATATGGCCAGTAAGAACATGTAAAGAGTTCTGTCATCACTATTTTTGGGTAAATATAAATAAAAACCACAATGAAAATGAAACCATGTTTATATTCAACTTGAATGTAAATGTGACCTAGATCTTCCTGGACCTATCTAGTCATCTGTTTGGGGAAGTCACAAGAGACCAGTTTGCATTAAGATATAGAAATAACAAGTTGTTCATATTTTGGAATCCAGAGCTAGGTGCAATAAGACAGCAGGTGGCCAGAAAAAAGTCTCAGAAAGAGTTTACTGAGAGAGAAATTACCCCAAAAGATAGAGGGGAACTCTGGCTTCCCACCTCATATTGTCTGGTACTCAGACATTCACACCGATCTACACAAACACAACTTCTAAAGTGACTAAATGGAGTTTTACACAAAAACTAAAGAAGTTGTTCCATCCAACCTTATAAAATAAGGGGCCAGTCGAGCTGCATAGAGGGTTTTTAACAGAATGATTACAGTCTGTTAAAAATCTGTTTGGAGCCCAAATAGAATTAAATTGTTTAAACCTCACCACATTTTAACTTTTTGGCCTTATCTGAGACCACTGGTGAAAGTTATTTGACCATTGAAGATGACGATAACAGTGAGAGTATTCCCCCTAGAGAAATCTGTTAGGGGCAACAGCAGAACATGTTTGTAGATATTTGAGACAATACATTATTTGGTCAAGTTCATAATATAAAACATTGGGACACTGGAGAAAATCTATACTATTTATTTAATCAGATATATTTACTGAGCACCTGGTTTGTGTCAAACATTCCTCTAGGCAGGAGGAATTCACACTCAGCAAGATGAACACTGGCATCATAAGGAACTACGTTCTAGTAACAATTGTGAGTATACAAACACTTCAGAGATTTTTGTTAAGTGATGAGTATGTGCAGGTAATATAATATAAGATAATATAGTATCATGTCTTAGAGACTATGACATAGCATAAAGGAAAGGTCTCATTGTGCAAATGCAATTTGAGATAAAATCTAAGCAACTCAAATAAGAAAAAAAATGATGAACTGGACAACTTGAGTGAAAGCTGAAAGGGTGGAAATTAGGAGAAGAAAATCTTTTTGTGAAAATCATACCTAACTTTGGGTCACATTGAGAGTGACACAGAGATGATGTGCACATGTCTTGAATCAAGAATGAGAGACAAATCAAGGGTTTAGAGAACAAACTGGAAAGGCATTGTAAAATTACTCAATGGACTTTGGAGTAACCAGGTGGGTTGTAAAGGGCTTCTTAGATGACACCAAAAAAAGTAAAAAAATTCTTTTTAATATTTATTTTCCCTTTTGTTGCCTTTGTTGTTTTTCATTGTTGTTGTAGTTATTGATGTCATCGTTGTTAGATAAGACAGAGAGAAATGGAGAGAGGAGGGGAAGACAGAGAGGGGGAGAGAAAGATAGACACCTACAGACCTGCTTCACCACCTGTGAACCTACTCCGCTGCAGTTGGGGACCCTGGGGCTCGAACCGGGATCCTTATGCCCATCCTTGGGCTTTGCGCCACCTGCATTTAACCTCCTGCGCTACCGCCCGACTCCCTTGAAATTGTTTTCTATCTTTAACATAAGCACAGCCTCCCTTGAAATTGCTTTCTATCTTTAACATAAGCACAGCCTCTCATTTCTCCATGATTGGTTACCTATGAGACACATCAGAACATCAGTGTCTCTTTATCCTGTCCCTTCCCCTCTTTCCACAGAGTCTGTTTTGGTGCAGTACACCACACCCAGTCCAAGTTTCACCTTATGTCCTCCTTATTGTATTTAAGATTATACTGTAAACCTCTAACCCCTCCAATAAACTTTAGAAAAATCAGCAACAACAATTTTAAGTATATAAACAAAGATTATTCATGAATAAAGATTTTAATACATTAATTCTTCTCTGATTAACTGTTGGTCTTAATGAAATCCCAATTGTATTCCGGATGGAATTTGTTGGGAACTTAATTATGAATTCTTACTTTGAACATGGGGTTAGAGTAATGAAAATACAAATAAAACAGATTAACGAGAAAAAAATCAAAACAAGCAAAAAAGAAATCGTTTCTTTCTCTTTAAATTTAGTGTACTTGCTGTCACGCAGGGAAATTGTAAAATTCAAGCAAAGTAATGTATTTCAAAGGGTCTTGAAGCTTTTAAAGCACCACACAAATACTGTTATTGATTTTAGAATTCTTTTTATAGTTTTTTTATGTCATTGTTGTTTTCAAGTAAATCCACTAGAGGTCAGAATTTCACATAAATTGGAAAAGGATGACAGAGGACCTAGTGGGGGTTGCAATGTTATGTGTAAAACTGAGAAATGTTATGCATGTAGACTGTAAAACATTAATCACCAATCAATAAATTATAATATATGTATCATATATATATATATAAAAGAATTTCACATAAATCATTTAAAGAAACTACGAAAGGCAGGAGAGACCATTTTCCCATAAAGCAGGAAAAATAATAAATTTAAATCACAGAAAGAAAAACAAAGATGATTTTTAAACAAAGAAGGTTTGAAAACTGAAAAAAAATGCTTATTCTCAAAATCCAATAAGCAAGGAAAGAAAGTTAAATAGAATGTGTCAAGTATCTAATTGTGATGTCTACATAGATGCAACTTTACAGATTATCTTTTATTATTCCTAAACTAGATCGGTGGTAGAAGAAATTTTATAAATAAAGAATTCGAGCATAAATAGATGTAGTATACTGAAAATCAAAAAGGCTGAGTTTAGTGTCTTTCTTTCCATTACTCAGATTAAGAAATCATATAGAAAAAAAAATAGCTCTCTCTATATTGGTGAACACCTCCTTGTCTGTAGGTGAATTTTACTGGGTTTTTATCTCTTTTTTAATTATTATTTATTTATTTCTTGGATAGAGACAGCACAAAATTGAGAGGAAGGGGGAGATAGAGAGGGAGAGAAATTGAGAAACACATGCAGTCCTGCCTCACTGCTTGCAAAGTTTTCCCCTGAAGGTGGGAGCTGGGGGCTCAAACCTGGGTCCTTGTGCACTGTAATATGGGCGCTCAATCAGATACACCACCACCCGGCTCCAATATCTAGATATTTCTGTGCACTAGTGACTACCATATTGAGATAATTACCAATGGAGAAAATAATGCAGACCATTTGGTTCTTAGGTCAATCTATATATTGATTAGAAACAAAAGTCCAGTTCTTTGAAATGTTTCCCTGAGATGCCAGGAGGTAGTTCATCTGCTAGGACATGCATCTTACGATGCAAATAGATCTCGATTTCAAACCCTAGCACCACTTTGGAGAATGATGGACAGCACTATCAGGGTGTTCCAAGGATGGCAGGTCCGTGCTGTGGTATCTCTCCTATCATTCTCACTCTCTCTAAAATAGAGTGGGAAATTGACCATGGGAGATTGCTTAATAGTGATAGTACACAGGTGAGAAACCAAAGGTTTATTCCCTAACACTATCTAAAGAGTAATATACATATACATACACATACACATACACATACACATACACATACACATACACATACACATACACATACACATATACATATACATGGGTTTGGCAGTAGCTCACAGGGTTAAGTGCACATAGTGTCAAGTGCAAGGACTAGAACAAGGATCCTGGTTCGATCCTCTGGCTCCCCACCTGCAAGGGAGTCCCTTTGCAAGTGGTGAAGTAGGTCTGTGGGTGTCTATCTTTCTCTCCTCATTTCTATCTTCCCTCCCCTCTCAGTTTCTCTCTGTCCTGTCCAATAACAACAACAGAAGCAACAACAGCAAAATCAACAATGGAAAAAAGAAAAGATGGCCACCACAAGCTGTGGATTCTTAATGCAGGCTCTGAACTATAGTGATAACCCTTAAGGCAAATAAATAAATAAATAAATGTTTACTAAACTATCAACATTTTTTGGTTGGTTGCTTTAATTTTATAAATTTAATCAGACAAATTTGCCTTGTTCAGGGGGGACGGGAGGAATTAGCACCATGTTCAGGAAGGATGAGCTTGTCTAGATATTGCTTTATCTCTTGAGAAATGACAAAACAACAACAACAAAAAAAAAAAACTGCCCTGTTTGTCCTGGTACCTCATGGACACACACAGAAATTTTGAAAGAAAAAAAATGATGACAGGCTAGCAAAATAATTTGCTTGAATAATGTATTGCTTTGTCATGTTCATGATTCAGGTTTGAGCCTAGCCCCCAGTGCATTCAAGAAAGCTTAAATTCCATAGTAACCCGTGAGAATGTCATACATCAGAAAAGGTAGCAGCAATAAATGCTGGAGAGACTGTGGAGACAAAGGAACCCTCCTGCACTGCTGGTGGGAATGTCAATTGATCCAACTCCTGTGGAGAGCAGTCTGGAGAACTCTCAGAAGTCTATAGGTGGACCTACCCTATAACCCTGCAATTCCTCTCCTGGGGATATATCCAAAGGAAACAAAAACACCCATCCAAAAGGATTTGTGTATACCTATGTTCATAGCAGTACAATCTGTAATAGCCAAAACCTGGAAGCAAACCAGGTGTCCAACAATAGATGAGTAGCTGAGCAAGTTATGGTATATATACACAATAGAGTACTCAAATATTCAAAATGGTGAATCCACCCTCTTCATCTCTTGGATGGAGCTTTAAGAAATCATGCTAAGTGAGATATGTCAGAAACAGAAGGATAACTATGGGATATTTTCACTCATAGACAGAAGTTTAAAAACAAGATCAGAAGGAAAAACACAAAGCAGAACTTGGACTGGAGTTGGGTATTGCACCAAAGTAAAAGACTCTATGGTGGGGTTGGGGGGTTCAGGTCCAGGAACATGATGACAGAGGAAGATCCAGTGGGGGTTGAGTTGTTATGTGGAAAACAGAAATGTTACACATGTAAAAACTGTTGTATTTGGGGGCCAGGTGGTGGTGCACCTGGTTGAGTGCACATGTTACAATGTTCAAGGACCTAGGTTCGAGTCCCTGATCCCCACCTGCAGGGGGAAAGCTTCACGAGTGATGAAGCAGTGCTGCAGGTGTCTCTCTGTCTCTCTTCCTCTCTATCTCCCCTGCCCTCTTGATTTCTGGCTGTCTCTATCTAATAAATAAATAAATATAATAAAAAATTTAAATATTGTATTTTATTGTAAACTATAAACATGAATCCTCTGATAAATAAATAAAAATAAAGAAATAAATTTCAACTAATCCAACAACAAATATATTTATATGAACAATTGAACTTAAAGTAATATATAGACATTGCTTTGCAATTATGTATTCCCAAAACCTGTATATTATAATAAAGTGTTATTTTAAAAGTAAATACAATAAAATCTTTTTAAAATAAAAGAGAAGAATCAGAATACAATACGACTATACAAAAATAATGGGGAAGCAGGGACAAAATTTCATAGTGAATTTATTTCTCTGCTTTCTCTATTTCTAAAAAAAAAACAAAAACTGAATAGTATGGTCCTAAAGATTATAAATCTAGGAGCAGGATTCAAGCCCTCAGTCCTCACCTATAGAGGGAAAATTCATGATTGGTGAAACAGTGCTGCAGATATCTCTGTCTCCCTCTTAATCTTCCCCATCTCAATTTCCTTCTGTCTCTATCCAAAATAAATAAATATTAAATAAAGAAATCTTCAGCATATAAAATGTCTGCAATTCATTTAAGCATTCAATATATACTAGAATGATACATTTTCTTTAATAAAATAAACTTAGACTCCATTTGATATGAAAACTCAGGGTAGAGGGAATCACGCCATTAAAGGCTTAATTAACTTTGCTTAACCCAGAATTCCAGAGAACTGCTTCCTAAGTGCTTCTTCCTGGAAGCACCATCTTAGTACTCCTGTCACACTTCTGACTTCTAGTCATCTCATAATTTCTCCTCCTCCTCCTCCTCCTCCTCCTCCTCCTTCTCATCTTCCTTCTTCTTCTTCTTTTGCATGCCATTTTTTATTGTATTGGGAGGTTAATGGTTTACACTACAGCTGTTGACAACAATGGATAAAAATTCTCATCTCACTATGATAAATGTCTCCAAAAAGACTCTCACCACCAACTTAGGTTCATTCCACCAACATGCACCAGTACCTGACCCCCCCACCCCCACTGCTCCCTGCCCTCTTGACCCAAAGCCCTTTGCTTTGGTGCAATAAATCAAACTCAGTCCCAGTTTTACCTTTGATTCCCCTTTATGCTCTTTTATCATCGTCTCATAATTTCTACATTGGCTCAGCCAAGAAATTTACAGAGATTTCTGTTGTTTTAAAATTTAAAAGCCTTTAGAACATGAAGTAGAGTTGGTGTATTGCACCAAAGTAAAAGACTCTGGGATGAGAGGGTTCAGGTCCCGGGACATGATGGCACAGGACCTAGTGGGGATTGTATTGTTATGTGGAAAACTGGGAAATGTTATGCATGTACAAACTATTGTATTTACTGTCAACTGTAAAACATGAATTCCCCAATAAAGAAATAAAAAATAATTTATGCTTCTATGAAGGCACAGGCAAAATGTCATGTTAGTTAGAGATATAACAGGAAGACTCACACAAGACACACTTCTCATACCCCTCTATAGTTAATTACTCTTTGCTTTCTCACCATGGCTCATGATGCTGATGCATAGAGCTTAACATAGCTTTTGGATCCAAAATAGGACTTGGCCCTTAGTAGGTATTCAGAATTTGTTAGTTAAAACTAGAATGAAGGAAGTTGTAGAAAAGGAATGCATTGCATTTTAGACATTGATTTAGCAGAGGTTTGTCTAGTCTTCCAGTTTGAAAGTGATAATTACTCTTCATAGAAAACTGTTTAACAGTATTGAAATTTATTTTCTGATTTGTAGGGACAAGGAAAAGCATTTCCTCTGACACAGCAGTAGCAACACAAAGTTTTCTATAATCTATGGACAGTCCAGTAATGGTTTTAAGTAAATACTTTATTTCTAGTGGGAAGTTTCTTTTCTGAACATTTGCCCTCACATTATTCATTTATTCACCGAAGAAATTATTTGGGAGCCCCAAGGTCTTATTCCTCCTCCCTGCATTTATTTTATGGTATCAAAGGTTAAAACTTGGATTGCAGTTTTAGGAGGAAATGAATTCACTGATTAAAAAACATGCACTTTAAGCAATACACATTTAAATAACTGACAAGCATGGGACAGTATATTTCTGCTTTTTGAAGATTCTTTTTTTTTTTCTACTTTAAGTTTTAAGTAGCTACAATTCTTCTGCTGATAGCCTGGAGAAATATAGCATGAATTACTAATGAGAGAGCACTGACTTGCACTACTGTAACAACTTTCAGAACAAAAGGCTTAGAGCTGAAACTAGGAAAACAACAGCATTTTTTTTTTAATTAACCATTTGCTGGAAGCACATTTGGTCCTTGGTGTTACTTAAAAAATTTAGTAAAATTTTATCAACCTTCAACAGAAGGCACTTAGTCCCAAAGACTTCATTCTCAAATACAGAAATGTTCATTTATGTACTAAAATATTAACAAAATTTTCCTCTTTCTTAAACATTTATAAACATATACAAAAGGTATATCTTACTTGCCTAACAGTTGATATCCTAGTACAGAATCAGTATAAAAATTAAACTGGGGAACAACTGGCTAATAATATAGAGATGATCTTAAAGAAAGGATTCCTCAAAGCTAACATATAGCTTGTGTGTATTCCCTGGAAGAGAATTCAAGAGGAACGTCCTCCTACCCTGAGTGAGTTTCAACATATCTCTAACTTGGATTCTATTTCCTCCCTAAGTTTTCATCCTCTTACGTCGTGTCAAAGGAAGCTTTAAAATAAGTAGCAGATCATTGAGTTTTCCAAAGTAGAAGGAAAGTGGCAACATGTGAGAGAGGAGAGAAGAGAAATGACTCTCAGAATAAGGCTGAGAGATAAAAGAAAATAATGGATTATTTAGATATGAAAGTTTATTTTTGTTCCTCACCTTTGGGTCCTGGTGAAATAGTGTGTGTGGCACAGACTTCAGTGGTAGAATGACTATCCATATCCAGACCCAGACTCTGAATTTGCAAAAGAAAGAGTACCAGAAGGATGAACTGGCTTCTGCAAAGTGGGGTTCCAAAGCCAACCATTGCGGTGATTCTTAAAAGTGCCACCCAGAAATGGCAAATAAACACCTTTATTTTAAATAAAATCTTCAACTTTGGGGAAGAAAGTGATGTATCCCAAGCAAGCATTCCAAAAGGACTGCAAAGACAAGAAGGAAGCGTAGCCTAGGTTGTTTATTTTCTTGGTATTACCAATGAACCATACATTGTCCAGAGTGTTTATTTCAAGTGACAACAGTTTATTGAAATGTATCTCTGGGTTAAGACCTCAAGTTTGCAGGCCAGCAGAAATATCTCAGAGAACAGAGAATAGAGTATCTGTTTTTTCTACACATGAGCTGCTGACTTAAAAGACTATATTGCCTTCAAATGTTGTGTTCCAAAAATATTGTGTCAGATTTCATGAATAATTTACATTTTGTGTAAACAGTGTGAATAAGTTTTGAGTTTTCTGTTGCTAAATAGCTATGATCTGTTGTAACATTTGAACACTAGTAACTACCATTGCATTCCATGACTTTGCTTCTTCCTCTTGCTATAGAGAATTGTTTTGGGTTTTAACCCAAACAAAAAGAACATCTTATATAGAGAACTAAGAAAATACTATAAAACATGAACAGTCTATTTATAAAGTACAGAGAAAGTACAAGATGACAGCCATTAAAATATATTTGTAGTTTTTTAAAACAATCATTTAATTTGATAGTATAGAGAGAACATGAAAAGGAAGGGGAGACAGAGAAGGAGAGAGACAGAGAAACACCCGCAGCGCTGCTTCATTTTTTGTGAAGTGACCAGAGGCTTGAACCCTGATCCTTGTGCATGGTAACTTGCGTGCTCAACAAGGTGTACAACCACCTAGCACTCTGTAGCAAATAGGAGGAAAGACTTGTGGTTTTTTTTTCTTGAAAAAATAGATACAGATATAGATATAGCCATACCCATATACATATGCACCTATATAGACAGAGATAAATATTTCTTTCTCTATCTGAATCTATCCATTTGTCTATGTATGCATGCATCAATCTATCTACTGACGTATCAATTCCATTAGAATATGAACTTATAAATGATCTAATTTTAGTAAGATACTGGAAAATTAGAACTATAGCCATATATATATATATATATATATATATATATATATCAGAAAGACGCCTTACTTTGTTCACTATGTTCATTCTTAATAAGTCATATTGACTAAGATATGGACTAGAAGGTGTTTTGAACCTATTTTCCTTTGAAGTTGGGAAAAAAAAAAAAAGAAAGAAAGACCATACATAAAGTATAGTCTGACCTGGGGGCTAGGTGGTGCTCCCCTGATTAAGCACATACATTACAATGCACAAGGACCTGGGTTCGAGCTCCTGGCCCCCACCTGCAGGGGAAAAGCTTCACAAGTGGTGAAACAGGGATGCAGGTCTCTTTCCCTCTCTATCTCCCTCTCCCCTCTGAGTTTCTCTCTGTCTCTATCCGGTAATAAATAAACTAAGAAGATTTTAAAAAGATAATAGTGTAACCCGGAAGTGGTAGGTGTGGGAGTGACTTTGAAATGAAGTAAAGGCAGCATCCTTGAAAAAATTGGAAAATAAATGTATGGGTATATAGAAACAAATACATTATAGATATAGATACAAATAGAGATAGAGATAGATATACATAGCTATAGATAGATAGTTATAGAATCAGCCCTTATTGGTGAACTTTGGAAAACTACTGCAGCTTCCAATGGTAGGGGTGAGGACACAGACCTCTGGTAGTGGGAACCATATGGAATTATACAGTTATCTTATAATTTTGTAAATAAAAATTAATTCACTAATAAAAACAAGTTTAAAAAATAAAATAAAAAGAAATTATCTGTATGTGTTATCATTACAAATTACTCTCAAATAAACTCAGATATAATCATTTTCTAGGGCTACTGTAAAAGCAAGTGCTATAAACAGAGTGTCTTATATAGTTGTCATTTGCTCTTATAATTCTAGTATTTAGAGCTCTGGAATCAAGGTGTTGGCATGGTTATATTTCTTCTGAAAGCACTATAATGGGCTCATTTTAACTTGATTACCTCTGTCACTTGACTATCTCTGTAGACTTTATCTCCAAATATGAAATGCTATCTGTGAAGACTCCAACATACAAATGCGTTTTACTTAGGATATGTAGTTCAACCCATTGCATATAAAATAATGTTTATAAAATATAAAATAATGAAATAATGTTTTCAAAAGCAAGCCATGGGAAGGGGAAAAATCACTGGCATTGATGGACTTGTCATTCTAGGTAAGGATATAATTAGAATTCAGACTACCCCACCAATGTGCCTCGGAGCTCCCATAGCCCTTCCCCACTAGGGAAAGAGAGAGACAGACTGCGAGTATGGATTTATAAATAAAAACTGAATCTAATGTCAAAATTTATTTTAAAAGTTGTGTAGGTTTGTTAATGTGAATGTAATAAATAAATTGTATACATTTAAGTCCAAAGATTTGAGAATTATTGAATAAATGAAAATAAATGATCAAATTATTTTAAATGTATTCTTTTTTAATGTATGAAAAATATATGATAGCAGTCAGAAAGATTTCTACTGACATTTAAAAGATTTAATTTTTCATTGTCTAGAAAATGAAATCATTGAGAATTAGAAATCAATTTTCCTTTTTAATTTAAAATGATTTAATTATCAATCTATTTTATTTGGGAAAGAATGACAGAGAAGAGACCAGCCCACATCTCCAAGGGTCAAAGCTGGGAGCTTAGGCACAGAAAACTTGTGCCCTAATCAGCCAACAAAAATCCCAGACTGGTGCTTTTTCTTTAAAACCCAAATTTATAATTAACATAAAACTATATAGTTTTGGGGGAGCAGAAGATGGTGGGCTGAGAAGCTGCTAGCAGCGTGTGCTCTGATCACATCTTCAGGAAACGGTAGGATTTTCTGCCTTTAGCAGGCCAGTCAATAAGGGGTCCTAGTGGTGACACCAAAGAGGTGACTATAATTTAATTTGGGTTAAGAATTAGAGTAAAGGTGGCACGGACTAGTGGGTGGGCTGCTCCAGACTTCCCAGGTGGCAGCGGGCAAGGCGGGTGTGCCGGGCATTGTCCTCCGCCCGGGAAGGCGGCTCCTCTGCCGGTTGCAGAGCGCTGCTGGGCGGCCAGCAGAGGACCCGGAGGGAGCACTATAGCTCGGGGGCTTTCTCTTGGGAGTATCCAGGGACCACCGCGACCCTGAGGGCGGATCCAAAGACTTCTTAAGTATAGCTCTCATTAGATCAAAGGACTTGGAGCTAGTTTTCATTTTCGAGAAATCCTTTAAAAAAGTCTGGAGGGGGGGTTTCCCAGAAGATGGCGGACTGAGAAGCTGCTAGCTGCTGAGCTCCGAACACATCTCCTGAAAAGAGTAGGATTTTCTGCCTTTAACAGGCCAGCCAATAAGGGGTCATAACGGTGACAAGGAGGTGACTATAACTTAATTTGGGTTAAGAATTAGAGTAGGGGAAAAAATTATTTTTTCTTCCTTTTAATTTTCAAGCATACCTCCTTCCCCCCCCCCCATAAGCACTCGCTGGGGACCAGCTCCTAGCAGGATACCCCACACCACCAAACAGGGTGTTTTTTTGAATTCACTGATAAACATTTGGGAAGTTCCTTACACTGCTCTTTAATTACAA
The DNA here is from genome assembly GCF_950295315.1 of Erinaceus europaeus. Taxonomy (NCBI): domain Eukaryota; kingdom Metazoa; phylum Chordata; class Mammalia; order Eulipotyphla; family Erinaceidae; genus Erinaceus; species Erinaceus europaeus. Next base: position 124,088,409 of record NC_080162.1, read on the forward strand.
CTCTTTTTCTTATCTTCTCCCTTTTCTCTTTCTTGTCTCTCTCTCTCTCTTTTTTTTTTTAATCTTGTCATACACTTCTTCCTTCTTCTTTGCCTTTCTGAATTTCTGAATTACTTTGGGGAAGAAATCTGACTCAGAGTGGACTCTCTATATGTGTATCTCTGCTCTAGTTCCCTTTACACTCTTGTTACCCCTAGAATATACAGTGGATAGTAGATTTGCATAACTGTCTATTCGTGCTATCCTCTCTTTCTTTTCTCTTTCTTCTACACTGGGATTTGGTTACTATTTTTTCATGGACTGGAGAAATTGTTTGGCTAACTGGTAACGATTAAACTACTTCAATACTTACTTCAGTTGCTACTGTAATTCTGGAGGTTGGTGAGTGCAATTGTCATAAAGTATTTAGTACAGTGTTACTTGTACTCAAGACACAACAACTGAGGAACAACAGAGCATAAAAAAAAGAAACACATAAATAAAAAAAAGGGTAGATCAAAAACAAATAAAACTGCTACTCCAATGAATGAAGACAAGAAACTACAAATGAAGAAACTACAAATCAGCCAGAAGTAACCATAGATAAGAAAAGTATGCAAGCAATAATAAACTTATTAATCACAGAAATGAAAACAACATTGGAGGAAAGGAATGGCAGTATTAGGGAAACAACAGTTGAGACCCCCAAAGAAAATACTGATTATCTTGAGGCAATTAGAGAACAGAAAGCTGAAATAGCTGTAATGAAGAAAGAAGCTGAGGCAAGGGAAAGCAGACTAACAGAAGCAGAAAACAGAATTAGTCAGACAGAGGATGAGTTAGAGAAAACAAATGAAGAGGTGAAAGAGCTTAAAAAGAGATTGAGAGACACTGAAAACAACAACAGAGACATATGGGATGATCTCAAAAGAAGTAACATTCATATAATTGGCCTGCCAGAGGAAGAAAGAGAGGAAGGGGAAGCAAACATTCTAGAGGAAATAATACAAGAAAACTTCTCAGACCTGAATAACAGAAAGGATATCAAGGTTCAAGAGGCCCAGAGAGTACCAAACAGAATCAACCCAGACCTGAAGACACCAAGACACATCATAGTCACAATGAGAAGAAGTAAGGATAAAGAAAGGATCCTAAAAGCTGCAAGAGAGAAACAAAAAGTCACATACAAGGGAAAACCCATAAGACTATCTGCAGATTTCTCCACTCAAACTCTAAAAGCCAGAAGGGAGTGGCAAGATATCTATCAAGCCCTGAATGAAAAAGGGTTTCAACCAAGGATAATATATCCTGCTAGACTTTCATTCAAGCTAGATGGAGGGATCAAAACCTTCTTAGATAAACAACAGTTAAAGGAGGCAACCATCACCAAGCCGGCCCTGAAAGAGGTACTAAAAGACCTCTTATAAACAAGAACATCACTATAATACTTGCAATATATCAGAGCAAACAAAATTTTTTTAGAACAATGATACTACAATACATTAAATCCATAATATCAATAAATGTCAATGGCTTAAACTCACCCATCAAAAGGCACAGGGTGGGGGGATGGATCAGAAAACATAACCCAACCATATGCTGCTTGCAAGAATCCCATCTGTCACAACAAGATAAACACAGACTTAAAGTGAAAGGATGGAAAACTATCATACAGGCTAATGGACCACAAAAAAAGGGCAGGAACAGCCATTCTCATCTCAGACACGATAGATTTTAAATTAAATAAAGTAATAAAAGATAGGCAAGGACATTACATAATGATTAGAGGATCAATCAGCCAAGAAGACTTAACAATTATTAACATCTATGCACCCAACGAGGGACCATCTAAATACATTAAGCATCTACTGAAAGAATTTCAAAAATACATCAATAGTAATACAATAATAGTGGGAGACTTCAATACCCCACTCTCACACTTAGACAGATCAACAAATCAGAGAACCAATAAAGATACAAGAGAATTGAATGAAGAGATAGACAGACTAGACCTCTTGGACATTTTCAGACTCCTCCACCTCAAAAAACTGGAATACACCTTCTTTTCAAATCCACATAACACATACTCAAGGATAGACCACATGTTAGGCCATAAAGACAGCATCAATAAATTCAAGAGCATTGAAATAATCCCAAGTATTTTCTCAGACCACAGTGGAGTAAAACTAACATTTAACAACAAATGGAAAATTATTAAAAGACACAGAATTTGGAAACTAAACAACATGCTCCTTAAGAACCACTGGGTCAGAGACTCACTCAAACAGGAAATTCAAATGTTCCTGAAACTAATGAAAATGAAGACACAACCTATCAAAATATTTGGGACACAGCTAAAGCAGTACTGAGAGGGAAACTTATAGCCATACAATCACATATTAAACACCAAGAAGAAGCCCAAATGAACGACCTTACTGCACACCTCAGGGAACAAAGGAACCCTAAAGCCAGCAGAAGGACAGAAATCACTAAAGTTCGAGCAGAAATAAACAACATCAAAAATAAAAGAACCATACAAAAGATCAATGAAGCCAAATGTTGGTTCTTTGAAAGATTAAACAAAATTGACAAACCCCTAGCAAGACAAACCAAATAAAAAAGGGAGAAGACTCAAATTAATAGAATTGTAAACGATGCAGGAGATGTCACAACTGACACCACAAAATCCAGAGAATCCTGCGAAACTTCTATAAAGAACTATATGCCACCAAGCTAGAGAATCTGGAAGAAATGGAACAATTCCTAGAAACCTATGCACTTCCAAAACTGAACCAAGAAGAACTACAAAATCTAAATGCACCAATCACAGACAAGAAATTGAAACCGTTATTAAGAATCTCCCCAACAACAAAAGTCCTGGACCAGATGGCTTCACAAACGAATTCTACAAAACTTTCAGGAAATAGTTAATACCCATACTTCTTAAGCTATTCCATAAGATTGAAGAAACAGGAATACTCCCTTCCACCTTTTATGAAGCCAACATCACTCTGATACCAAAAGCTGATAGGGACAGAACAAAAAAGGAAAACTACAGACCAATATCTCTGATGAACATAGATGCCAAAATATTAAACAAGATCTTGGCCAACTGGATACAGCAACATATCAAAAAGATTGTTCATCATGACCAAGTGGGATTCATCCCAGGAATGCAAGGCTGGTTCAACATCCGTAAGTCAATCAATGTCATTCACCACATCAATAAAAGCAAAGCCAAAAATCACATGATTATCTCAATAGATGCAGAGAAAACCTTTGACAAAATCCAACACCCGTTCATGCTCAAAACTCCACAAAAAATGGGAATAGATGGGAAATTCCACAAGATAGTGGAGTCTGTATATAGCAAACCTACAGCCAACACCATACTCAATGGACATAAGCTGAAAGCATTCCCCCTCAGATCGGGGACTAGACAGGGCTGTCCACTGTCACCGTTACTCTTCAACATAGTATTGGAAGTTCTTGCCATAGCAATCAGGCAAGAGAAAGAAATCAAAGGAATACAGATTGGAAGGGAAGAAGTCAAGCTCTCACTATTTGCAGATGATATGATAGTATACATAGAAAGACCTAAAGAATCCAGTAGAAAATTACTGGAAGTTATTAGGCAATATAGCAAGGTATCAGGCTACAAAATCAATGTACAAAAATCAGTGGCATTTCTTTATGCAAACACTAAATCTGAAAAAGAAGACATCCAGAAATCACTCCCATTTACTGTTTCAGCAAAATCAATCAAATACCTAGGAATAAAGTTGACCAAAGAAGTGAAAGACTTGTATGCTGAAAACTATGAGTCGCTACTCAAGGAAATAGAAACTGATACCAAGAAATGGAAAAATATCCCATGCTCATGGATTGGAAGAATAAATATCATCAAAATGAATATTCTCCCCAGAGCCATATACAAATTTAATGCAATACCCACCAAAGTTCCACCAAGCTTCTTTAAGAGAATAGAACATCACTACAATAATTTATCTGGAACCTGAAAACACCTAGAATTGCCAAAACCATCTTAAGGAAAAGAAACAGAAATGGAGGCATCACACTCCCAGACCTTAAACTATATTATGTAGCCATCATCATCAAAACTGCATGGTACTGGAACAAAAAATAGGCACACAGACCAGTGGAACAGAATTGAAACCCCAGAAGTAAATCCCAACACCTATGGGCATCTAATCTTTGATAAGGGGGCCCAAAGGATCAAATGGAAAAAGGAGGCTCTCTTCAATAAATGGTGCTGGGAAAACTGGGTTGAAACATGCAGAAGAATGAAATTGAACCACTTTATCTCACCAGAAACAAAATCAACTATAATGGATCAAAGACCTAGATGTCACACCAGAAACAATCAAATACTTAGAGGAAAACATTGGTAAAACACTTTCCCACCTACACCTCAAGGATATCTTTGATGAATCAAACCCAATTGCAAGGAAGACTAAAGCAGAAACAAACCAATGGGACTACATCAAATTGAAAAGCTTCTGCACATCCAAAGAAACTATTAAACAAACAGAGAGACCCCTCACAGAATGGGAGAAGATCTTCACATGCCAGACATCAGACAAGAAACTAATCACCAAAATATATAAAGAGCTCAGCAAACTTAGCACCAAAAAAGCAAATGACCCCATCCAAAAATGGGCAGAGGATATGAACAAAACATTCACCTCAGAGGAGATCCAAAAGGCTAACAAACATATGAAAAACTGCTCTAGGTCACTGATTGTCAGAGAAATGCAAATTAAGACAACACTAAGATACCACCTCACTCCTGTAAGAATGGCATACATCAAAAAGGACAGCAGCAACAAATGCTGGAGAGGATGTGGGGACAAAGGAACCGTTTTACATTGCTGGTGGGAATGTGAATTGGCCCAGCCTCTGTGGAGAGCAGTCTGGAAAACTCTCAGAAGGCTAGACATGGACCTTCCATATGATCCAGTAATTCCTCTCCTGGGGTTATACCCCAAGGACTCCATAACACCCAACCAAAAAGAGGTGTGTACTCCTATGTTCATGGCAGAACAATTCATAATAGCTAAAACATGGAAGCAACCCTGGTGCCCAACAACAGATGAGTGTCTGAGAAAGCTGTGGTATATATACACAATGGAATACTATGCAGGTATCAAGAACAATGAACCCACCTTCTCTGACCCATCTTGGACAAAGCTAGAAGGAATTATGTTAAGTGAACTAAGTCAGAAAGATAAAGATGAGTATGGGATGATCCCACTCATCAACAGAAGTTGAGTAAGAAGATCTGAAAGCGAAACTAAAAGCAGGACCTGATCAAATTGTAAGTAGGGCACCAAAGTAAAAACCCAGTGGTGAGGGGTAGACATGCAGCTTCCTGGGCCAGTGGGGGGTGGGAGTGTGCGGGAGGGATGGGTCATAGTCCTTTGGTGGTGGGAATGGTGTTTATGTACACTCCTAGCAAAATGTAGACATATAAATCAGTAGTTAATTAATATGAGAGGGGGAAAATCAATTGTATGTCTCAAAGTTTCTCAAAACACAAACTGAATCTTTTTAATATATAGGCTGTGTATTTGATATGCGGACTCTCTGAAAAGCCTAGACCAAGTAGATTAGAAGCATCCAATAGCACAGCTATATACAAGATACTGGATACTGTACAGCAAACCATAACAAAAGGACTTTTCAAAGTTAACCCAATTACCAAATAATGTGATGATAACATTAACTATCGATTGTCTTTTTGAACCCTAAGACAGCAGGAACCTCACATCTCCACTATAGAGCCCCTACTTCCCCCTGTCCTGGAACCCTTGGATAGGGCCCACTTTCCCGTATGCGTCTCCCAATCTAAACCAAATAATATTACATCCGCTGATCACAACCTAACCAACGCAATGATTGCCACCTCAACATGCTTCACTTCAGACTGTGTCCAGAGACTTCACGTGTGGAATGACAACCCTTCAGCTTCATTACTCGGGTGAGACCTTTCCTTTTATAGTACACTCTAATTTCATCTCAGGTAGTTCACTTTCTAACAAAGTCCCATAACCTAGATATACACCATTTTCTGTGAGAGAGAGCTTATGTGCACACGTATCCATAAACTTCTGCAAAATATATACCTGAAAGCAGAAGTACACTAGAGTTTGCAGTGAGTACCTCCCTAACACGTCCTCTCCACTATTCCAAGCTTGGGATCCATGATTGCTCAACAAATTGTTTGGCTTCGTATGTTAACTGTCTTTTCAATCACCAGGTTCCAGATGCCACCAGGATGCTGGCCAGGCTTCCCTGGATTGAAGACCCCACCAATGTGTCCTGGAGCTCAGCTTCCCCAGAGACACACCTTACTAGGGAAAGAGAGAGGCAGACTGGGAGTATGGACCGACCAGTCAACGCCCATGTTCAGCAGGGAAGCAATTACAGAAGCCAGACCTTCTACCTTCTGCAACCCTCAACGACCCTGGGTCCATGCTCCCAGAGGGCTAGAGAATGGGAAAGCTATCATGGGAGGGGGTGGGTTATGGAGATTGGGTGGTGGGAATTGTGTGGAGTTGTACCCCTCCTACCTTATGGTTTTGTTAATTAATCCTTTCTTAAATAAAAAATAAAAAAAAAACTATATAGTTTTTCAGCTATTATGAAACTAGAAGAAATTAAATGTGATTCTAGAAAAAGAAGAAAGAGGAAGATGAGGAGGAGAAGGTAAAAAGGAAGAGTCAGTGACTTATTTATGAAATTGTCTCCGGAATTCTACAGTTTCATAAACATTTTCAATCATTTACTTTTCTTTCTTCCTCTCCTTCCTTCCTTCCTTTCCCCTTTCTTTCTTTCTTTCTTTCTTTCTTTCTTTCTTTCTTTCCTTCCTTCCTTCCTTCCTTCCTTCCCTCTTTATTTTTTTCTTTTCTTCTTCCTTTCTTTCTTTCTTTCTTTCTTTCTTTCTTTCTTTCTTTCTTTCTTTCTTTCTTTCTTTCTCCATAGAAACAGAGGCCTGGCAGTGGCATGTCCAGCAGGGTGCACAGGATACCGTCCTTAAAGACTTCTGCATGGGAAGCTTCATGAGCAGTGAAGTGGTATTGCAGATATCTTTATTTCTCTCTTCCTTTCTATCTCATCTCCTTTCAATTTCTATCTCTACTAAATAAAATGGGGGGGGATTGTCGCTGGGAACAGTGGATTTGTTGTATAACTACCGAGCCCCAGCAATAACTCTGGTTGCAAATAAATAAATTTAAATAAATAAATAAAGGCAGAAAAGAGAGAGAGAGTGAGAGACCACAGGACTGATGCTCCCTTCAATGCTTGAAACTGGATTGCGCACATGGAAAAGAAGCACACTATATGAATGAGTTCTTTTGCTGACCCCAGTCTTCCACTTTTCAAGGCACTGGAACTCCAAGCTTTGTTTTGTACCTGTTTAAATATGATACTCTGCTAAAATGAATGATATATCCCCCATTATAATTTTTTTTCTTGAGTTGAATGTGGCCTCATAAAAGTTGCACTCGGTGATGTTTAGGTTCCAGGGCATGGGGTCAAAAACCTAAGCTGGTGCTGGGAGTACTGACAAGTAACTGTTCCCATGTTACAATCACTCAGATTCTTAGCTCAGTATCATTTGCAAAGACCTTTTTAGCAAATAATGTTACATTTTCAGGGACTGGGAATTAGTATATGGATATAACTTATTTTCTATTTCTTTTAATGAATATTTTATATTAAGATATATAGTGTAACAACTCCTGGCAACTGTAATAAGTGGAATTCAGGATGTGTGGTGTGCATATTCCAGAAGAATTGCAGGTCAGTCTTCTCTGCAGCACCCCCCCTCCTTCCTATTCCACCTTCCCCTTCTTCTTCTTTAACTAGGAAAATAGTGATTTACAGGATAGCAATTATGACATTGATGATAGAGCAGGAGGAGTAGGAGGTACAGAGAAGATTGACCTAAAGGGTAAGAAAGGGCTTATCTAGGTGGTCCCTAGATTCAATGGCTAGTATCCTTATAAAAGATGTTCCAAAAGCCCAGGCATAGGGACAAAAGAAGTTTATGTGTAAACAGAGATTAAAGTTATGTAGTCACAAGCTGAGAACCAATAAAAGCCATCAGGAACCAGAAAGGGCAAGGAAAGATCTTATAACCATATTAAAATCAGAAAGTTATCAGTCCAGCTAATACCATGAAGTTATACTTTGGGCCTTCAGAACTGTGACATCATACTTTTTAGTTGTTTCAAATCACTAAGTTTGTGACAAATTGATAGGAAGCCCAAGAAACAAATACATTCTTCTTCTGATGTTCATTCACTGTTACTGAAAGGAATGACACATGAAAACATTTGCTCAGTGCCTAACAGAGATTAAGAAACATCTGTTCTTATGCATTTTAATTATCATACATCCAACTTACGTGAAATCTAGAGGGAAATAAAATATGGCTATGTAGCAAGCATAGCCTAAGGCAGGAGTGTTTTGATAGTTAAAACAGGAATATAGCAAAATGACAACCTTGTCTCCTGATGGAACTTTCTGACAAATTGTTCTAATTCAACTTTAGACATGGTTAATGGCTTTGTCCACTCACACAACTATTTTGTTGAATTAAGGATCTGCCTTGTGAGTTAATTTACACAGTATATAAAATACAGAAATTGAAATGATTTTTAAAATGACATATTTTTAAATGTCATTCTACCAAACACTACTGCAAAAATGTTTTTAGTGGTTTCTCTCATTTAATGAAGCTGAGGGGTTGTCATTCCACACGTGAAGTCTCTGGACACAGTCTGAAGTGAAGCATGTTGAGGTGGCAATCGTTGCGTTGGTTAGGTTGTGATCGGCGGATGCAATATTATTTGGTATGGATTGGGAGATGCATATGGGAAAGTGGGCCCTATCCAAGGGTTCCAGGACAGGGGGAAGTAGGGGCTCTATAGTGGAGATGTGAGGTTCCTGCTGTCTTAGGGTTCAATAAGACAATCGATAGTTAATGTTATCATCACATTATTTGGTAATTGGGTTAACTTTGAAAAGTCCTTTTGTTATGGTTTGCTGTATAATATCCAGTATCTTGTATATAGCTGTGCTATTGGATGTTTCTAAGCTGTTTATTTTATATTAAAATGGGTGATGTGCTGGAAAAAAAAGAAGAAAAGAAACAAATTGGGGGTATGGATCAACTTGCCAATGCCCATGTCCAGCAAAGAAGAAATTACAGAAGCCAGAACTCCTGCTTTCTGAACCCCATAAAGGTCTTTGGTTCATAATCCCAGAGGGATAAAGAATAGGAAAGCTTCCAGTGGAGGAGATGGGACATAGAACTCTGGCAGTGGGAACTGTGTGGAACTGTACCACTTTTGTCTTACAATCTTGTTAAACATTATTAAACTACTATTAATTATTTTAAAATTAAAAAACAAATACATGACTATAACCTATGTTATTAAGACCATGACCTTAAATATTATAAGTGCCGAAAATATGTAGTAAAAACAAGTGTATACTGTTCTTCCAAACCTATAAAGCATAGACATGAGAAAGGATGCAATGTGATTTTTTTCCACTTTTCTTCAGTATCCCTGAATATGGGCCCCAGATTATGTTAAACGATGGGGTTTACAGTCAACAATATTTATACTACCCTTTCACATATTTGGGAGCTACTCTCTTCCCAGATCCAGCTTTCTGGTCCTTTTCCCAGCCATGATATCATCTCCCCAGACAATAACTAGGTTCCACCTGAATATCAGATTTCAGACTCAGGGGAAAACAAACAAAAACTAGTATAGCCACAGGCCCTTTGGAATACAACTAAACTATGACTACTAGATATCTACAGAAAGAGACCCCCTTAACTTTTCATCTGCACTACTCCAGCCTTTAGGTTCATGACTAGTCAACAACTTGCTTGGCTTTATATATTAACTCTCTTTTCAGCCACCAGGTTCCAGATGCTAGCATGATGTCAACCAGACTTCCCTGAACAGAATACCCCACCAATATGTCCTGGAACTCTGATTCCCCAGAACCCCACCCCACTGGGGAAGGAGAGAGGCAGGATAGGAGTATGGATGGACTAATGCCCATGTTCAGCGGGGAAGCAATTACAGAAGCCAGACCATCCACCTTCTGCATCCCACAATGACCTTGGGTCCATACTCCCAGAAGGTTAGGAAAGCTACCAAGGGAAGGGATGGGAAATGGAGTTCTGGTGGTGGGAATTGTGTGGAGTTGTACCCCTTTTGTCCTATGGTTTTGTCAATGTTTCCTTTTATAAATAAAAAATTTAAAAAATACAAAAATGATTGAAACATTAATAAAGCAACGCTTTGCTGATTCACTAAAGAATTAACGTCAAGCCATTGTGATTTTATCTTGTGATCAAGTTTTTTTTTTTTTTTTTTTGCTTCTGCAAATATAACTGAAGTGTAAAATCGATTAAGAAGGATGGAGACTACTGCAAGTCTGGATCTCAGATAATATTTTTTATCCCGACTGTAAGGTAAACTCATTAGTCCTTGATGAGGTGTTTTCTTTTGTTTCAACCTTAAAATTTAATACCTAGAAAAAGAAATATGGCTTTGGGTATAAAATAATATTCAACACACCATAAAACTTAAGGATAAGAATGAAATAAGCAAAATATTAATATTTATAAGCACTTATGCTTTAAGAAGTTCAGAACCAAACTTAAAAAAATAGAACTTCTGTTTGTATCATATACAGTAAATAGAAAAGGTGAGGTTGGTGTGACCTACCCCAAGCTATACAATAAAATACCATCTAGTCTTCCTTTTGACTGTTCTGGGTATCAGCATTCCCACCCAGAGCCAAGCTGCATGAAAAATCTAGGTAATAGTCAATGATTTTTAATCTCTTGTGGTAATTCTAGTAAAGTCCTCCCAAAGGTGCCAATGTCTCCAGAATCTTCTAGCATATTATTCTGCAAGGCAAAAGGAAATTTGTAGTAATTTTTTACAGTCTGTAGGTTCAGTCTAAGTCATCACCTTATGTCAGAGCTGAGCAGTTCTCTGGATCTTTCTTTTACTCACTACCCAACAACCCCCCCACTATTAGTAAATATACAAAGAAGTCAGATAGAAGTTGTACCTTTGACTTCATATTTTGAGAATGCAGAATCTAACACTTCATTAAACCATAGCTATTTTCCTCCATTAGCATTAAGAGGAAACCATCCCACCAACTTCCTACCTTGAAACCTTGTGTGCAACCCCCTTTTTTAATTAGTGATTTAATAATAATTGACAAGATTGTGGGATAAGGGGGGTAACAATTCCATAAAATTCCCACCACCATTGAAGAGAGCCTCCTTTTCCCATTTAATCCTTTGGGCCCCCTTATCAAAGATTAGATGCCCATAGGTGTTGGGATTTATTTCTGGGCTTTCAATTCTGTTCCACTGGTCTGTGTGCCTATTTTTGTTCCAGTATCATGCTTTTTTGATGATTATGGCTTTATACTATAGTTTAAGGTCTGGGAGTATGATGCCTCCATTTCTGTTTCTTTTCCTCAAGATGGTTTTGGCGATTCTAGGTGTTTTCAGGTTCCAGATAAATTATTGTAGTGTTTGTTCTATTCTCTTAAAGAAGCTTGGTGGAACTTTGGTGGGTATTGCATTAAATTTGTATATGGCTCTGGGGAGAATATTCATTTTGATGATATTTATTCTTCCAATCCATGAGCATGGGATATCTTTCCATTTCTTGGTATCAGTTTCTATTTCCTTGAGTAGCGACTCATAGTTTTCAGCATACAAGTCTTTCACTTCTTTGGTCAACTTTATTCCTAGGTATTTGATTGATTTTGCTGAAACAGTAAATGGGAGGGTTTCTCTCATTAAAAAAGTCATTTATTAGGGAGTCTGACAGTAGCACAGTGGGTTATGCGCATGTGGAGCCAAGCACAAGGACCGGCTTAAGGATCTTGGTTCAAGGATCAAGGATTGGCTTAAGCATCCCCCGGATCCCCACCTGCAGGGGAGTCGCTTCACAGGCTATGAAGTAAGTCTGCAGGTGTCTGTCTTTCTCTCTCCCTCTCTGTCTTCCCCTCCTCTCTTGATTTTTCTCTGTCCTATCCAACAACTACAACAATAAAAATAAAAGTTATTTATTTTAGAGGACCTAGTGGGGGTTGTATTGTAATATGGAAAACTGAGAAATGTTATGCATGTACAAACTATTGTATTTACTGTCTAATGTAAAACATTAATTCCCCAATAAAGAAATTTTTTTAAAGTTATTTATTTTATAGTTTTATTGGGTGGCTAATGGTTTATAGTATTGTTAGTGGTTTATAGTATTGTTATTGATATACAGGTATTCCTTATCTCCACATGACAGGTTTCTGCATACATCTTAAACATTCAAAAGTTTTGAACAGGTTTAAAGAGTAAACAGATGCCATGCCTGCCCTACTACTGACTCTTACTCCCATAGGAAACTATGTTAGTAATTCCAGTGTTAGTCTTTTTTTTTTCTGCACGTGAGGGCTTCATTAGTCCAGACTAACCTTTTCAGATAAAAACAGAGACAAACAGAGAAAGAGAGACAAAGAGGCAAAGGGATATGTGAAAGGCATTACAGCACCGAGACTTCCTTAAATGCAACAGTCAGGCTCAAACCCGAGTTGAGTGCATGGCTAAGCAGACATAAAATCTAGGTGAACTATTTTGCCAGTACTAGCCTGTGTATTTTTATAACATTTTTGTGGAAGTGATTAATGGTTTACAGTACAGCTTTTGACATATATGGGTACAATTTCTCACCTCCCTGTGTAAGGTGTGTACAAAATACTCATTTTTTAAAATTTTTATTTATAAAAAAGAAACATTGACAAAACCATAGGATAAGAGTAGTACAGCTTCACACAATTCCCACCACCAGAACTCTGTATCCCATCCCCTCCCTTGATAGCTTTCCTATTCTTTAACCCTCTGGGAGTATGGACCCAAGGTCATTGTGGGATGGAAAAGGTGTAAGTTCTGGCTTCTGTAATTGCTCCCTGCTGAAGAATATGGGTGTTGACAGGTCAATCCATACTCCCAGTCTGTCTCTCTCTTTCCCTAGTGGGGAAGGGCTCTGGGGAATCGGAGCTCCAGGACACATTGGTGGGGTTGTCTGTTCAGGAAAGTCTGGTTGACATAATGATAGCATCTGGAACCTGGTGGTTGACAATAGAGTTAACATACAAAGCCAAACAAATTGTTGAACAATCACAGACCTAAGAGCTGAAATAGTACAGATGAAGAGTTGGGGGGTTCCTCCATTTTGTAGATAGCTAGTAGGCATATTTTAGTTAAATTCCAAAGGACCTGTGGCTATACTAGTTTTTTTGTTGTTGTTGTTTGTTTGTTCTTCCTTTTTCTTTTCTTTTGCCCCTGAGCCTGAAATCTGATATGCTGGTGGATCCAAGATACTGTCTGGGGAGATTATGTCATGGCTGAAAAAAGGACCAGAAAGCTGGATCAGGGAAAAGAGTAGCTCCCAAAGATGGGAAAGGGGTATAAATATTGTTGACTGTAAACCCCATCCATTTAGTGTGATCTGGGGCCCATAATAAGCTTAGGAGCCTGTGTGACCTCTGCATCCCTGTAGATCTGAGCCCACATTCTGTGGTCATGAATAGGAACATTCCAGGCTGCCCCAATATTGACCCATCTTCCTCAGGTGTAACACAGAGTATGTTTTCCATCTTCATCCATCATGAGGATGGAACATTCTCTACAATTGCTGATCCAAGTTGAGGGTAAGGTCCTATGGGGGCCAACAAAGAGGTCTATTGTGTTGTTTCTAATAGAAATGACTAGTAACAGTGGAGAGAGGGATTTCTTTGAGTTCTAGGCCCATCAAGTCTGTTTGGGAATCTCAGGACTCCCCAATTAGGGCCCCAGCTGGTGGAATGGCCTGATAGTGACTAAAGAGTCATCATTAAAGTATACCAGTCCCTTGCCCTTATTCAGCTTTTGCAGTCCTTGCTTTCATAAGGTTAGCTCTGGAGTGAGCAAGAGAACTGTAATAGGAAGAAGGTGAGGAGGGTATCTAAGTAGACACTATTTCATCTTGAACATGATACTTAGTTCACTTAACATAATTCCTTCTAGCTCTGTCCAAGATGGATCAGAGAAGGTGGGTTCATTGTTCTTGATAGCTGCATAGTGTTCCATTGTGTATATATACCACAGCTTTCTCAGCCACTCATCTGTTGTTGGGCACCTGGGTTGCTTCCTGGGTTGCTATTATGAATTGTACTGCCATGAACAAAGGAGTACATACCTCTTTTTGGTTGGGTGTTATGGAGTCCTTGGGGTATAACCCCAGGAGAGGAATTACTGGATCATATGGAAGGTCCATGTCTAGCCTTCTGAGAGTTTTCCAGACTGCTCTCCACAGAGGCTGTACCAATTTACATTCCCACCATCAATGTAAGATGAGTATGGGATGATCCCACTCATCAACAGAAGTTGAGTAAGAAGATCTGAAAGCGAAACTAAAAGTAGGACCTGATCAAATTGTAAGTAGGGCACCAAAGTAAAAACCCTGTGGTGAGGGGTAGACATGCAGCTTCCTGGGCCAGTGGGGGGGTGGGAGTGGGTGGGAGGGATGGGTTACAGTCTTTTGGTAGTGGGAATGGTGTTTATGTACACTCCTAGCAAAATTTAGACATATAAATCAGTAGTTGATTAATATGAGAGGGGGAAAATCAATTGTATGTCTCAAAGTTTCTCAAAACACAAACTGAATCTTTTTAATATATAGGCTGTGTATTTGATATGCGGACTCTCTGAAAAGCCTAGACCAAGTAGATTAGAAGCATCCAATAGCACAGCTATATACAAGATACTGGATACTGTACAGCAAACCATAACAAAAGGACTTTTCAAAGTTAACCCAATTACCAAATAACGTGATGATAACATTAACTATCGATTGTCTTTTTGAACCCTAAGACAGCAGGAACCTCACATCTCCACTATAGAGCCCCTACTTCCCCCTGTCCTGGAACCCTTGGATAGGGCCCACTTTCCCGTATGCGTCTCCCAATCCATACCAAATAATATTGCATCCGCCGATCACAACCTAACCAACGCAACGATTACCACCTCAACATGCTTCACCTCAGACTGTGTCCAGAGACTTCACGTGTGGAATGACAACCCTTCAGCTTCATTACTCGGGTGAGACCTTTCCTTTCATACTATACTCTAATTTCATCTCAGGTAGTTCACTTTCTAACAAAGTCCTATAACCTAGATATACAACAGTTTCTGTGAGAGAGAGCTTATGTGCACACGTATCCATAAACTTCTGCAAAATATATACCTGAAAGCAGAAGTACACTAGAGTTTGCAGTGAGTACCCCCCTAACACTTCTTCTCCACTATTCCAAGCTTTTTGTCCATGATTGCTCAACAAATTGTTTGGCTTCGTATGTTAACTGTCTTTTCAATCACCAGGTTCCAGATGCCACCAGGATGCTGGCCAGGCTTCCCTGGATTGAAGACCCCACCAATGTGTCCTGGAGCTCAGCTTCCCCAGAAACACACCCTACTAGGGAAAGAGAGACGCAGACTGGGAGTATGGACCAACCATTCAACGCCCATGTTCAGCAGGGAAGCAATTACAGAAGCCAGACCTTCTACCTTCTGCAAGCCTCAATGACCCTGGGTCCATGCTCCCAGAGGGATAGAGAATGGGAAAGCTATCAGGGGAGGGTGTGGGATATGGAGATTGGGTGGTGGGAATTGTGTGGAGTTGTACCCCTCCTACCCTGTGGTTTTGTTAATTAATCCTTTCTTAAATAATAAAAAAGAACATGATACTGACTCACTACAGACTATTGTGTATTTTCCTTTCAGGTATATATTTTGCCCTAATTTATGGATACATGTAAACCTATGCTCTATCTTACAGCACCTGTTCTATATCTAGGTTTTGGAACTTTGTTTGGAAGTGAACCTCCTGCAATGGAATTAGAGAATACCATGAAAGGAAAGGTCTCACCCGAGTAATGAGGGTGAAGGGTTGACATTCCATGACTGAAGTCTCTGGACACAATCTGAAGTAAATGAAGCATGCTGACGTGGTGCTCATTGCATTGATTAGGTTGGGATAGGCAGATGTAATATCATTTGGTATGACTTGAGAGAAGCATGGGGGAAAGTGAGCCCCACCCCAGAGTTTCTAGGACTGGGGGAAATATAGGCTCTATAGAGGAAACAGGAGATTCCTGCTGTCTTGGGTTTAAGAAGACAATAGATAGTTATTGCTATAATCAAATTATTTGGCAATTGGGTTAACTTTGAAAATTCCCTTTGATAGGATTTGCTGTATCATACATAACATCACCATATTTTATGTCCTTTAACATTATTTGTATATAGCTATGCCACCGGTTGCTTCTGTTCTCCTTGGACTAAGCTTTTAATAGAGTCAACAGATCAAAGACTCAGCCTATGTATTCAAAAGACTCTGTGCTTTGAAAAGTATGAGACATTCAATTAGTTTTTCCCCCCCTCTCATATTACTTAAATAGTGATTTATATGACTACAAATTAATAGGTGTGTACATAAACACCATTCCCACCACCAAAAGACTGTGTCCCTTCCCATCCCCCCTCCCCACCCCAAGAACATCCACCCTCACCCTCAACCCAGGGTTTTTCCTTTGGTACCCTACTACAAAATACTCTTACTCCCAACTTTGGTCCTTCTCGACCATCATGCACCAGGATCTCCAACTCCCACATCCCTTCCCTTCTCCTCCTTCCCTATTATTTAAAGTTACAAATTTATACTAAGGTTTCTGATTATTAGGTTTTTAAAAACATTTTTCATTTATTTTTTAGAACAGAAACAGAGACAAACTGAAAGGGTGGGGGGGTCAAGAGGGAAGAAGAGACACCAACAGTTCTATTTCATAGCTTGTGAACTGTCTGCCCTGAAGGTGAGGACAGGTGCACTGAACCAGGATCCTAGCACACTGTGATATCTGTTCTCAGTGTCGTGTGCACCATCCAGTCCTCTGATTATTATGTTCTTAATTTAAATACTCATTGACTTTTTAACATGAAAGACAGAGATTCTTTTTCTTTCACCCCTAGACTTATATATGCCACCTCACAGGCATATTTACTTTCTTTTTTAATATCTGTGTGTTAATAATACCATTTTAATATAATTTTCAATGTTTATATAATGACTTATAACAATTATTCATAGCTGAATCACTTAGTACATTACGATTACATTTTATTACTTGTACTAATTTTGCATTCATTGGGTTGAATAATTACATTGTTTTCTTTTCTACAGTTTTATATGTAGCAATTGCAGAGTAACTACTAATTCTTTGAGGCTTGTCAGTTTCATAAAAAAAATGTAAATTGTTCAATTAGTTTCCATTGGTTTCCTAAGAAGTACCTATTTGCAATCACTCAAACTTCCTACGCAGCTAGATAAATTATTCTTTAGACTTATAGAACAATTATCTTGGGACTTATTTTTGCTACTGCCTTCCTTCTTTTTCCTCCTTTTGCTATTTACATTCCTTCTTTTTTTTTTCCTGTTTCTACTTTTTTCTTAATTCTTTCATTTTGCAATATTGTGTACCAGAAGGTCCTTGAAAGAAGATAAAGCTGCAACTACATTTTGGAGATATTACATGTTTTTAAAGTATAAAAAATAATAATAACACCAGTGACTGGGGAATTGACTTGGAGGTACAGCTTCTTCAAGTTCTGGGTTAAGATGATCAGACTGTGTATGCTGAAACTATGCTCCAGTGCCTCTCTCTCTCTCTTTCCCTCTCTATCTATGTCTCTTTCGCTATCTATCTTCATCTCCCCCCCCCCTCTGCCCCCGATACTTCTCTTCAAAAGTCCTGTGGCTGGCAGTCCAGGAGATGACTCTATGGATAATACACTTAACTCTCAGGCATGGGATCCTAAATTAAATTCCTGACGCCACATATCTTAACATGATGCTCCAGTTCTCTATCCCTCTCTCCCTTTCTCAAAAATAAATAACTGAACAAACCTGAAAAAGGAATTTTCCACTCTAAACTATGTCATAAATTGGATGAATATAGAATCCCAGATTTAAAGTAATTTTTGCCCACCCTGAGGTAATACAATGTTTTGTTTTCACTTCTGGCATTACTATTAGGAGGTTTATTTTTTAATTTAATTTAATTTTTTTAATTTAAGAAAGGATTAATTAACAAAACCACAGGGTAGGAGGGGTACAACTCCACACAATTCCCACCACCCAATCTCCATGTCCCACACCCTCCCCTGATAGCTTTCCCATTCTCCATCCCTCTGGGAGCATGGACCCAGGGTCATTGTGGGTTGCAGAAGGTAGATAGATGGTCTGGCTTCTGTAATTGCTTCCCCGCTGAACATGGGCGTTGACTGGTCGGTCCATACTCCCAGTCTGCGTCTCTCTTTCCCTAGTAGGGTGGGTCTCTGGGGAAGCTGAGCTCCAGGACACATTGGTGGGGTCTTCAATCCAGGGAAGCCTGGCCAGCATCCTGATGGCATCTGGAACCTGGTGACTAAAAAGAGAGTTAACATACTAAGCCAAACAAATTGTTGAGTAATCATGGACCCAAAGCTTGGAATAGTGGAGAGGAAGTGTTAGGGAGGTACTCACTGCAAACTCTAGTGTACTTCTGCTTTCAGGTATATATTTTGCAGTAGTTTATGGATACATGTGAACATATGCTCTCTCTCACAGAAACTGGTGTATATCTAGGTTTTGGGACTTTGTTAGAAAGTGAACCACCTGAGATGAAATTAGAGTATACTATGAAAGGAAAGGTCTCACCCGAGTAATGAAGCTGAAGGGTTGTCATTCCACATGTGAAGTCTCTGGACACAGTCTGAAGTGAAGCATGTTGAGGTGGCAATCGTTGCGTTGGTTAGGTTGTGATTAGGAGGTTTATTATTACTCAAATTGTTATACTCTGTAAAAATCAGAATTTCATCCTGTATTTTCCATGCTTAGATTACTATTATTTCTCCTTTGCTATTTTGGTGACATTCTGGGGATGGGTTGGAGTGGGACAATTTTTTATTTTAATATTTATTTATTTATTTATTCCCTTTTGTGGCCCTTGTTTTTTTTAATTGTTGCAGCTATTGTTATTGTTGTTGTTCTTATTGATGTCATCGTTGTTGCATAGGACAGAGAGAAATGGAGAGAGGAGGGGAAGACAGAGAGGGGGAGAGAATGACAGACACCTGCAGACCTGCTTCACCGCCTGTGAAGCAACTCCCCTGTAGGTGGGGAGCCGGGGGCTGGAACAAGGATCCTTATGCTGGGCGCTTTGCGCCACCTGTGCTTAACCCGCAGCGCTACTGATCAACTCCTGGGGGACACTTTAAAACATGTTGATATCATCTGCTAAGAAGATTAAGATAGTCCCAAGATAGCCATATAAAATAACAACCTTTTATTTATTTATTTACTTATTTATGTATTTTTACCACTGGGATTTGGTGGGTGTATAATGTCAAAACTCCCAGTAGCCAGGGTAAGGGGGGGGGAGCATTAACTAAGTACTGCTTCCCCGTTCTCAAAGATTTTCCCTTGTCAGTGCTGCCATGCAGTTACCAAGGATTCAAAGTTAGGTCTGCACACATGGCAAGGTGTACACTCTATAGAACCAACTCCCAGTCAAACTTTAAGTACATCTTTATAGTAGGAATTCCAAGGTGAGGTTCAGTACATACATTATTTCTGTCCCCACAAAAATCTTTCTTGGATAAGGACTTCAAGCCATGACCATGTGACGATGTCAAAATCATCCTTTCGCTCTTTCTTTCTTTCTTTCTTTCTTTCTTTCTTTCTTTCTTTCTTCTTTCTTCTTTCTTCTTTCTTTCTTCTTTTTCCTTATTGGGGGATTAATGTTTTACATTTGACATTAAATACAATAGTTTGTACATGCATAACATATCTCAGTTTTCCACATAACAATACAACCCACACTAGGTCCTCTGACATCCTTTCTAGATCTGTACTCTTCCCCCACACACAATCCTGAGTCTTTTACTTTGGTGCAATACACCAGCTCCAGATTCTACTTGGGTTTTCTCTTCTGATCTTGTCTTTCAACTTCTGCTTGAGAATGAGGTCATCCCATGTTCAACCTTCGGTTTCTGACTTATTTCACTCAACATGATTTTTTCAAGCTTCATCCAGCTGGGCTGAAAATAGTGAAGTTAACATTTTTAATATTGGAGTAGTATTCCATTGTGTATATATACCATAATTTGCTCAGCCTCTCAGCCCATCTGTTGTTGGACACCTGGGTTGCTTCCAGGTTTTGGCTATTACAAACTGTACTGCTATGAGCATAGGCATACACAAATCTTTTTGGATGGGTGTGTTGGAATCCTTAGGATATATCCCAGGAGAGGAATTGCAGGGTCATAGGGAAGGTCCAATTCTAGCCACATGAGTGTTCTCCAGACTGCTCTCCACAGTACTTGGACCAATTTACATTCCTGCCAGTAGTGCAGGAGGGTTCTTTTGACCCCACAACCTCTCCAGCATTTATTGTTGCTACCTTTTCTGATGTATGACATTCTCACAGGAGTGAAGTAGTATCTCATTATTGTCTCTATTTGCATTTCTCTGACAAAGACTTGGAGTATCTTTTCATGTGTTTCTCAGACTTTTAGATCTTTTCTGTGGTGAACATTCTATCCAGGTCCTCTCCCCATTTTTGGATGGGGTTGTTTTCTTGTTGTTGAGTTTGGCAAGCTCTTTATATATTTTGGTTATTAGCCTCATGTCTGATGTATGGCTTGTAAAGATCTTCTCCCAGTCTGTGAGGGGTCTCTTGGTTTGGGTAGTGGTTTCTTTTGTTGTGCAGAAACTTCTTAATTAGATGTAGTCCCATAGGTTTATGCTTGCTTTAGTCTTCTTTGTAATTGGATTTGCTTCACTGAAGATGTCTTTAAAATTTATGCGGAAAAGAGTTCTGCCAATATTTTCCTCTAAGTATCTGATAGTTTGTTGTCTAACATCCAAGTCCTTGATCCACTTTGAATTTACTTTTGTGTTTAGTAAAATGTAGTGGTTCAGATTCATTCTTCCTCATGTTTCAACCCATTTTTCCAATACCATTTCTTGAAGAGACTTTGTGTTCCCCATCTAATAGTCTGGGCACCTTTGTCAAAGATTAGATGACCATAGGTGTGAGGGCTTACTTCTAGGCTCTCAGTTCTACTCCACATTGGTCAATGTGTCTATTCATGTTCCAGTACCAAACAGTTTTGATTACAATGGCCCTAAAATACAGTTTGAGACCTGGGAGTGTGATGCCTCCAGTTCTGTTCTTTCCTCTCAAGATTATTTTAGCAACTCTAGGTCTTTTCTGGTTCCAGATCAACATTTGCAACATTTGTTCTAAAAAATGTGGTTGGGATCTTCATGGGGATAGCATTCAATTTGTAGATGGCTCTAGGTAGTATATTCATTTTGATGATGTTAATTCCTTCAACCCATGAACATGGAATGTCTTTCCACTTCTCTGTGTCTTTTTCAATTTCCTTGAGTAGTGACTCCTAATTTTCAGTATACAAGTCTTTCACTTCTTTGGTTAAGTTTATTCCTAGATATTTTATTGGTTTTGTTGCTAAAGTAAAAAGAATCGATTTCTATTTCTTTTAACTTAGTGTTTGCTTAGAGGAATGCCACTGAATTTTGAATGTTAGTTTTGTAACCTGACACCTTACTGTATCGCCTGATGATTTCCAAAAGCTTCTTGCTGAATTCCTTAGGTTTTTCTATGTATACTATCATGTCATCTGCAAAGAGGGAGAGTTTGACTTCTTCTCTTCCAATCTGTATCCCTTTAATTCCTTGCTCCTGCCTGATTGCTATAGCAAGAACTTTCAACACTATGTTGAATAGTAATGGTGATAGTGGGCATCCCTGTCTAGCACTTGGTCTGCGGGGAAATGCTTACAGTTTTTCATCATTGAATATGATGTTTGCTATATATAGACTCCAGTATCTTCAGAAATTTTCCATCTATTCCCATTTTTGTATTATTTTGATCATAAAAGTATGCTGTACTTTGTCAAAGGCTTTCTCTTCATCTACTGATATGACCATGTAGTTTTTGGTCTTGCTTTTATTGATGTGGTGGATCATGTTGATTGATTTACGTATATTACATGAACCTTGCATCCCTGGGATAAACCCCACTTCATCATGATGAACAATCATCTTAATATACTGCTGTATCCGGTTGGCCAGAATTTTATTCAATATTTTAGCATCTATGTTCATCAGAGATTGTGGTGGCAAATGCTAGAAGAAGAAGAAGAGATTGTGGTCTGTAGTTTTTGTTTTTGGTTGTGTCCCTGTCAGTTTTTGGTATCAGAGTGATGTTGGCTTCATAGAAGCTGGAAGGGAGTATTCCAGTGTCTTTAATGTTCTGGAAGACAATTAAAAATAGAGGTATTAGTTCCTCCTTGAAGATTTTGTGGAATTCATTTGTGAAACCATCTGGTCCATGACTTTTATTCTTGGGAAGGTTTTTGATAACTGTTTCAATTTCATTAGTTGTGATGGGCCTGTTCATGTTATCTAGTTCTATTTACTTAATTTTGGAAGTTTGTAGAAATTGACCATTTCTTCCGGGTTCTCTAGCTTGGTTGCATAGAGTTGTTTATAGAATCCTCCCATGAAATGTTGAATTTCTGTGATGTCTGTTGTGGTATCTCCTGTTTCATTTATGATCTGATTTATCTGGGTCTTCTCCCTTCTTTGTTTTGTGAGTCTGGCTAGTTTTTTTTATTTTGTTCACTCTTTCGAAGAACCAACATTTACTTTCCTTGATCTTTTTTTTTATTTTCAACGTTGTTTATTTATGCCCTAACTATAGTTATTTCTGTCCTTCAAGTTGCTTTAGGGTTCCTTTGTTCTTCTTCCAGGTTTTAAGATGTGCAATCAGGCTTTTATTTGTGCTTTTTCTTGTTTCCTAATGTGTGCTTGTATGGCTATGAACTTTTCACTCAATATTCCCTTAGCTGGTCCCAAATATTTTGACAGCTTGTGTCTTCATTTTCATTGAACTCTTGAAACATTTTGATTTCTTCCTTTATTTCCTCCCTGTAGTTGTTAAATAGTGTACTGTTGAGGGTCCACATTTTGGGACTATTACTAATCTTTTGTGTATTATTAAGTGTTAGTTTAATTTCACTGTTGTCTGAGAAGATGCTTGGGATGATTTCAATGCTCTTGAATTTTCTGATGCTGTCTTTGTGGACTAACATATGGTCTTTGAGAATGACCCATGTGGACTTGAGTAGCATGTGTGTTCCAGTTTCCTGGGGTTAATAATTCTGAAAATGTCCAATAGTGCCAGTTTATATATCTCCTCATTTAGCTCCCTCAAGTCTTTATTGATTTTCTGCCTTGATCTGGCCAGTTGAGACAGTGGGATGTTGAAGTCCCCTACTATTACTGTGTTGCTATTAATGTACTGTTGTAGCTCTTTCAGTAGATGTTTGATGTATTTAGATGGAGTCTCATTGGGTGCATCTAGATGTTAATAATTGTTAGGTCCTCTTGATTGATCCTCTGAGAATTAAATAGTGTCCATCCTATCTTTTAAATTTTATTTATTTTAAAGTATATCCTTTCAGATATGAGAATAGCTGTTTCTACCTTTTTGTGTGTGGGCTATTGACTTGTATGATAGTTTTCCATCCTTTCACTTTGTGTCTGTGTTTGTCTTGTTGAGTTAGGTGGGTTTCCTGAAGAACGCATATTGTTGAGTTGTGTTTTCTGATCCATCTTCCTATTCTGTGCCTTTTAATAGATGAATTCAGCCCTTTGATATTTAATGATATCTTATATTGAAGATATTTCAACAACATTCTTGTAGAGTTTTAGAGTGTTCTGATATATGGCCTATTTATGGTGGTCTGACTATTTATAGGAGACCTTTCAGAACGTCTTTCAGGGCAGGCTTGGTGATAGTTGATTGAACTGTTGCTTGTCTGACAAGGTTTTTATGCCTCTATCTAGTCTGAATGACAGTCTAGCAGGATATAGTAATCATGGTTGAAAGCCTTTCTCACTGAGCACTCCATAGATATCTTGCCATTTTCTTCTAAACAGTAGTGTTTGTGTGGAGAAGTCTGCTGCTAATCTTATGGGTTTTCCTCTGTAGGTGACTCTTTGTTTTTTTCTTGCAGCCTTCAGGATCCTTTCTTTATCCTTATTCCTTTCCATTCTAAATATGATATGTCTTAGTGTCTTTTTAAAAAAAATATTTTATTTATTTATGAGAAAAATAGGAGGAGAGAGAAAGAACGAGACATCATTGGCACATGTGCTGCCGGGGATGATACTCAGGCCTTCATGCTCGAGAGTCTAAAGCTTTATCACTGTGCCATCTCCCATATCACATCTTGGTATCTTTAAGTCAGGGTTAATTCTGTTTGGGATGCTCTGGGCTTCTTGAACCTTTAGTCTTTTATGTTATCTAAACTAGAGAAGTTCTCATTATGTCCAGAAGAATGCTTTTTTCCCCTTCCTCTCTTTCTTCCTCTGGTAGGCCTATAATGTGTATATTATTTCCTTTGAAGTCATTGTTTATTAGGGATAAAAGATGATGAACTAAAACCCTGAGCATTCAGAGTTCAATCTTTTTGGAATATTCTTGTGGAAGTATTAGATGACCCTAAAGAAATATCAGTGAGAAGTACAGACTAGAATGGCCTCCACCTATTGTTTGTAATTGATGACATCACACAGGATAAAATCTTCTAAGCAAAGAAGATGAAAAGAAAAGATAATCAGGGTATTTTAAAGGAAAAATCATTAAGATTTGGCAACTTGTCAAATATTTTTAGAAGAAAATTTCAGATTTTATAGCTGAGAGATTTTTGATGTTTTTGGCATCACAAAAGTGAAATAAATATAGCACCTTTTTTTTCCTTTTGACAAGGTATTTTTGTTTTTTGTAGTTAACTCAAATATGTGATCGCTTTAAAACTGCTTTATGCTTTCTAGGACAAATAGGTGATTAAAGTGAATATGTTTAACAGAAACTGTATTAAACAGTATTCATGACAACATTTAAGAGGTCTAGGTATAACTTATCATTTCATCACAATTTCCCAGTTTTTGCCTCTGGGAATAGTACTTCTTTGTTGATCATCTTGTCTCCGCATTTCAGAAATGTGGAAACCAGGAGCCATGCTCTGCTTATGGAGACAGGTCAAATCAGTGTTCATAGTTCCTGAACTCCAGATGGGTTGAAGTACTAAAGGAAGTCTTTGTCTCACTTTGCTGCACATAGGAGTCAGGGATGAGTGTTCTCTGGTGTAATCGCTGTTTCCCATTATTTCTTTAACCCTGAACTCTGAGAAGTTTGAAGCAACAGGGTTTCCACAAAGACAGCAGGGTTTATTGTAGACCTGCTGTATTTGCCTGGTACTCAGCACAGAGAAGTTGAAGGAAACTATCAGACATTTGTTGAACTGATGAAACTCAGAATATAACCATCCCTGGGAAAATATGTCTTGCATTATAGAGATAAATATTTATCACAGCTCTGCCGGGAAGTGTATGACTAATAAACACAATGTTCTTATTTTAATGATCTGTTTATATTTTAGAGGCTCCATATCACGTTTGGTTAGTCGCACCACGGATAATACTCAAAATAAATTTTCATGAAATATTCTTGAGAAGATCTCAACTTAATGATCAAACACATGTCCATCATTTAATAAGTTCCTGTAAGTGGTTATAAAATTTTTCCTTATAACATACATACTAAAGCCTTCATTCTCATAATTACTTTTTTTCTCACAAAGAAATCAAGAGCTTGCAATAATATATCACACTGTATGTAACTTCTTTTTTATAAGTGACATCTTTGTTTTTAAGCAATAATTTTGCTACTAAATTTTATTTTAAACCCATTAGTTTCAGAGGCAAGATTATAACAAAAAATGGAAGTCGGCAGTTAGGGACTATGTGTGTTTCTGCACCAAACTACGTAGATAAATGTGTTTAGCCTCTCAGAGTTTTATCCATGAATTGACTCAGTTTTAGTTTTGTGTTCTATTCTTCAACCTCAGCTCCACAGTATCTGTACCCTCTTTGTAAATTTGTAAATTGAGTTTTTTTATTTTTATTTATTTATTTATTTTAGCCTCCAGGGTTATCGCTAGGGCTTGGTGCATGCACTAAGAAACCACAGCTGCTGCTCCTGGCAGTTATTTTTTCTGTTTTGTTGTTTAGAGCAGAGAGAAACTGAAAGGGAAAGGGGATATAGAGACAAAGAGAGGTAGACACCTGAAGACTTGTTTCACTGCTTTTGAAGTGACCCTGCTGCAGGTGGGGATCTGGGGGCTCAAACCCATATCCTTGGGCAAGTCCTTGCACTTTTTATTTATTATTATGCATGCTTAACCAATTGCACCTGCCTGGCCCCCATCTGAATATCTTCAACATATATATAAACTGTAAGCAGCTCTGTATGATTCATTTGCTATACCTTGATTTGTAGAATTACCTTTTCTAGTAATCATAGTTACATGTTGCATACTTGAAAGACCTTATTTCAAGTGAATTAGCTAAATAAAAGTGGAAGGAAAAAAATAGGCCCTACATTGGAAGTTTAAGTGTGTGACAGTCATTTTATTTTATTTTATTTTATTTTATTTATTTTTTTTTTAAATTTTTTATTTAAGAAAGGATTAGTGAACAAAGGCATAAGGTAGGAGGGGTACAACTCCACACAATTCCCACCACCCAATCCCCATAACCCACCCTCTCCCATGATAGCCTTCCCATTCTCTAGCCCTCTGGGAGCATGGACCCAGGGTCGTTGAGGGTTGCAGAAGGTAGAGGGTCTGGCTTCTGTAATTGCTTCCCCGCTGAACATGGGCGTTGACTGGTCGGTCCATACTCCCAGTCTGCGTCTCTCTTTCCCTAGTAGGGTGTGTCTCTGGGGAAGCTGAGCTCCAGGACACATTGGTGGGGTCTTCAATCCAGGGAAGCCTAGCCAGCATCCTGGTGGCATCTGGAACCTGGTGATTGAAAAGAGAGTTAACATACAAAGCCAAACAATTTGTTGAGCAATCATGGATCCCAAGTTTGGAATAGTGGAGAGGAAGTGTTAGGGAGGTACTCACTGCAAACTCTACTGTAATCCTGCTTTCAGGTATATATTTTGCAGTAGTTTATGGATACGTGTGCACATACGCTCTCTCTCACAGAAACTGTTGTATGTCTAGGTTATGGGACTTTGTTAGAAAGTGAACTACCTGAGATGAAATTAGAGTGTACTATAAAAGGAAAGGTCTCACCCAAGTAATGGAGCTGAAGGGTTGTCATTCCACACGTGAAGTCTCTGGATACACTCTGAGGTGAAGCATGTTGAGATGGCAATCGTTGCTTTGGTTAGGTTGTGATCGGCGGATGCAATATTATTTGGTATGGATTGGGAGATGCATACGGGAAAGTGAGCCCTATC
The DNA here is from genome assembly GCF_950295315.1 of Erinaceus europaeus. Lineage (NCBI taxonomy): Eukaryota > Metazoa > Chordata > Mammalia > Eulipotyphla > Erinaceidae > Erinaceus > Erinaceus europaeus. Next base: position 124,115,946 of record NC_080162.1, read on the forward strand.
CAAGGGTGCCAGGACTGGGGGAAGTAGGGGCTCTACAGTGATTTTATAAGAAACATTAACTTCTCTCTCTCTCCTGTCCTAGGTATATCATATCTACAGATAGGGTATTGGATTGAGAAATTCTTGTGACTTTCTAATTGTGTCATGGGAAAGTAGAGGAGTTATTGATCAAACCTTGATCATTAGCTGCAAAGTACTTGTAAAAAAAAATTTCACACTGTCTCAAATCAATTATTCATACTATATGCTTTCAATATGTAACCCAGGACTGGAAAGACAGATAGCAGCTATGCAAAAAGAGTCATGCTTGAGGTTCTGAGGTTCAATCTCCAGCACCAACATCAGTCAGAACTGAGCAGTGCTCTAGTCTCTGTCACTGTCTCTCTGTCTCTGTGTCTCTCTCTACCCTATCTCTTTTCATTAAAATATGAATATTTAAAAATATAAAGACATATCTGGGGCCACACTTGGTTGAGTACACACATTACACATTACAATGTCCAAGGATACAGATTCAAGGCTCTGGTTCCCACATGCAAGGAGGAAACCTTATGAGTGGTGAAACAGTATTGTAGCTGTCTCTTCCCTTCTCCCCTCCATCTCTCTGTGTCTCTCCAACAATAAATAAAATAAAAATTTTTTTAAATGAAAAAAATAGAGAGTTGGTGGTAGCGCACTGAGTTAAGCGCACGTGGAGCAAAGCACAAGGACTGGCGGAGGGATCTGTGTTAGAGCCCCTGCTCCCCACCTGCAAAGGACTCGCTTCACAGGAGGTGAAGCAGGTCTGCATGTGTCTATCTTTCTCTCTCTCCCTCTCTGTCTTCCCCTCCTCTCTCCATTTCTCTCTGTCCTATCCAACAACGACGACATCAACAACAATAATAATAACTACAACAATAAAACAACAAGAGCAACAAAAGAGAACAAATAAATTTTTTAAAAACTAAAAATAAATAAACATGTAACCCAGAAGTCAGTTATTTGAAGGCCACGTTTTCTTGTTTTTCTTGTTTTGAGTAGTCACAATTTTCTTTAATACTTAAATAGTACTTTCTATCTCACCAATTTCCACAGGTTCTTGCCTTCACTGAAATGGCAGAGTTTCCAGACAATTCAGTGTCCACTCAATACTCTAGAAACTGTTGTCGTCTTTTCATACCTCTTCCCCCTATCTGGGCACATAGCCAAAACAAATTGTCATTATATATCCTCTTTCCACTGAAGTGGAAATGATGATTTCCAGACTGTAGCATAAATGTAAACTTTGACATTAGATATCTCATTAATTGTCTGAGGAAATGAAGGCTTGAAGGACTCAAATAATAACTTTTATTTCTACTAATACGTGTCACAACTAGAACTTGAATTCAACTCTTAGAAATTAAGGTCTTATTCTATGGTCTTGTCAATGTTTCCATTTTATAAGTAAATTTTTAAAAAATAGTTCATTTTTAATCAATAAAATATTTTTATCGGGAAAAAAAAGAAATTAAGGTCAACATGGGTAGTTTCAGTAGCTCTGAAAACTTCAAAGGAATAATGGGTCTGATAAAGAAGTATTTTTTTCCCTTTACAATACTTAACTAGTACACGAGTCTTGTAGGTTGATCTTACAGCTATGCTTCTTCTTCTAGCGTTTGCCCTTCTTCCGTAGCCAGTCAACAGCGTCAGGTTGAGCCTGATGTAAAGTTTCGAGACCTCCTTTGAATCTGGAGAGGTGGCAGTGATGACATTAACATGCTCTATTCAAGAGATAAGTATATACAGAGTCTTGGCATTGCATCATAATTAAACTAGCATCTGATCTCCTATAAAAGTGCATTTATTTAGCAAGTTTTCACTAAATTATACTATGTCTCCAGAATAGCATTAGCTAAACACCTAAACAAATGAACATTGCTTGCCTAAGGCACATTTTCATAATGTTACAGATGGGAATGACTCTAGCATTTTAGCACCATGGCTCATTTCCCATCAGTGTTCCAGAGACTGAAGAAGTTATCAAAGATAGGTAATTTATTTTACTAAACAGTAACTACCTCAGTTATTTCTTTTATCATTTAATACAGCACAGAAAAACCAGTAACTTTTACATTTTGTAAGTTAGGAAACTGAAGCAGTATGTAAGTGACAGAACACAAAGGTTTTATAACTCAAAACAGTCCACACCATGACACATCATAGTAAAACTATTCAAAAACAGATACAAAGGAAAGACAATGCAGACCACTGGGGGGAGGGGACTTAACATACAAAGGCAGGACCATGAGGTTATCTAGAGCTTTCTCACCAGAAACAACAGATGCAAGAAGAAAATGGAATGAAATATTTATTGTATTAAAAGATAAAGCCATGAATAGCCTGTCAAAATTATCTTTCAAGTATGGAGGATAATTTAAAACCTCCCCAAACATATAGTAACTGAAGGAATTCACCACCACCAATACTGCCTTGAAAGAATAACGGAAAAGATTTCTACATGAAAAGAAGCAAATTAATTCCAATTCTAAATGAGTTCTTTGGTGGTAGAATAGAAGTGGAAATACAAACAAAGAATCAAGGACATAGGAAAAGTGAAGAAAAAATGGAAAGAGTGATCTAAACAGTGTGTGTGGACCAAGACCAAATACTAGACCAGAAGAATCTAAAATTCCAATCTTTGCCTCACTTTAGATGGAATCTGAAGGAAAAGTGATGGGTGGGATAAGTCAGGAAGAGATGGACAAATTCAGGTTGACCATGTACATAGGTGAAACTCTGGAGACAGAGAAAGGGATAACACAAAGTGAAACTTGGACTGCAGGTGGGGTAGTGTACCAAAGCAAGGAACTTTGGAGAAGGAGTGGAATATGGGGGCTTGGAGGAGGGGTTGAGGCCCAAGGCTGGGGGTGAGAGTATTTTGTAGACGACCAGGACACAGATTTGGGAAATGGAGCTTATGTGTAGACAAGTATGTTGTAAACCAAATAAAATAAAAATTTTAAAAAGCCCTTGAAAATAAATTAGTCCTTGCTTTCTTCCTTTTGGACAAGGTGTACTGTATTGCACCAAAGCAAGAGACTCTGGAAAATGAAAAGAAGGAGCAAATGGAGAGGAAATGGGATGTCTGGAGCATAATAAAGGAAAAAGACCTAAGTTGGGGGGTGATATAGTTCCAAAGAACATATTACTGGAGAGATGAGACACTGTACTCACGTGTCAACAACTGTTTTATAAGCCATTAGTCCTGCATTTGTCCCTCTCTTTCTGACTTATCCCACGCATCACTTTTCCTTCAGATTCCAACTAAAGTGAAGTAAAGTAAATGATAAAAAACCCTAGTAAATGATGAAAAAAAAAACAATGAAATAACATAAAATAATAATCGTAGTGCTATGGAACTACTAAGGATATGTTGTTTCAGTTTAATAAATTAACAGAAAGGCTAATGGCAAAAGCAGATGAGAGCTACTATGTGTTTGAGGTAGGGTGAGAGACTGAGATTTCAGATGCACCAATAATATTTATTTTGGGGATTGGTAAAACAAATAATAATACTTATTCTCACCCATTTTGTAAAGCTAAAAGCTTAATTCAAACACATGAATTTTTAGACCTCTTAACTGAAATTTATTTTCAAGTCTAAAAGTTGTAAGAAGTCCAAAATTATTTTTATTTATTCATGGACATTAACAGTATTCAGTAAGATAAAATTAAAATATAATAAATTATAAACATAATTATAAATAAAAGTGCAGATTATAGTTGATGTATTAATTAATTGTTCTAGAATTAAAAAAGTGTTTGTATACATATGGGAACAATTAACTTGAGGGTCATCAATGCAAGGAAGAATAAAGTAGCCTACAGTAGTTGAAAGATTATGAAAATTATCTGTAGCATAGTAAAGAAAAATCTGAAAATCATGTCTTATTAATGAAGGGGGTAACACTGCCCTCACTTTTACATGAGGATTATTCTATTTAAATCATCAGTTTCTTCAAGTAAATAACCTCAAATTGTTAATATGGGAAAGTAATATGGGAAAAAATAAGGGTCAAAATCCTGACTCTAGAGGCACAGCCCAGAGATGGGCAGGTTCAACTTAAGTAGAGACCCTGAGGCTTGAGTGTCCCAGTTAATACACTTTAGTTACTGTGCAATACTGGTAAGTCACTTACACACTACTTCAGTTTTGTCTTTGCTTTTCCTATGTCTTTGCATTTCTGTTTCTATTCTACCACTAATGAACTCATTTAGAATTGGAATTAGTTTGTTTCTTTTCATGTAGAACTCTTTTCAGTAATACTTTCAAGACATACTGTTGGTGGTATATTCCTTCAGTTACTGTATGTTTGGAAAGGTTTTAAATTATCCTTCGTACTTGAAAGATAATTTGACAGGATAGAGTACTCATGGCTGGTAATCTTTATCCTTTAGTACATGAATATTTCATTCCATTTTCTTCTTGCTTCTGTTATTTCTGGTGAGAAATCTTCAGATAGCCTGATGATTCTGCGTATGTATGTCAAATTCTTTTCTTTGTCTTTATTTTTGGATAATTTTACCATGACATGTTGTGATGCGAACTGTTTAGTGTTATAAGTCCTGGGTGTTATAAGTTCTCTCACTTTCCTCCATGCTTATATTTTCATCATTTCCCTGGTGTGGAATGTTTCCCTATATAACTTCTTTGAATATAATCTCTGCCCCTCTCCTCCTCTTCATCTTCAGGAATCCAAAAAAATGTTTATGTTGTTTTATCCAATGGAGTGTGCTATTTCACCCAGAATTGTTCATTTTTCATGAGCCATTTCAACAGCCTTGTACTCAGTGATAAATGGTAGTTTTTATGTTGTAGCCCTGCTACTCTGTCCTCTAACTGAATCATTCTAGTCACAAGGCCCCTAATCTAAGTCCTAACTCCTCTACTTCATGTATCTCCATTTGAAGTTTTCTTTGTGAATTTTGTAGTTCTTTGTTGAAATGTTCCTTGAAATTGTGGATCTGTGTTTGTATATTATGGTTAAAGTCTTGAATTGCCTTCATAATAAATTTTCTGACCTCAAGACTGACATTTTGTTCAAATTGGCTTCCCTGATCTGATATCTGTTGTTCAGCCAGTAGATGGCACTGTGTCTATGTTTTTATGTATCCTGTATGTGAGTGTGTGTGTGTGGGGGGGGGGGTGTCTTTTGTCTTCACTTATGTATTTTATGTAACAAGGTTTTATTGCCTTGTTTCAGACTTTAATCTGGACTCTGGCAGCCTGCTCTTTCACCCTTTGAGGAAAAGAGGGGAGATGGGAATGGAAAGAAGGGCACAGTTTTTATTCAGAGGAATGTTCTGCTTTCTCCTGCCTTCTTGGGTCATGCTTGTGATTTCTTTCCTTTTTTTTTTTTGATATCTATTTATTTATTTATTCTTTTTTGTTGCCCTTGTTTTACTGTTATAGTTATTATTGTTGTTATTGGTGTCGTTGTTGTTGGATATGACAGAGAGAAATGGAGAGAGGAGGGGAAGACAGAGAGGGGGAGAGAAAAATAGATACCTGCAGACCTGCTTCACTGCTTGTGAAGTGACTCCTCTGCAGGTGGGAAGCCGTGGGCTTGAACCGGGAGCCTAATACCAGTCCTTGCGCTTTGCACCACCTGCGCTTAACCTGCTGCACTACTGCCCGACTCCCCATGTTTGTGAGTTCTAACCTGTGACTCAGAATGGCACCATTTTCCAGGTATCTGCACCAAGCTCAATCCTTGTAGAGCTTCCCCATCTCCTTTTCAACAAAGTGCACCCACCTTTGGCTCTGTGATTTTCTTCAAACCTTGTGATTGAAATATTGTAACATACCCATTGATGTGTAGTTACTTTTCTGGTTGTTTCAGCTGTTACTCCATGACAGTGTCTTATACTCTTGATTGACTCATTTTTAAAAAAGCAACTGATGGTCTCTTTTTCACACTTAGTCCAAGTATTTACTAGTACTATAGTCTTCTTATTGGTCATTTGACTTCTCAGAAATTGACTCAGTTGGATAGAATATTATAGGGATGACCCACACAGGCAATAAAATATAACTTTGGACTCATTCTCATGTTTGTGTATGGATCAGTAAACCCAAGGTGGAACTATGTAGATATTCATCCACAGTGTCAGAAATTTCTTCTCATCAACAAATGAGATATGGACTAATTTGTTGGATTTCTTTTACTCCAAATATTGATTTTTCAAATAGATCTTAGGGTTATATTGAAATTTTACTTAACTTTTGAAGTCTTAAAAGATAACAGAAAAATAAGTTACTAAGATTAAAAAGATTACTAAGATTAAAAAGTTACTAAGATTAAAAAGTAAGATTTAAAGGATACCCATTAAGATATTTAGATTATAGGTATTTACACATACATTTTCAAAGTCTGTACTTAGTGATTTACAAGAGTCTCATGAATAGGAGAAAATCTGCTCATTGACCAACTTCTGAAGAAACTCTCTCACTTTAAGTCTATCATAAGAGAGTTTCAATAGATATCTGTGGATTTATAATTAAACCAAAATTTTAGAGATCAAATAAAACTTATTTAATTTTTGTGAACCTGAAATACATTAAAAGAAAAATCAGTTATTCTGAGGTTACTGTAGAGATGCTTAGAAATTATCAATGTCGAGAACTTTGAAGTCAATATTTTATTTTTGGAAATCTCATAATAATTAAAGTAGTTAAGGCTTACAAAATAGTAGAGATCATGTTCACTTGTTCATTTGAACAAGTACTTTAAATATATAAGTTAATTTGTTACAAAAATTTGACCCTCAGTCTATGATTAACCTAGTATACACCTGGCTACTACTGCCAGAAAAGTGGCATATAGAAGATAAGTTGCCCAAAGTTCCATGAATACTAATAATGATCTGGACTATGAATGTGGGCAGGTATCTTCACAGCAGCTACGTTAGCTTCAAAAGTGATAGTGCCTCTCCAGAAAAAGATACCAACAGTGTATCTCCTCCAAAAAAGAAAAAGTGCAAAATTTTATATAACTAAACTTTAGAATCATTGATGGAGATAAACAATTGTGTTAGAAGGTATACCACTTACTTTCAGTTGAGTTTGATGTTGAAATGTCTTCTATTCTTTAGAGTCAATTAATACAACCTCTTAGAATTAGTACTAAGGGAAAAGACCTTTGAGCAGGTGAAAGAGCATAACATTTGTGCAAAAAGACTCTGAGGCCTGAGGTTCTGAAGCCCCAGGTTCAATCCCTTGTACCACCATAAACCAGAGGTAAGCAGTACTCTGGTAAAAAAAAAATTATTTGATGATTAGATATTGAGCATTGGGGTTTATTATGTAGAATGATTATTCCTATTATGTAGTATTGCTGTAACATAGAAATAGCAATTAAATTTGATTAAACTCTAAAATTTACCTAAAGATCATATTTTTTCCAGTAACTATGAGTTAAGGTTACATTATTTTATTTTATTTTTATATTATAGAATTACATGTCGACAGGGGTTTGAATCTACAACATTCCCACCACTGGAGTTCTGAAGCTTCACTCTCCCTACTGCAATCCACCACAGTTCCCCTGAGGTTGTAGACTTGGGCCAACCATCTTCTCTACAATTATCTGTCCACATTTATACATAGTTGCCCTTTCTTTTTGTGATTCAATCCTCTCTTCTCCACTAAGCCACTCATAAAATCATAGTTACCTCCATATGTCCCTCTCCTTTGCCTTCTCTCTCTCTGGGTGCTGATGGAGCTGAAGTTTAGAGCTCTCTTATCTTCATTCTATCACTTCTTACACACTGGGAATATGGATCAAGATTGTTTATGGCGAGCAGAAGGTAGGAGTTTTGATTTCTGTAATTGCTTCTCTGCTCAGCATAGGCTTTGACAGATCATTCTATACCCTCAGCCTGTTTTTATCTTTCCCTAATGGACAGAGCTCTGGAGATGTGAGGGTCCAGGACACATTGGTGAGGTTCTCTGCCCAGAGAAGTTGGGATGGAGTCATGGTAGCATCCGTAACTTGGTGTCTAGAAGGTGGCATGACCTAAGTTGAGAAAATATGGTTAATGAACAGGAACCAAAAAATAGGATTAGAGCAGATGATATTAGGGATATTAGGTTAGAAGAAAATGAGAAAAACCATTTTAGACATATTGCTGGTGGCATACAGCCATGGTAGTTTTGCTTAATTTTGGTAGCTAGTCTGAAGTTGGATAATAATATTGTCTGAGAGAATGGTGTCAGAATAGAGAAAAGGGCTAGAAAGTTGAGTTAGGGCAGAGAGTAGCTCCCATTCTTATAAAAAAAATTCTGTGGCTAAAATTCACTATTTACCTCCATCCACCTGCTCCAGAGCACATATATTTGTACATATACATATTTATACTTAACACCAGAGTCTGTGTAACCTCTTAAGTCCCTATTGGTCTGAGCTTATAGCTCATGGCCACATCTGAGGAACACTGCAGGCTACACTCATTTCAGGAACAGCCCTTTTTGAGTGGCAGGGCAGGATACCCCCAGCCTCCCTTTGGAGACTGGGGCTATCCCTACTGTGATTGCTTTATGGTAAAGCTAAGGTCCTAGGAGAGCCCACAAGACTCTGTTCCTTATGGAAGCGACCAGCGGTAGTGGAGAGAGGGACCCTTTAGAGTTCTAGGCCCATCATATGTGTACAGAAATTCAAGGATTCCCTAACTAGGGCCCCAGATGATTAGGTGATGTGATATTGACCAAACAGGCCACTATTAAGTGGGCCAGTCTCTTGCCCTTATCCAACTTTTGTAGTCTTTTCTTTATATGATTACATTAGATTTTCTCTCACTTGTTTCTGCATTGAGTATCATTTGTTGACCCCAGCCAGAGTTAGGTTTTGGGATCTGTTTTCTTTGGGCCTTTCTGCTCTAATTTGGTCTAAGTTCAGTCAATTACAGAATTTATGATGCTTTCTTTAGGCACTTAAACCATTATTGAACACTTTGACTTTGAATTATATAATTTCCCCTTGTTTATGGATACATGTACACCTGTATCCAGTACCATAAACCCTAGCCTAATATAGTATTTGTTACTTAGTTAAATGACATGCCATCTAACTTGGATGTAGGTAGTCCCATGTGTTAGAAAAGGTCTCACCAGATTTGAAGAATTGTGAGGCTAATTTCTCAGGCTGATATCTCTGGTTACAGTCCACAGTAAGATTTCAGTAGCAGCATAATGTAATGTGGGTGGCAGCACCAGGAGCAATTTGGATGAAGTCGACAAAGTTGGTATAGCGGTAAGTAGTCACAGAGAAGAAATTTCAAGAAATATGGGCATGTCCTAGAGGTACCTGGACAAGGAGAAATAAAGTTATATTATCAACACTTCTTTTTTTTTAAATATTTTTATTTTATTTATTTATTCCCTTTTGTTGCCCTTGTTGTTTTATTGTTGTAGTTATTATTGTTGTTGTCGTCATTGTTGGATAGGACAGAGAGAAATGGAGAGAGGAGGGGAAGACAGAGAGGAGGAGAGAAAGACAGACACCTGCAGACCTGCTTCACCGCCTGTGAAGCGACTCCTCTGCAGGTGGAGAGCCGGGGTTCGAACCGGCATCCTTATGCCGGTCCTTGTGCTTTGCGCCACCTGCGCTTAACCCACTGCGCTACAGCCCGACTCCCAACACTTCTTTTTTTTTTTTTCAAATAAAAAGAGCTAATCAAATTTTCACTTTATTTTTAATATTGCTGAGAGGTATAATTTTTTTACAATAAAATAGTTTTTATTTTCAAAAACTTATTTTGCCATTCCTCAGTAAATAGGTTTTTAAAAATATTTTTATTAACAATTTGTTACAAAATTATAATATTACAATGTGTTATTCCACAACACACCTACCACCAAAGTTCCATATACTCACCCTTAAACCTCCCAAAGATAAAAGTACTTTTATTAATTGATTTTCATTGTAATGGGCATGAAATCCTGACACAGGGTACTGAAAGCCATTTTTTTAAATCTCATTCATTTTCAGGTTTTTTTTTATGAGACAAGTATATTTCTACCAACAAATGTAAAGGGGAGAGCTTTAATATAGAAGTGAATGAGTTCCTCTTTGAAGTTTATGTTTAAATATGTTTAAATAAATATATCTTACTTCTACACATAGATTTTGCAGAGGCAAAATTTTTATCATTCCAATATATATCAGAAAGTTGAAAAAAATTGTAATTTCTTTATTGGGGAATTAATGTTTTACATCTGATAGTAAATACAATAGTTTCTACATGCGAAACATTTCCCAGTTTTCCATATAACAATACAACCCCCATAGGTCCTCTGTCATCCTTTTTGGACCTGTATTTTCCCCCTGCCACCCACACACCCCAGAGTCTTTCACTTTGGTACAATACGCCAACTACAATTCAGGTCTACTTGTGTTTTCTCTTCTGATCTTGCTTTTCAACTTCTGCCTGAGAGTGAGATCATCCCATATTCATCCTTCTGTTTCTGACTTATTTCACTTAACATGAATTTTTCGAGGTCCATGCAAGATCGACCAAAAATTATGAAGTCACCATTTTCTATAGATGAGTAGTATTCCATTGTAGGATCATAGGGTAGGTCCAGTTCTATCCTTCTAAGAATTCTCCAGACTGTTCTCCATAGTGGTTGGACCAATTTACATTCCCACCAGCAGTGCAGGAATGTTCTTTTGACCCCACAACCTCTCCAGTATTTGCTGCTGCTACCTTTTCTGATGCATGACATTCTCACAGGAGTGAAGTGGGTATCTCATTGTTATCTTTATTTGCACTTCTCTGACAATCAAAGACTTGGAGTATCTTTTCATGTGTTTCTCGGCCCTTTGGATCTATTCTGTGGTGAATATTCTGTCCATGCCCTCTCCCCATTTTTTGATGGGGTTATTTGTTTTCTTGTTGTTGAGTTTGGCAAGCTCTTTATATATTTTGGTTAATAGCCTCGTGTCTAATGTATGGCATGTAAAGATCTTCTCCCACTCTTTGAGAAGTCTCTTGGTTTGAGCAGTGGTTTCTTTTGCTGTGCAGAAACTTCTTAATTAGATGTAGTCCCATAGGTTTATGCTTGCTTTAGTCTTCTTTGTAATTGGATTTGCTTCACTGAAGATGTCTTTAAAATTTATGTGGAAAAGAGTTCTGCCAATATTTTCTTCTAGGTATCTGATAGTTTCTGGTCTAACATCCAAGTCCTTGATCCACTTGGAATTTACTTTTGTGTTTGGTAAAATGTAGTGGTTCAGAATCATCCTTCTGCATGTTTCAACCCATTTTTTCCAACACCATTACTTGAAGAGACTCTGTGTTCCCTATCTAATAGTCTGGGCACCTTTGTCAAAGATTAGATGACCATAGGTGTGAGGGCTTACTTCTAGGCTCTCAGTTCTACTCCACATTGGTCAGTGTGTCTATTCATGTTCCAGTACCAAACAGTTTTGATTACAATGGCCCTAAAATACAGTTTGAGACCTGGGAGTGTGATGCCTCCAGTTCTGTTCTTTCCTCTCAAGATTATTTTAGCAACTCTAGGTCTTTTCTGGTTCCAGATCAACATTTGCAACATTTGTTCTAAAAAATGTGGTTGGGATCTTCATGGGGATAGCATTCAATTTGTAGATGGCTCTAGGTAGTATATTCATTTTGATGATGTTAATTCCTTCAACCCATGAACATGGAATGTCTTTCCACTTCTCTGTGTCTTTTTCAATTTCCTTGAGTAGTGACTCCTAATTTTCAGTATACAAGTCTTTCACTTCTTTGGTTAGGTTTATTCCTAGATATTTTATTGGTTTTGTTGCTAAAGTAAAAAGAATCGATTTCTGGATTTCTATTTCTTCTAACTTAGTGTTTGCATAGAGGAATGCCACTGAATTTTGAATGTTAGTTTTGTAACCTGACACCTTACTGTATCGCCTGATGATTTCCAAAAGCTTCTTGCTGAATTCCTTAGGTTTTTCTATGTAAACTATCATGTCATCTGCAAAGAGGGAGAGTTTGACTTCTTCTCTTCCAATCTGTATCCCTTTAATTCCTTGCTCCTGCCTGATTGCTATAGCAAGAACTTCCAACACTGTGTTGAATAGTAATGGTGATAGTGGGCATCCCTGTCTAGCACTTGGTCTGCGGGGAAATGCTTACAGTTTTTCACGACTGAATATGATGTTTGCTGTAGATTTGCTCTATATAGACTCCAGTATCTTCAGGAATTTTCCACCTATTCCCATTTTTGTATTATTTTTTATCATAAAAGGATGTTATACTTTGTCAGAGGCTTTCTTTGCATTTATTGATATGACCATGTAGTTTTTGGTCTTCCTTTTATTGATGTGGTGGATCATGTTTATTTATTTACATATATTACATGAACCTTGCATTCCTGGGATAAACCCCACTTGGCCATGATGAACAATCTTTATAATATATGTAGGGAAATTGTGAGGATATGGTTGAGCATCTTGTGGGACCTCCTATTAAAATGGGATTTTGATGGTACAACCTTTTCCTGTTAGTCTCTCTCTACTTGAGATTGAGCATGGAGGGAAAATTACCACCAGAGAATGTCTCCTCTGGACCTGCATGCAGCCCATTTCCTTGTTCTCAAACCAGTTGGTTTGTTTACTCGGAAATTAATAGAAGTCCATCTTCTTTAATCAAGCATGGCCCACACATCATTGTTCTGCTCTGTCAAACTATAACCAAGAACATCCTCTTTACTCATCAACCCACCCCGGACCTTCTAAACCTACATAATCTATCTCCTATTTTAAGGCTCCTCTCTGTCTGCTAGTTATTGATAACCCTACTTCCTTCATTCCTTTGATCAACTAAACCCCTTGTTCAGCATTCCCTAGGGGGTGCTCTGACCTTTTCTCAACCCCCTATTTCTCTTTGTCCCTCTTTTCCAAAACCGTACATGGGGGGGGGGGATAACTTGCTTCCTCCTATAACCCCTTATAATCCCTACTTTGCTATTCAATAAATGGATTTCCCATGAGATAAGTCTCACCATGACACTAGCATCAGGCATAGAAAGAGACCTGTATGGCTCCACCCCTGCTGCCCTGGAACATTCTCTTAGGCTGCTGTATCTGGTGCACAACAGAGAGGGTAAGCCAGGAGTTTGTGCCTGAGAAAGAGGCCCCCCAAAATCACAACAAATATATTGCTGTATCTGATTGGCAGAATTTTTTTCAATATTTTAGCATCTATGTTCATCAGAGATAGTGGTCTGTAGTTTCCTTTTTTGGTTGTGTCCCTGTCTGCTTTTGGAATCAGAGTGATGTTGGCTTCATAGAAGCTGCAAGGGAGTATTCCAGTGTCTTAATCTTCTGGAAGACTTTTAAAAATAGAGGTATTATTTCCTCCTTGAAGGCTTTGTGGAATTCATTTGTGAAACCATCTGGTCCATGACTTTTATTCTTGGGAAGGTTTTTGATAACTGTTTCAATTTCATTAGTTGTGATGGGCCTGTTCATGTTATCGTTCCTCTTTACCTTAATTTTGGAAATTCGTAGGTATCTAGGAAATTGTCCATTTCTTCCAGGTTCTCTAGCTTGGTGGCATATAGTTTTCATATAATCCTCGCATGATATATTGAATTTCTTCGGTGTCTGTTGTGATATATCCTGTTTCATTTATCATCCAATTTATCTGGGTCTTCTCCCTTTTTTGTTTTGTGAGTATGGCTAAAGGTTTGTCAATTTTGTTCACTCTTTCAAAGAACTAACATTTACTTTCCTTGATCTTTTGTATGGTTTTCTTATTTTCAATGTTATTTATTGCTGCCCTAATTTTAGTTATTTCTGTCATTCTGGTTACTTTAGGGTTTCTTTGTTCTTCTCCTTCTAGGGCTTTAAGATGTGCAATCAGGCTATTTATTTGTGCTTTTTCTTGTTCTCTAATGTGTGCTTGTATGGCTATGAACTTCCCTCTCAGGACTGCCTTAGCTGTGTCCCAAATATTTTGATAGCTTGTGTCTTCATTTTCATTAAACTCTTGAAACATTTTGATTTCTTCCTTTATTTCCTCTTGTACCCAGTAGTTGTTTTGTGGTGTACTGTTGAGCTTCCACATTTTGGGACTATTACTAATCTTTTGTTCATTGTTAAGTGTTTAATTCCACTGTGGTCTGAGAAGATGCTTCGAATGATTTCAATGCTCTTGAATTTGCTGATGCTGTCTTTGTGGCCTAACATATGGTCTATCCTTGAGATTTATTCATGTGGACTTGAGTAGAATGTGTATTCCAGTTTCTTGGGATGGATGACTGTGAAAATGTCCTATAGTTCTAGTTTATCTGTCTCCTCATTTAGCTCCCTCATGTCTCTGTTGACTTTTTGTCTTGATGATCTGGCAAGTTGAGACATTGGGATGTTGAAGTCCCCTACTATTACTGTGTTGCTATTAATGTATTGTTGTAGCTCTTTCAGTAGGCGTTTGATGTATTTAGATGGCTTCTCTTTGGGTGTGTATATGTTAATAATTGTTAAGTCCTCTTGATTGACTGATCCTCTGAGCATTAAGTAGTGTCCATCCCTATCTTTTTAAATTTTATTTATTTTAAAGTCTATCATGCTAGATATGAGAATAGCTGTTCCTGCCCTTTTTTTGTGGTCCATTGGCTTGTATGATAATTTTCCATCCTTTCACTTTGAGTCTATGTTTGTCTTATTGAGTTAGGTGGGTTTCCTGTAGACAGCATATTGTTGGATTGTGTTTTTTGATGCATCTTCCTACTCTGTGCTTCAACCTTGGGGGGCTTTTAGCTAGACTCTTGTACTGGTTCATTTCTCCCATATTTCTTCTTGTTGGTTTAACCATTTTATATATTATGTTATGAGTTCCCTCTCTCAGTACTTTTCAAATTACTGATCACTATTGCCTGAATTGACTTGTGTCTAAGTAAGGTAAGTAGAGGGTTCACAGTTTTTAAAATTGACAGTTGTTTCAAGATTATTTTAATCCCTGAGTTGGAGCACAGTGGCTTAAAAGCCTCTTTTGTTCTTTTGCTTCCCTGTGGGCTATGGGAGCCTGGGGGCTTTTAAACTATAAGTAGGCTTCTTATCTTAATCATTAACTCCTGACCAAGAGATAAGTAGGGTGTGGTAGAGATAACCCAGTGGTTCTGCAAAGAGACTCTCACAGCCCCACTGCTAGGCCACCAAGATATAGATCTTCTCCCGACTTTCCTCATTCCTTAGTTCTCTGTCTCCTGGTGTCAGCACGGGGCCTCCCCCCTGCTGCTCTAGCCTTTGAGGGCAGTAGCAATGGAGACTCACAGCTGCATATGGTGAGTCTTAGGGGATTCCTCTCTTCCCTTCAGCTGTCTGTTTGTTGGTGAAACAGACTGGAGGTGGTGTCTCAACTGGTAAACTGCCAGACTGTTAACAGCCACTTAATCTCTCCTTGGGCTCATCTCTGTCCATGAGCCACATGTGTTTGCATTCACCAGTGATTTGGTGGATTCCTGAAGTCATTCTAGTCCTGTCTTGTTGCAGTCCCAGATGATCTCCTTTGGTATTCCTAGTTGAAAGGGGAGAGGAGAGGAGAGAAACACAACTGCTGCTGCTCTGTAGCCCCACTTCCAGAAATCCTAAAACCTTTTATCTACATATTGTGTGTACAAATAATTCTTATCTAAAGACAAAAGTGGGTAGACTTATATTAAGAGTCTGAAGATAGAAAGCCCAAATTGCAATTTTATCTTTATCCTCTCCATCTGTCTACATTTCCGATCTGTCTTGCAAGCAAAGCTCCTTTACTGGTTCACCAAATGGAAGAAAGGTTCTAACTTGATTTGGAGGTTAATGGTTGGATTTGACACAAAATGTATTATATCATATTAATGGTTACTGAGTACACAAAGAGGTTTTGGAAAACTGGCCATGGCTACTCTTTTGGCTTGGAGTAGTGCCCTGAACTTCCACAACTGAAATGAGCCCATGGTTTTCTGGCTGCCTGATCCATTGCCCATGTGGAAAGAGAGCCAAAGTGGTAAACCAATGTCACCAACACTCAGCTATATCAAAGGTGTTTACCTTGTATACTGATACAGAGAAATATATATTGAGTTGACTATAATGATGATATATTTATTCTTTTATGAGATGATACCTATTAGTATCTGTTGGTAAAAGTACCAAACATATGCAGACACTAATCACAGGGAGATGACAAATTTTACCCACATGTCAACAACCATACTATAAACCATTAATCCCAAATAAGATGGTAAAAATGCCAAAAATATATCTTTTTTTTCTTTATTGGCTGTGTAATGAATTACAGTGTGGTTTTCAACACATGTATACAATCTTTCATTTCCCTGAAAACACTCACACCCCAACCTAGGTTCTATCCCACTATCACGCACCAGGAACCCATTGAATATAGTTTATGGTAGGGACATTTGGATGCTTCAGAGAACTAAGTTAGCATTTAGGTTTGCTCAACGCAATGCTTTTCCTAACATCTATCATATTCTTAGCTGAGTTCTTTACATGCCACTTCATGCTAGTTACTTAATACTAAAACTAAAGGTAAGGTACACAATGCTATGAGTCATTGTATGTTACCACCACTGACTAGCCCATAAGCCATAGGAAGACAACCTGTGACCCAGAACCCAGTTTAGATGCAAAGAAAACTTGATTTTTATATAGACAACAACATGATAGGCCACAATTTTTTATTTGTTTGCAAGCAGATAAATCAAGTGTTGTATAAAATCATAAATAGTGAAATAGAATTATAATTTTTGGTAAAATTTTTATATGAAAAAATTCTGACATATCCAGCTTCAATTTAGAGATGGGATGTATAAGATTATTCATATGAATGCTCTCTTAATTCTTTAAAAGGATGGATTTGCCACTATAAAATATGAGCAAAGCAACTGTTGAAATAAGATGGAGCCAATGTTTATCTGGATGATAAATTCATGTCAAGAATTCCAATTTACTGTACATCTATGAACTTAAGATACCCCACCATTAATCATATTGTTGCTAATAGAACACATTATAATCTATACAGTGACACCAAAACAGTAAAAGAAAGGATAAAATAAAAGAGGTTGCTAAGATGAATTATGTTGAAGATTCTAAACAAAGATGAGTGACACATGCTGGGTAGAATAAATCTACAAATAGCTTCAGACCAGACATCAGACATTATTTGAAATGACAAACTCCACATTAACTAAAGAAGAAGAATATTAAAAAAAAAAAAAAAAAAAAGGTTACAGATGGAGACAGATGGTGGTGCTAAAAGTTATACAACTGCATGATTCATTTCCAGAACAAATCAATGTTCAGATGACTTTTTTCTCCTTCAGAACCAATAATGAGCCTCCTATAATTAGGCAAACTTTCACTGCCCTATCAAAACAAACCATTAAGCCACAGGGAAGCCACTGACACATCTACCCTCCAACCAAAGCTATAGTATTTTAATCTAAGTACAATGCAAAGATACATGACTCAATCTACCGTAAATTTTCAGCAAATATATGTGTCATTGAAACTAACTTCTGCTTTTCCAAAGACCATAGATTTATTCTGTAGGAGTTTTGAAACAAGCAACAATAATTTTAGCTAAAGCAATTCCCTGCATTCACTAAACCATAACTGTCTGAAACTAGTTATTTCTAGAATTACACAGAACCAAAATAGCAAACATGTAAACAGAAAGCTATGGGTTAGCATGCATCAAATGAAGGGGGGAAAGTTTTAAAATTTAAGGTATAAATATCACATCTGCTAACTATTTATAGATTTCCAGTTTTAATGTACAATTCAAGTATTAATTAAAAGCATTCTCCAGAAATAGAAAACCAATTAACTGTGTGCAAAGAGTGGATAATATAATCAACTTTCCCTAGATATCATTTTCTTCTTCATACAATCAGTCAAAAAAAGTAATTGACCTTTGGACTCATCACTAAAACTCAGCTATGGAAGCTGCAAAAAGTCAAGCATATCTAATATCATCTTTTCAGTTTTCCCTATTGTCAATCTGAGTTTCTGGGCAGTGATCTGAACCAGTTGAGAGGAAAAAGCAGAGTTAATTTTCCATGTCACATTTTAGTTGCACACATAGAGAAAATATCAGTTTGCCAGTGAGTTGATAAGTAAAAATGTGAGTCATATAAGTGGCATCTGTCTCAGTCAGGAAGAGACAGACACTCATTGTTCCAACTCTATGTTGTTAGATTATAATAATCTAAAATGAAAAATCCAGTAGGAGAAGTTCTTTAAGGTGCTTATTTATCCTTACAGTCTGAAGTCTCTGAGGAAATACTTGTTTTGTTGAGGACTTAGATACATTGGTGGTAAGAAATGAGTAGTAAATTTTCCTAGCTAGGATAAAAGAATAGATACTAATTAACAAGTCTGTGGGGTTCTGAAATTGGAGGTGGAAATAGAGATAGTCTCATTTAATTCCTTTGTGTTAGAGATGACAAACCTGATAAGACTCAGTGTAAATTTCCCTCCGCCTCCAATTATACTTTCTGAAGAAATAAATTTGGGTCTCAACTTTCAGATGTTGTTTTTTTTTTCCCCACAGACACATGATATTATCATTATTTAAAAATAAAATAGAAAAAAATAACTAAAACTCTGTTTTTATCATTATATAATTGTCATCAGGCTTATTGCTAAGGCTTCAGGCTAGCACTAGAGTGCCTATTTCTTCCCTCTCTCTAGTTTTTTAATTTATTTTTTTTAATTTTTGTTATCTCTATTTTATTTATTGGATAAAGACAGCCAGAAAGCTAGAGGGTAGGTGATTCTTCTTCTTCTAGCGTTTGCCCTTCTTCCGTAGCCAGTCAACAGCATCAGGTTGAGCCTGATGCAAAGCCTCGAGACCTCCTTTGAATCTGGAGAGGTGGCAGTCGTTGACTATGTGGGTCATAGTCTGTCTGGAGCCGCAGGGGCAGTTCGGGTCGTCTCTGGCTCCCCAGCGATGGAACATAGCAGGGAGAGACAGAGAGACACCTGCAACACTGTTTCACCATTTGCAAAGGTTTCCCCCTGTAGGTGGGAACCAGGGGCTTAAACCTGGGTGTCTGCACATTGTAATATGTGCACTCAGCCATGTGCACCACCACCCAGACCCTCTCTCTCATTTTTATTAGATAAGACAGAAAGAAATTGTCGAAGAAAGGGGGAGGTAGAGAGGGAGAGAGAAAGTGAAGTGGACCCCCAACAGGGCGGGAACTGAGGCTAGAACTCAGTCCTTGAGCTTGCTAATATGTGCTCTTAAGAAGGTGTGCCACTGTCCCACCCCCTTAAACTAAAATTATTATTGACAATAGCTTACAAAATTGTATGTAATACATTTGGGTCTTTCTGGCAGGGATTTGCTTGTTATGGTCATTGTATATGATCTTACTTGCAAGCACACAGAATCCCACATCCCGCTGTTTTAAATCCCAAGCTCTTGTAACATTTTTCATGTATGCTTTCACAGGAATCCAGCTTTTGGAATATAGCCTCAGGCTCTTTACATGTGGATCTCTGTATGCAGCAGGAAACTTGAGCTTCAATAAAATTGGCCAAATAGATTCTTGTCTCAACCACAGATTTTTGAGAGTGCATTGGGAGGTATGCTCTTACAATGTATGCAAACCCTTCTTGGTAAACTAAGACAAGTGATCTCACTAGCTTTATGTTATTAGCATCCAGAGCAGTAAAACTCACACTGTACACTTAAGTATTTGTTTCATTTTGAAGATCAAAAAGAGAAGTGAGCAGCAGTATTGATAAATTTGAAAGAGAAGTTTATACAGTAGAAAAGTAAAAAGAATAAGAAAGGAAACCACCTAATGGTCAAGGTCCTCTTTCTAATTTTGAAACTTTTACCACATTATTTTCTTATCTTAGATTCATATTTTCATCCATTAGAGAATAACAATAAACTAAGACCTATAAGTTTTCCTTTAGGGGCTGAGGAAATGTTGGCCCTGGTTGAGCACACATGTAATCGTGTGCAAGGGCCATGGTGCAAACCCACACTACCCATTTGCTGCAGGGGTGAAGCTTCTTGAGTGGTGAAGCAGGTCTACAGGCATCTCTCTTTCTCTGTCTCACTCCTTCCATCTCTCTCAGTTTCTCTATGTCTTATTAAATAAATGGAAAGAAAAAAGGAAAAATGGGATCTGGGAGCAATGGATTTGTAGTGCAGACACTCAACAGAATCACAGCAATAACCTTAGTGACAGTTAAAAATAGTAAGTTTTCTTCCAGCTTTATTAGCCTAGGATTTTTCTGCTTTCCAAATTTCCATTTAACATATATATGCATATATATATATATGTGTGTGTGTTTACATTTAAACATAAAGAGTCCAATGTATATATAAAACACAGAAGTCCATTATGTAAAATATTAGAATTTCAATAAAAATAAAAAGTGATTTGAGGAGGAATAATAGTGTGAATAAGGTTGTCTTTGTAAAGGAAGCAAATTTCTTTTTAAGATTTATTCCATGTAGGGGAACCGCTTCACAGGCGGTGAAGCAGGTCTACAGGTGTCTTTATCTCCCCCCTCTCTGTCTTCCCCTCCTCTCTCCATTTCTCTCTGTCCTATCTAACAACAATAGTAATAACTACAACAACAATAAAAAACAACAGGGCAACAAAAAGTAAAGTAAATAAATAAATATAAAATTTTTTTAAAAGATTCCTTCATGGTAAAAGAGAGCATAATAGGAGGAGAGAGAGTATGAAAGCCAGAGGGAGACACCAGACCAATGTTCAGTTCTGACAGTAGATGGTGACAGGGATTCTACCAGTGTCTTATGGAATGTCAGATATGCATGTTGGCTTTAATAGTCTGAGCTATCTTTCCAGCCCCTAATTTTTGTATACTGAAAGTTACAACCAAAGATATTATGTTGTAGCAACTTGGTAGTCCAGTAACAAACAGGAAAAGTTATTTCATGTGTGTTTTTGGTCAAACTCTACAGCTTAGGATACATATCCTGTGTTTTTGTTTGTTTGTTTTCTTTTCTTTTTCCTTTGTTGCTGTTACACTTGTCTTTCATGTGGCAAAGTCACATTAGACGCTGTCTGGTTGCTCCTGGTTACAGAAATGTTTCCTATCTGACTCACTTTCAATTTTTAGGCAAATTCTCTAGCTTCCTGCTGCTATTGTTTCTGGGTGTCTACAAGTCATTGCAAACATTTTTGTGTCTTCTGAAATGAGACTAGGTGATAAAAGAACATTTCATGGCCCATGTGACTTTTGAGGTGTGAATTATTAGAAAGATAAAAGGAGTTAGATAAGAAACAGAAACAGGATTTATCATAAATCCTAGATGCTTATCTAGTTTAATAAATCCCCACCCTTTAAATCAGAAACACCAAGCCTTATCTGCTTCCTGCATATGTGGCAGGCACAATTTCAGGCAATATTTTGTCTTTCCACACTGCTTGTCTCAACCCTAACATTTTAAAACTTCAAGTCATCTTGTTAAGCAGGAGAAACAAGTACATGGAATGTGGTTTATTCCCTGTAATGACTTTGCTGTCAATTTTAAGGGTCGGGGTGCTTCTTCATTTGATTGCTCTCTATGTTCCTATTCAAGATGTAGTAGAAAAAATAGGTTTTTAAAAAAAAAATTTTGAATTATGAGGTGGATAATGTATTTGGTAATATGCTAAGTATTATGTGTATATAATCTCAACTAATACTCAAAATGATCTTTAGATAAAGAAGTATTTAAAGGAAATTGTATTCACAGCACATAAATGAATAAAGTAAGATTTAAAGAGAAAAGTCAATTAGTCAAGTTTGCACAGCTAGCAAATGGCAGGGTCAGAATTCAAGTTCAAGTGCATTTGAAATTCAAATTCTTTATCATGTTTTAATTTTTAAATGCTACTTTAAGAGTCTTTCCTTGCAGGTGGGAAGGAAAGGCTCCATCACGGATCCTTGGGCTGTGTGTGCTTAATCAGGTATTCCACCACCTGGCCCACAAAATTTTACTGTTTTTTGTGACTAGAGAAAGAAGGATAAGGGTATGGTGGTGACGTACCCAGTTAAGCACACATGTGGAAGAATAGGGGAACACTTTACAAGTTGTGAAGCAGGTCTGCAGCTGTCCTTCCTTATCTCCTCCTCCTCTCGGAATTTCTCTCTGTCCTATCATATGAAACAGAGAAAAGGAATAAAAAAAAAGACCACTAAAAGTGGTGGATTCATAGTGCCAGGACTGAACCCCAGTGACTGGAGACTAAAAAGAGACAGTGAGAGAGAGAGAGAGAGAGAGAAAGGGTAACCAAAAAATTAGGGAAAAAATTTTTATTTCACATTCTGTTTTTTTTCCACATATTTTACTCTTTAAAAATCATGCACTTGAATTTTTTTTATTTATAAAAAGGAAACATTGACAAAACCATAGGATAAGAGGGGTACAACTCCACACAGTTCCCACCACCAGATCTCCATATCCCATCCCCTCCTCTGATAGCTTTCCTATTCTTTATCCCTCTGGGAGTATGAACCCAAGGTCATTGGGGGATACAGAAGGTGGAAGGTCTGGCTTCTGTAATTGCTTCCCCAATGAACATGGACATTGACAGATCGATTCATACTCTCAGCCTGCCTCTCTCTTTCCATAGTATGGTGGGGCTCTGGGGAAGCGGAGCCCCAGGACACATTGGTGAGGGTGTCTGTCCAGGAAAGTCTGGTCGGCATCATGCTAGCATCTGAAACCTGGTGATTGAAAAGAGAGTTAACATACAAAGCCAAACAAATTGTTGAACAATTATGGACCTAAACTCTGGAATAGTGCAGATGAAGAGTTAGGTGGTCCTCCTTTTTGTAGATAGCTAGTAGGTATATTTTGGTTATATTTCAAAGGGTCTATAGCTATACTAGGTTTTTTTTCCCCGAGTCTGAAATCTGATATGCAGCAGGATCCAAGTTATTCAAGTTATTGTCTGGGGAGATGATGTCATGGCTGGAAAAGGAACAGAAAGCTGGATTAGGGAAGAGAGCACCTCCCTAATATGGGCAAAGCGTATAGATATTGTTGACTGTAAACCCCATCAATTTGATGTGGTCTTGGGCCCATATTCAGCTTAGGAGCCTATGTGATCTCTGCATCCCTGTAAATCTGAGCTCATATTCTGTGGTCATGAGTAGGAACATTCCAAGCTGCCCCAATATCGACCTATCTTCTTCAGGTGTAGCATAGAGTATGTTGTCCATCCTCCCTTTGGAGGATGGAACATTCTCTACCGTTGTTGATCCGAGTTGAGGGCAAGGTCCTATGGGGGCCTACAAAGGGGTCTATTTTGTTGTTACTGATAGAGATGACCAGTAACAATAGAGAGAAGGATTTATTTGAGAACAGAATGAGATTTTTAATACGTAGGCTGATTCTTTGATATGATGACTCTCTTAAAGTCCTAGACCAGGGAGAATAGAAGCAACTGGTGGCATAGCTATACAGAAATAATGTCAAAGTACATAAATTATGGTGATGTTGTATATGATACAGCAAATCCTAACTAAAGGATTTTTTAAAGTTAACCGAGTTGCCAAATAATGTAATTATAGCAATAACTATCTATTGTCTTCTTAACCCTAAGACAGCAGGAACCTCCACTTTCTCTATAGAGCCTTTATTCCCCCCTGGAACTTCTAGGGTGGGGCTCACTTTCCTGCATGCTTCTCTTGATTCATAACAAATGATATTGCATCTGCTGATCCCAACCTAATCAATGCAATGAGTACCACCTCAGCATGCTTCACTTCAGACTGTGTCCAGAGACATCAGGCATGGAATGTCAACCCTTCAGCCTCATTACTCGGGTGAGACTTTTCTTTTCATAGCCTTCTCTAATTCCATTTAGGTGACTCACTTCCTAACAAAGTCCCAAAACCTAGATATAAACCAGGTCCTATGAGATAGAGCATATGTTCACATGTATCCATAATTATATACCTGGAAGCAAAAGTACACAATAGTCTGCAGTGAGTTAGTATAAAGTTCATAATGAAATAGTATTTAATTAGACGTAGATACCCTCCTTACCTACTTTCTGTTACAGTTGTCTCACTCACTGCAAAGCTAATCTTATCAAAGCAAGGACTGCAAAAGCTAAATAAGTGCAAGAGACTGGCATACTTTAAGGATGACTCTTTAGTCACTATCAGGCCACCCCATCAGCTGGGGCCCTATTTGGGGAGTCCTGAGATTCCCAAACAAACATCATGGGCCTAGACTTGAATTAATCTTATTGAGTAATGTGAAAATAGAAATAGAGAGGTAGTCTCAACCTTCTATTTTATTTTGCCCAATATTATGGTTTTATATTTTAAAATATTAATTATTTTAAAATTAAAATAACTCCCTAAAACAAATTTACAAGAAAAAGCCGATACTATAATAAAACAGGATCACTTGTGAACCCTGAATTGGGAGCATTTTACTTCTTAATTCACATGAAAGTCTATTGAAACTGACTTTAAAAGCTGAAGCTCAAATTGTGCATAGTCACCAAGGGTCTTGCAAGTGAAATTGCTCTGCCTGTTTCCTCTTTCATTATTTTTGCAATGGAATTGTGATGTAAATTGTTGACCAAGAATTTAAAGGGGCATGTCCTCTTACACTCTCTTAATTTTATGATAATCTTTGGGTAAAAAATGATCTAACTGTGGGGCCAAGCACTGGAACACCTGGTTAAGCATATATAGTTCAATGTGCAAGGACCTGTGCAAAGCTCTGGGTTCAAGCCCCCTGGTTCCCTACCTGCAGTAAGAACACTTCAAGAATGGTGAAGTATGTCTGTGGGTCTCTCTCTCCTTCCCTCTCAATTTCTGTGTCCTATCAAAAGAGAGAGAGAGAAGGAAAAAAAGAAGGAAAGAAAAATTGTCCTCCAAAAGCAGTGGATTCATAGTGCAGGCACCAAGCCCCAGCAGTAGCCCTGTGTGTGGGGGGGGCGGGGGGGGGGACGGGACTAACTCATGGAGTCCTGAAAGATGAACCAAAGAAAAAAATAATTGTTTTTTCAGGAAGATTTTCTCTCTGACCACTATAGACCTCAAAGAAGAATACTATTTCTTTTCCCAGCATTTATTGACACACATCTAAAATTCCTCACTGCAAATTAATATCTTCATGGATACAGATAGCAGTGATGTCTGACCTCAACTGGGACTTTCGTTTTTGTACAAAGTGTGTTGATATTCTGCCCATGTCCCAGGAACTCACTAATCCTGTTCAGTTTCCTATCTTTTTTCCTATGTCTGCTTGTCACAAATAATCACAACTAACCAGAGATAACATGTTCCCAAGAGGACACAATATGATGTATAATGCACATACAAAGTCATTCTGAGTTCACTTTTTTCAGAACAATTTTAGTCATAAGCTTTATAATTTCTGATAGAAAATTTCACACATGTAAGTATATTGCAATAATTATTTTCCATTCTTTCTTACTGAACATCTGTTTCTATTTTTCCTGTGTTCCTTAAAAAGGCTAAATAGGCAAAGTAAAGAGAAACATTTTATAGATAATCCTGACCCATGAACAGGGAAAATTCTGATATTAGTATTAGCAGTTTAGAACTCAAGATGTTAATCAAGGTGTGTGTGTGCGTGTGCGTGTGTGTGTGTAACTGGGGTCCCACACAAACATAAGATTAATAACTAGGCCATTTTTTCCATTTCATTTAAAAAGACACAGAGAGACACTGAGGGGGAAAAATATTATAGCAACTCTGCTGCCATAGCACCTTCCTTTTGGAGCCAGGGGTCCAGGCTAGGTCACATGCACAGCAATGAAGGCAGTACCCTGTGATACATCTTACCTGCCCTAGATGTTGCTTTATTTTGAACACTGTGATTCATTCTCACCCACTGTACTTCATCCAAGAACTAATATATATATATATATATATATTTTTTTTTTTTTTTAAGATAGGAGGAGAGAGAAAGAACCAGACATCACTCTGTCTCATATTCTGTCAGGGATCGAACTCAGGACCTCATGCCTGAGAGTCCAAAGCTTTATCACTGCGCCACCTCCCAGACCACCTTAATATATATATATATATATTATTAACTATGTATTTCATAACAACTTTTAATTCCTATTTTACAAGTAAGAAATGGAGATCTTATAATATTTTCCAGCATCACACAGTTAATAAGTGGCAGTCATTATTGCTGTTCCAATATTTGTGTCTTCTTCTAAGTTCTAAAAGTTGGACCAACATAAGAGTGCTTTAAATGACTGAACTGGCCACTTTTTTTCCTAATCTCCAGAGAAAGTATATTACTAAGAAACCTCCAATTACTTGCCTGCAGCCAAACTGGGGAAGCAGTTCTAAACCGAATATAAATTGCCAAAATTAGAAACTGTTGATATTTTCACACCTTTCTTTGATAGTTCAGTTTCTTGCCTTCACCTGCAATTTCAAATGACCTTTCTATGGATTTTCCTCGACATAGTCATACTCTCCAAATTTCTACTTAGAAGGGATTATGTTTGACCATATTTGGGCACTATAATTGCAAGGTAAAAAGAGACAAAACTTATGGGAACACACCACACACAAAAAAATCCCTTTCTTAATTATTTTAAAACATGGTAAATGATCAAGAACTTAAGGCTTTACTTTTTTGGTGAAACAGTTTTCACTCTTTCCCTTTAAAGAAAAGGGCAATAATCCAAATTTAAAGTCATAGCCAAGAGAAACTTGGAGGCATTCTTTAAAAAAAAAAAAAAATGAATTAAACAATGGCCACACTGATTTGGCAATTGTTTTGTTTCTCAATGAGCCTTATGGAACAGTCAATGTATTTCTTTGATCTGAAGAGTCATTACCAGAATGGATATTCCACTACACATAGTCAAAATCATAGAGTATCACAACTTGAACAAGATACAGGTGTATTTGATTTCATCTTATCTAATTACTCCCTGCCTTGGTAACTGACCTTCATTTTATGTTTTCCAGATAAAGAAAAGAAGTAGTGCTAGTTTTGCAGGAGAGAGCTCCTATACCATAGCCACACCTCTGGAAGTCTTGTAGTAGTAGTGCTATTGTCTCGTCAATAAGTAGTTAAGAATAAATAGCATTTCTGAGTTTAACATCCTTTGCTTTTTCACAGAACAGCAGGAATTCACTTTGAGGTTTGATTAACTTCTTAATGGTAGGTGATTGAATTCTGTAAGCCTCCCAGGGCCAGGTGGTGGCATACCTGGTTAAGTGCACATATTACAGTGCACAGGACCTGGGTTCAAGACTCTGATCCTCACTTATAGCAGGAAAGCTTCATGAGCAGTGAAGCAGAGTTGTAGGTAGGTGTCTTTCTGTCTCTCTATTCCTCTCTAACCTCCTTCCCCCTCAATTTTTCTCTGTCCTATCTAATAAAATCAATGAGTAAATAAAAACATTTTAAAAATTCTGTAAGCCCCCAAGTTCCCCATTTTTAAAGTGAGAAATATTTATAGTTATCTCAGAGTTTTATTCCAAGGCTTATGTCAAATGATACAAGCATGATGATAGTTATCAATTCAACATCAGCTATCATTATTTAATTTTTGCTGCAATGATTTTCAAATTGAGGTTTTCTCTAAGATGTGAAATATATATATATGTATACTCGCTCTAAAAAACATCAAACTCTATAAATTATTAAATTGTAGGGATTTATTAGAGTTCTAGGCCCATCAAGTCTGGGAATCTCAGGACTCCCCAATTAGGGCCCCAGCTGGTGGAATGGCCTGATAGTGACTAAAGAGTCATCATTAAAGTATGCCAGTCTCTTGCACATATTCAGTTTTTGCAGTCCTTGCTTTGATAAGGTTAGCTTTGCAGTGAGTGAATGAGACAACTGTAATAGGAAATAGGTGAGGAGGGTATCTAAGTCTAAGTAGACATTATTTTATTATGAACTTCATACTGACTCACTGCAGATTATTGTGTACTTTTGGTTTCAGGTATATATTTTACCCTCATTTACGGATACATGTGAGCATATGCTCTATCTCATGGGACCTGGTCTATATCTAGGTTTCGGGACTTTGTTAGGAAGTTAACCATTGGGAATGGAATTAGAGAATCCTATGAAAGGAAAGGTCTCACCTGAGTAATGAGGCTGAAGGGTTGACATTCCACATCTGAGGTCTCTGGACACAGTTTGAAGTGAAGCATGCTGATATGGTACTCCTTGTGTTGATTAGGTTGGGATTGGCAGATGAAATATCATTTGGTATGAATTGAGAGAAGTATGCAGGAAAGTGAGCCCCACCTCCAGAACTGGGGTAAATATAGGCTTTATAGAGAAAGTGGGAGGTTCCTGCTGCCTTAGGGTTTAATAAGGCAATAGATAGTTATTGCTGTAATCACATTATTTCAAAATTGGGTTAACTTTGAAATATCCCTTTGTTAGGATTTGCTGTATCATACACAACATCACCATAATTTATGTTCTTTAACATTATTTGTATTTAGCTGTGTCACCAGTTGCTTCTGTTCTCCCTTGTCTAAGCTTTTTACAAAGTCAATATATCGAAGACTCAGCCTATGGTTTGTGCATTAAAACGTTTGAGACATTCATTCAATTTTCCCCCACTCATATTAATTAAATAGTGATTTATATGACTACAAATTAATAGGAGTGTATATAAACACTGTTCTCACCACCAAAAACCTGTGTCTTTTGCCATTCCCGCCTTTCCCCTGCTCTGTGAACCTGAACATCCAACCTCACCTTCAACCCAGGGTTTTTACTTTGGTGCCCTATTCCAAATTCAGTCAAATACTACTTAGAGTTTCCCTTTCTGTTCTTCTTTTTCAGCTTCTGTTCATGAGTGGGATCATCCCATACTCATCTTTGTCATTCTGACTTAGCTCACTTAACATAACTACTTCTGGCTCCATCTAATATGGGTCAGAGAAGGTGGGTTCATTGTTCTTAATAGCTGCATAGTACTCCATTGTGTAGATATACCACAGCTTTCTCAGCCACTCATCTGTTGTGGGCCCCTGGGTTGCTTCCAGGTTTTAGCTATTATGAATTGTGCTACTATGAACATAGGCATATACATATCTTTTTAGTTGGGCATTATGGAGTTTTTGAGGTATATCCCTAGGAGAGTAATTACTGGGTCATATGGAAGGTCATGTCTAGCCTTGTGAGAGTTCTCCAGACTGCTCTCCAGAGAGGCTGGGCCAATTTACATTCCCACCAGCAGTGTGGAAGGGTTCTTCTGTCCCCACATCCTCTCCAGCATTTGTTGCTGCTGTCCTTTTTGATGTATGCTACTCTAAGTAGATGAGAGCACTTACTTTCTTTGCCTCATTACCTTGAATTTTATAGACTGTGTTAACTCTGTCATTATGCTGTACTGAAACCTTTTACTTACCTCTCTACTCCATAAATGGAACTCTCTTGACTAGCAGGTTGCTTTTTGCTTTTTATTGATACTCTTGTGTATGTCTCAATTCCTGAAAGATAATGTATACTCTATAACTTAATGCTAATGTATAATCACCTTCCATATCTGGTGGCATTGTTTGTTGTTACATGGTATTTCACTTGTCCACATATTTCAGAGTTTGAATTTTGGATTTGTATGTCTCTTTGGTTGTTTAGTGTGTTCTCACAACCATAAAACAGGGTGTGTGTACCCAGGATACCAGAGACCTTTAATCTGATCCGAATATGAGGTAATAGTGACATCACCATGCATCTAGATTCCTTCCAAAAGTTACATTGAACCTTTAGATATGATTTTATCTGAGATTATTAAAGTGTAGCATAATATGATGCTATCAAAATTTCTACCTCACTGTCATCCTGAAATTTTGAATTCTTCATATAAAATATAGGATGAAAAATTGTCAGTACTTTCCCACATGCTTCTTTACATTTACTTTTTTTTGTCTAACCATAGTCTTTATTTTCATAATATTTCATAATACCATAATGATCATGATACCATATTACATCAACAATAAAGAAATAGTAATTAAAATGTTTTTAAACTATTTTTTATAGAAATCAGCATGACTTTTAAACATTTGCATCACACTTACATAATATATTAAGGCTTAATGGGCCATGCTATATATACTCTTCCCTGTTACATGGTACATTGGCACCCTGCACATATCTCCACTATGATATGGCTTACCGCGTATTATTGCTGCTACCCCAACAATCACCCTAACTCCCAATTAGACTGTAGATATTTTGAGAGCCTCAACTTTATGAATTCTTGCTCATCTTTCAATTGTTTGCACTGAGTATGGTTGATATTTAGTGCATGCTCACCCATAATTGTTGAATAAATTAACAAATAAATGAGTATATGCTATGCAGCTATTAAATACCCATGCACATTTTTATTCCTACCAGCAGTAGGAAGTAGTATTTATCCATCTGAGATGATACCACCATGAGTTAATCTCTGAAACAGCTTCATTGTTTCAAAAAGAAGATGAAGCATTCTCACTTTAGCATAGAGAAAATAAAGTTTCTGTGTCATATACTTGACATTTTAGTTTTTCCAAAAATGTGTCCTTTACAGCACAGTGCAATTTCAATATGATATATTGCATGTATCAAACCTTTTCTTAGTGAAAAAATCCAGAAATCATCCCTTCAATATGCCAGGCACTCTTCTAGACATCAAGGAGAGAAGATATATAAGAGAAGGCTACTTCTCTTGTGGAACTCATACTAGGTGGAGGAGACAGATATGCAATAAATACTCAGTATATGCTTTGTACATTTTGTATGTACATTTTTTCATTTAATCGTGACACAAAATTACCAAAGTAAACTGAGAATATCAAGGATGCAAACTGGTGCAAGGTCACTCAACTTAAATACTAACATGGGTTAGTATTTAAGCATATGTCCATTCAATCACAGAGCTCAGCATGCCACATATGACATAGGACGTTAGATATTCTAGTCCAAATCTCAAAAAAGAGGGTATTATGCCATAGAGGAGAAAGAGTAAGTTTTCCTCTGGCAGAGAAAAGATCAATGTGGAGACATATATATATATATATATAAAGTTTCTAAAACAATTCCAGAAAAACAAGATGGATCAAAGTGATCAGGTATTGCTACAGAATTGGCTACATGTAAGGGAGTGGCAAGAAATTAAAAGGTTGTTCTTCTAAGAAATTTGTGCTTTTCTGATAAATAGTGGGATTTCAATAATAATAATAGGAAAAATAATTGGACTGGACTTTGTGTAAAAGATCACTACATTATTATAAGGGATTATTTGGAGCAAGGATATAAAACCAACAACAGCAAATAAGGATTTAAACTAGGAAAATAGTCTTGGGGTTTAAAAGGTCACTAATAAGGTAGATCTTTAACAAGAAAAACTCATTAGAATCCATATGTTGAATGTGAGCCTAAAAGAAGTCTAAAGTTTTAGTTTGGCTATATGTTTAATTTAGGTAAGTAACACTAGTTTTATTTCTACCATTCTTTTCATTAGTTGTGGAATAAAATAACTAATATTACTGTATGCTTACAATGTGCTAAATATAATTTTAATCAGAACTAATCAAAGTTATATGTAACATCATCATTCCTACTTCATAGCTCTGAAAAGTGAGACCCTGAAAAATTAAATAACTTTCCTAAGGACATGGAGTTATGGTAATGGAAACTGTGGCACTCTTTTCAGATTTCTGTTAGGACCAAAACATGGCCCACTAAAGGCTGGCAGTGCCATTACAAAAAGATCTATACAGTCCACATCACATGCCCTTCCCAATGGTGTCCTAAAACTAGAGATAGATGTAGGATTTCAGAGCCATGATCTTTTGGCCCCAGTAACAGATAACTCTGAAGGCGCACCCCAACTTCAGCTCTTCCCCATGAAATTACTTTGATGAGAGTGTATAGAACCTCCATTCTCTTTCATGAAGTTCTGCTGCCTTCCCAGTTCCCCACAATGCTGACCACCAGAGCACCCCACACAGTATTCTACAAAAGTTTTTGTTTCAGAGTTCAGATCTCTAAAAACTTCTATTTAAACAGTTATCTTATGGTACAGCTAAATTTGGACTCAGACAAATTGGTTGTAGTAACTATGGTTAAAATGTAAAAAAAGCGAGGGTAGATAGCATAATGGTTATGCAAACAGACTCTCATGCCTGAGGCTCCAAAGCCCCAGGTTCAATCCCCCACACCACCATAAGCCAGAGCTGAACAGTGCTGTGGTTAAGAACAAAAAAATGTAAAAAAAAAAAAAAAAGAAAAGAAAAGAAAAGAAAAGAAATTTTTATATAGCTTTGCAAAATCAAGGTCTACAACATTGCAAAAATAAGTCAAAAATGGGTACATTATGACGTGTTTTTCTATTAGTTCACAATGTAGAACAATAGTTCAAAAATATATTTGAAATGAAAGAACTGAGATTCTGTAGCATAAACTATATCTGGTGACAAAGTGAAAATGGGAGATAGAAATGTATAGGTAAGGTTTCATATTGCAAATAATGCTACCAAGGAACTTGATTTTCTAGGGGACTTGGATGGAGTCATGAGATTCTCTTATTTTTCCCATCTGCCAGTTTTGAGTTGGGTCCATGTCTGTCCCATATGCACACATTGTAGATACCTAGACAGACATGGCTTGCATTACATATTGAGCAAATATTGGAGCCTCTGTGAACACTGAATCCCGTAGCATATCCTACTTTCTCAAGAACTGGAGGTTCCCAAAAGTGAATTCTCAAATTCCACACTATGATGTGGTCAAGCTGCCTGCTTAGTCATTTTGTGCAGGGTGTCCACACTGTTGATTATTTGTAAGCCACAATTTTCCCTAAAATCTTGCCCTGCCATTATACTATGAAGAATGCTAGGAACTGTTTCAGGTAAGGAGTTCCTGACCTAAGGCCACAGGAGTGGGTAGCCCAGGGAAATTAACCACAGAAAGTATTTCCCACAAACCCACAAAAGGCAGATTCCATGTTTAAAATTCTGATGTTTCTCTGTGCTTATTGATTCTCAGCACAGTGCAATACCAAACGTTATGTAATAGAAGCAATGCTGCTAAACTTGCTTTCATAAAATAATCTCTGAGGTAAATTTGAAAGCAAATGTTGAACATTTCAGATTTTCCACTCAGTGGATTGAATTGCCAGATACTTAAGTCTCACTTTCTCTCCATTTAGTTTGGGAAAGCAAAAATCAAATGTGTGAACTTGCAGTCAATTTCAACATCCTGGAAGCCATATCCAGTGTAAATCTGAGTCAAAAATTAGACTCTGGGGAATGTCCCATGCTATGCAGACACAAATATGTATTATTGCAATTTGATGAATATCTTATACAATGCTAGATCATTTTGTTTGTAATGTCAATTCACACAAATGCCCACACCATATAGCTCAGTTGAGAGTCTACCTATCATCTGTTTTGCCTAGGCTTCTTGTGATTTAAAAAAATATATAATAACTCTTTTTAAAATTTTTTATCTTTATTTGTTGGCTAAAAACAGCCAGAAACTGAGATGGAAGGAGGTGATAGAGAGGGAGACAGAGAGACACCTGCAGCACAGCTTCACCACTTGAAAAGTTTTCCCCCTGCAGGTGGGGCCTGGGGGCTCAAACCCAGTCCTTTTACACTGTAGCATGTGTGTTCAACCAGGTACTCCACCACCTAGCCCCTAAAATATATATATATATAGAGAGAGAGAGAGAGACTCTTAATTAATAAAATATAAATATACTCTTGGATTCTCTCTTGAGCCACAGTATCAAGTATCAGTTTTATTATCATTTTCTTTCCACAAAACTTGGGAGAAAGTTATTTCATTATTCCTTTCATCTAGTCAGGTAATCTATTATGAATTTCCATGTTTCTGGAAAAAATAAGGAAAAAAATGAGAAAATATAGCAAAACATTATATGATACATCCTCTGTGTCAATAATAACAATGGAAGTCTAATACCATCTAGAAAATTCAATGAAGGACCCACTGATTACTAACTTTAAAGGCAAGTAACTGCACATCATTACAGGTACATGGGTGAGCATATGGGTGCATATGTGTTTGTGGATTTTTTTTTTCCTGGGGGGAGGTATTCTACTTGGACTGCTGGATGTTGACAACAAATGTCTAACATCTTAATATGCTCCAGAAAGCCATTCTCACCAAAGGTCACACATAATCTAGGCCCAGGAAAGAGTTTCAAGTTCAGAGAAAACTAAGAACATGTCATCTTCACCAATCTCTGGAGAAGATTTTTAAAACAGTTAATCATATTTTTCTTGATGTGTTCCTCTTTACTACTACTAATCCTTAAATCATTTGTCATAAATGGTGAGACCAAAGTTCTCAAAGAAAATCACAGGAATTGGTGAGAAAAATTGGAGGTACTCATTAACTTTTGTTCATCAGAAACTAATATTGTAACTAGAGGCATGGAAGCATAAACTTCAAAATGCTTTCTCAGAATGAAGGT
Source organism: Erinaceus europaeus (assembly GCF_950295315.1). Taxonomy (NCBI): domain Eukaryota; kingdom Metazoa; phylum Chordata; class Mammalia; order Eulipotyphla; family Erinaceidae; genus Erinaceus; species Erinaceus europaeus. The sequence goes on from NC_080162.1 coordinate 124,150,438, forward strand.
CTGAAAAGCTGTGAGACAAATCTGATGCCTCAATTGTGTTACACACTATCCATCTCCCAGTCCTGATCATGTTTCCATGTGAAACATATCTGACAATAAGAGAACATAAGAAAGACTTCACATAGGCTCCTAAGCTGAATATGGGCCCCAGATCAGATCAAATCAATGGGATTTACAGTCAACAATATTTATACACCTTTCCCGTATTTGGGAACTACTCTCTTCCTTAATCCAGCTTTCTGGTCCTTTTTCCAGCCGTGACATAAATCTCCCCAGACAATAACTTGGGTCCACCTGCATATCAGATGTTAGGCTCAGAATAAATAAATAAATAAGTAAAATAGTATAGCCATGGGCCCTTTGGAATTTAACTAAAATAGGCCTACTAACCATCTACAAAATGGAGACCCTCAACTCTTCATCTGCACTATTCCAGCCTTTAGTTTCATGATTAGTCAACAATTTGTTTGGCTTTATATGTTAACTCTTTTTTCAGCCACCAGGTTCCAGATGCTAACATGATGCCAACCATACTTCCCTGGGCAGACAACCCCACAAATGTGTCCTGGAGCCCCACTTCCCCAGAGCCCCACCCCACTAGGGAAAGAGAGAGACAGGCTGGGAGTATGGATCAACCTGCCAATGCCCATGTTCAGCAGGAAAGCAATTACAGAAGCTAGACCTTCCGCCTTCTGCACCCCATAATGACCCTGGGTCCATACTCCCAGAGGGATAAAGAATAGTAGTGCTATCAGGGAAGGAGATGGGATGCAGAGTTCTGGTGGTGGGAGTTGTGTGGAGTTGTACCCTTCTTATCCTATGTTTTTTGTCTATGTTTCCTTTTTATAAATAAAATTTAAAATTATGTTATTTAAAAAATAACATAATTGAAAAAAGAAAAAAGAAAGACTTCCATGTAGGATTTTAACGTAGACTGCCTGATTCTGGACAAAAGAAGTTGGAATAAAGAACATGAATATGCTTTTTCTAAAACAAAAACAGCCACAAAAATCCCCTTTGCCTTCTAAAATTTGATTCTGCTGATTTCAAATGAAGGTTGATATTCGCAATTTTACAGAATGCAGTGATATCAAGTAAAGATAAATTTAGAATTAGATGCTGTTTCTTGTTAAAAGATCTAACTTTTGGTATAAATTTTCTGGAAATTATGAGGATGTGGTTGAGCTTGGCAGGGCTTGACTTGGAGGGACATCCATCCTCTCGTCTTATCAGACTCCCTGCCTCAAAAAGCACCCTGCATTCCTGATACTATGGCCTGATCCCTTATTATCTACATAATCATTGTTTTGCCTGAAAGATCCCCATCCATTCCATTCCTTTGATCTATCTTCTTTCTACCCTCAAGACCCTCCCTGCCTGAAGGGTAGTATTATTAATCCTACCAGTTAAAACCCTTGCAACAGTTGCTGAGGAAGGTCCTACAGCCCTTTTGCCTTTCTCTGCCCCTTTCCTAGCCATTTCCATATCTGACTTGCCACTTCTGGGTCTGACCTTTAAAAACCTTGGCTTTCTGATCAATAAAGAATTGAATTGCCTCCCCACCAGGAGCTCTGTTGATGAGTCATCTCTCTCAGGTTGCTGAGTGAGTAGCAGCCCAGGCTGGCTCCAGTCGCATTCTCTCCAACCCAGGGAGTACACACCCTGGAAGAGGCACCCCTTCCTAGCTTGGCAATAAATTCTAACAGAAATAACATCATTCTTCTATATTCAATGCTACTCTTAAAATAACTACTATTTGTTAATTTGTAGATAAAGCTACTTTTATTAATATCAAAATGATAGTTGTCTAATTTATCAGCTTTCAAAAGTAGATTTTTAAAAAATATTTATTTATTCCCTTTTGTTGCCCTTGTTACTTTATTGTTGTAGTTATTATTGTTATTATTAATGTTGTTGTTGTTGCATAGGACAGAGAGAAATGGAAATAGAAGGGGAAGGGGGGGGAGAAAGATAGATGCCTACAGACCTGTTTCTCAGCTTGTGAAGAGACTCCCCTGCAGGTGGGGAGCAAGGGTCTTAAACCAGGATCCTTATGCCAGTCCTTGTGCTTTGTACCACCTGCGCTTAACCTGCTGCACTACCATTCGACTCCCAAAAAGTAGATTTCCGGCCCCCTCTTCTCTCTCCAAGTCCAATGGAACTGTAGTTCAGAACGTTCTGTTCATCTTCCCCTAACATTTACTCCTCTAGGAGTATGTACCAAAATTCTTTATGGGATGGAGAAAGTGCAAGTTCTAGCTTCTGTAATTGCTTCTCCGCTGGACTTTGGCAGTTGGATCCATACCCCTAGCCTGTTTCTGACTTCCCCGACTGGGTAAGGCTCTGGAGAGGTAAGGTTCCAGGACACATTGGTGAGGTCATCTGCACAGGAATGTAGGATGAATTGTTTTATCATCTAAAATTAGTGACTAAAAGGCAGTAAGATATAAAGTAGGACAAGATGTTTAGTGAACAAGAACAGAGGAGATAGGAATAGAGATTTTAGGGTGGATAGAAGCTTGGAAGTCTATTTTTTTATTTCTTTATTGGGGGACTAATGTTTTTGCAGTCAACAGTAAACACAGTATTTTGTACATGCATAACATTTCTCAGTTCTCAACACAACACCTCCCCCCCCCCCAGGCCCTAGGAAGTCTATTTTAACTATGCTCCTAAGGGCCATAACTGCGGTAGTTTTTTCTGGAACTGGACAGCTTACCTGCAGGTAAGGTCTGGGAAGATGGTGTCAGTCTTGAGAACAGGACTAGAAAACTAGATAGGGGTAGGGAGTAGCTCCTAAACTTGAAGAAATTATATATAAATACAAGTAACTTTTTACCCTCATCTATCAGACACAGTGCACATATCTATTCATATTTAGCAGAGCAGTGTGTATAACCTCTGAGTCCCTGTCAGTCTGTGTTCACAGTTGATGGTCACAGGTGGTAACATTCTAGGCTGCACTTATTTCAGGAACAGTTTTCCTTGAGTGACAGAGTGGGATGACCCAGCCTCTTTGGAGAGTGGGGCAGTCCTTACTGTTGGTAGTTCATAGTGAGTATGTGGTCCTAAAGATGATGGCTTATGATGTTCCCGATGGAAGTGACTAGTGATGGAGGAGAGAGGGGTCTATTAAAAGTCTAGGCTTGGGAGTCGAGCAGTAGTGCAGCAGGTTAAGCACACGTGGCGCAAAGCGCAAGGACCGGCAGAAGGATCCCAGTTCAAGCCCCTGGCTCCCCACCTACAGGGGAGTTGCTTCACAGGCGGTAAAGCAGGTCTGCAGGTGTCTATCTTTCTCTCCCCCTCTCTGTCTTCCCCTCCTCTCTCCATTTCTCTCTGTCCTATCCAACAATAAATGACATCAACAACAACAATAGTAACCACAACAAGGCTACAACAACAAGGGCAACAAAAGGGGGGAAAAATGCCCTCCAGGAGCAGTGGATTCATGGTGCAGGCACTGAGCCCCAGCAATAAACCTGGAGGCAAAAAGAAAAAAAAAGTCTAGGCTTATTGAATATATGTAGTAGTCTAAGGAATCCCTGACTAGGCCTCAGGTGATGGAGTAGCCTGGCAATGACCAAGGAGGCCATCATTAAGTGAGCCAGTCTCTTGTCCTTTTCCAGCTTTTAGTAAGTACTAAAATTTAAATGAGATTTATTTTTCCAATTTTTATAGAAAGCACGAAGGGAGAACTAAGTGGTCTGTTAATATCTTTAGAAACTGGAAACTTAAAACAGTCTTTAGAACAAGTACTGATATAACCTCAGTTTAGTTTAGTTTTGCTCATTAAATTTGAAGGCACCATAATGGCAAAGGGATTTTGGTGGTGGGAGTCTTAAGTTATGTGTGTGTGTGTGTGTGTGTGTGTGTGTGTGTGTGTGTGTGTAGAATGGAGAAAAAAAGGCATATTTTGAAAATCTTATACTACTGTAAATCAATGTCAATTCAGTAATTTTGTAGAGCAACAACAATAAAAGAGAAAACTGGGAGATCCAGGTGGCACACGTGGCTGAGTGCTCATGTTACCATGCAAAAGCACTTGGGTTCAAGCCCCTGGTCCCATCTGCAGGGAGGAAGCTTCACAAATGGTGAAGCAGTGCTGCAGATATTTCGCTTTTGCTTTCCTTCTCTACTTCCCTTCTTGCCTCTCAATTTCTCTCTGTCTCTATGAAAAATAAACTAAAAATAAAATAAATTATCTAAAAAAAGAAAGAAACCTGAAAGTCATAAACTGGGAAAAATTAGGAAATAAAAAAAAATTCTATTGCACCATTTCTTCTATAACTTGCCCTTTTTTCATTTAAAAACTACTATATGTTTCTCTCTAAAGTTTCTAATACTTTGAACAATATCTCAGCAGAAATATAATCATTTTGTGTATTCTACAGATTGGATAAATAATCAAAAAAAAGACAGAAACCATTGCATTTTTATAATTTATCTTGGAGAAAATAGATGAAAGTCTGGATACAAATAATAGATTTGGTGAATAAGTAAATTATATGATGAACTATTGGATGATAAATGCTACAGAAAAGATGTAGCAGAGTCATCAGTGTTCAAAGCAGCAAGTGGGTGGACAGTTTGTAGTTCTAAGTAGTGTATTCAGGGTGGGTTTTATTACACTGGCATTTAGGCAAAAGCTTGTAGCTGGTGAAAGTAAATGTCACATGGGAGTCTGGGAAAGACCTTGGATGGCTGCAGCTGCTTCTCAGGGTGTAAATGGCCAAGAGTACAAAGACCATTCGTGAAGGAAGTGTCTGTTGCTAGGAGGACATTCGAGGTGTTTGAATGAACAAAGACAGTCTAATAAAAAATGGTACCAGTGATATAAACAGAGGGGAGGGAAGAAATTCCAGAATTTTGGACACTGAGTTGAAGTGAGATGGAAGTCACTGGAAAATATTTACAGAAGAATACCATAACACTTCTTGTACTTTAAAGGTTTACTCTAACTCCTAGGCTGGGAATAGACTGAAGAAATAACTACAGCTAGTTAGGAGGTTACTAGTTAAGAGGTTACTAGTTATTAGTTAAGAGGTTACTACCATGATCCAGGCCAAAGGTGATTGCAATTCGTGCAAGGGTAGAAGAAGAGGAGATAGTTGAAAGTGCTTATTTGGTCATTGTTAGCTAAAATTTGATGGAAGTATCAAAAGGTTTTCCTGAGTGACTGGGTGGTGCACGTGGAAAAAAAATGGCTGACCTCTCCTGATCTCAGTGGTCTGTATGAATGATGAGAACTTCTGTGATGTCTTGCAGACTCTGAAGTTTCTTGGTGTTGACATTTTTTTAAATTATCTTTATTTATTTATTGGATAGAGACAGCCAGAAATTGAGAAGAAAGGAGTGATAGAGAGGTAATAGAGACAGAGAGACAACTGCAACACTGCTTCACTGTTCGTGAAGTTTTCCCCCTGCAGATGGGGACCAGAAACTCAAACCCAGGTCCTTGCACATTGTAACATGTGTCCTCAATCAGGTGCACCACCACCGGACCCTCATTTTTCTTTGTTGTTATAGTTATTATTAAATCACTGATAAAAATTTTAAAAAATAAGTACATATAAAAAGAGAAGGTAGACACTAAATGAATGTTGCTCTATTTCACACTGTTAATAAGAATGACTCATTAGGCATTGATATGCATTGAATTGACAGTATATTTAAGACCTTGCTTGACCTGAGATGTAGACTCAGTCAGGATGAAACATGGCCTATTTTACTTCCCTTCAGAGGAAAGTCTTTAGCTTCTAGTAGCTTTATTGGGGGGGGGGATTATTCTTAGTTCTACTCTGATTGTAGAGGACATTCATTACCTGCCTATAAACTGCTTTAGAAATTTCCTGTCTTCACTATATCGATATTTGCTGTTGTCATTCATACTCAGGGAGTAAAGATCAAATGATGAATCTGGGAACCTGTTTATGCAGTCTGCAGGGCTACAATGGCTTTTCAGAAATGTTAATTCCTATTAGTATGAATTTGGAAAGAATTTGATACATGTCTCATATATAAGCTGGAAGAATAAAAAGTCACCATCTGCCTTTCCAAAAAATAATATTAATGATGCCAATGCCTGGATTTTAAATTGAAGCAGCTTCTAAAGTTACCAAAATAAAAAGCACAAACCTCACTTTGTCAGAATTTATTGATTTTCCAATTAAGAATGAAGATTTGCTGCTTAATATTTTGCTTACTAGCTAAAAAAATGAAGTATGCCAGTAGGTAATAATTGACACAAATTAATACATTTCACATATCATCTACAATGTACTAACTGGTAATGACCAAGTTCTAGTTGTCTAAAAATGCAACTAAAGAAGCTTCATTAGAAAAAATAAGGACTGCACAGCATGGAATTCTTGTGCATTTTTAATGATTTCTGGCTTAAGGCAGAATTGCAAAAATCTATTTTTAGGTGAATGTAATATAAATATAATAAAGTAAAGGTCATTTTCTTAAGGATGACTGCAAACTTTTTTTATTCATAAAATGGAAGTATTGAGAAGACCATAGGATAAGAGGGATACAATTCCATATAATTCCCACAACCAGAACTCCATTTCCAACCCCCTACCTTGAAAGCTTTCTTCTTCTTTGTCCCTCTGGGGGTATGGACCCAGGATCATTATGGGGTGGAGAAGGTGGGAGGTCTGACTGAACATGGGTATTGACAGGTAGATCCATACTCTCAGCCTGTCTCTCTCTTTCCCTAGTGGGATAGGACTCTGGGGAGTTAGAGGTCCAGGACATATTGGTGGGATCATCTGCCCAGGGAAGTCAGGTTAGCATCATGGTAGCATCTAGAACCTGATGGCTGAAAAAAAAAAAATTAAGATATAAGGCAGAACAAATTGCCGACTAGCCATGAACCTAAAAACAGGTGGGGAGAGGGTGCTGGAACCTGGATCCTTAAACCAGTCCTTTCACTTTGTTCTATGTGCACTTAAGCAGGTGTGACATCGCCCAACCCACATTGAATCATTTCTGTGCTTCCCTAAAAATCTTTTTAGAGGCAAGTCTGTCATTCTTTAAGAATCCTGATGAAGGGTCCAAGCAGTGGTGCACCTGGTTGAACACATATGTTACAATGCCCTAGGACCAAGATTCAAAGTCTCAGTCCCCACCTGCAGGGGGAAGTTTTGTAAAGTGAAGCAGTGCTCCAGATATCTCTCTTTCTCCCTCTCTGTCTCTTTCATCCCTCTTGATTTCTCTCTGACTCTATTCAATAAATAAATGTAAATTTTTTTCTTAAGAATCCTGATTACATCATAGTGAAATCTTAAGATTATTTAGATTTTTGCATTGTTTGCTTACTGGAGTAGGACTTCATGTAAACAACACTGAGTGTAAGCCTAGCATAGTCTGTAACAAAAGTTGAGCTCTGTTCATTGCAGCAAAGAGAACATCCCTGCCTAGAGGACTACCAGTGAGGCACTGGAGGAGGGAGCAGAAGCTGGTATAGTCTGTGGACTGGAAAGATCCCTCCCTCAGGAGTACTTTGAAGCTGAGGGGAGTAGAGGTGAAAGGAAGAAAATAGGAGGTATGTATGAAAAGACAGGAAAGGAAGTTCCAGGAAGAGGGAAGAACATATGTAAAAAAACACCCACTCCCCTATGAGCCAAAGACAAATTTTCTGACAGTCCTTAGAATGACTGGCTCACGAGAAAATGGAAAACAGGTTTTCTGGGAGTCCGGCGGTAGCGCAGCAAGTTAAGCGCACGTGGCATGAAGCACAAGGACCAGTTTAAGGATCTCAGTTTGAGCTCCTAGCTCCCCACCTGCAGAGGAGTCCCTTCACAGGTAGTGAAACATGTCTGCAGGTGTCTATCTTTCTCTCCCCCTCTCTGTCTTTCCCTCCTCTCTCCATTTCTCTCTGTTCTAACAACGACAGCATTAATAACTACAACAACAATAATAAAAAAAAAAATCAGGTTTTCCTCATGCCCTTCCCCTACTTCACCTTCCCCAGGCCCCTTGGAGACAGCCTGCACTGATAGGCAGCAGGGAACCCAGGCTAACAGTTTTCCGGTATTCTCCTCCCACTGAGCCTGAAGCTGTAAAGCCACAGGTTTCTTGGAACTGTGAATATTGTTTGAACTCCAACTAAAACTGGAGATGTGTTTTGAGTCACATTATGTAAGCATATTTATACCATCTGTTTATGACACAGGTGGACACTATGATTCACTTACACGTACAGCATACTAATTATAGAAGCTTGGAAAATCCTAAATTCTGGGGAGTCATCAAGCAAAGTCAGTGTGCAAAAGAAGGTAGAAAGAAACTTTTCTTGAAACATTATAGTATTTCAAGTAAAATGCTTCTCACAATGAAAATGTTTTCTGAGAGTTTTTCATAAAATGGGTTTGGCAAATGAGGATGAGAATGAGCTGAGTTGACAAAATAAACATATATCATTGTGATTGGTGATGGAAGATGTTCTCTTCCTATGAGGTATATATGTTCCTGTATGTATATACACATATACATGCATATTTAAAAGGATCATAAAGGATGGTGGCGCACCAGGTTAAGCTCACATAATACAAAGCACAAGGACCCACGCAAGGATGCTGCTTTGAGCATGGAGCACCCCACCTGCAGGGTGTCACCTCATAAATGGTGAAAATGTTATGCAGGTGTCTTTCTCTCTCCCTCTCTCTCTTCCCCTCCCCTCTCAAGTTCTCTCTGTCTTCTCCAATAAAATGGAAAAATTGGCCTCCAGGAATAGTGGATTCATAGTGCAGACAACGAGCTGCAGTGATAACCATGGAGGATACATATATATATATATATATGATTTTGTATTTTATGTTCCTTATCTTCATTGACAGGTAATTTCTGCATTTAAAAAAAAACATATACTGGGGAGTACAGAACTTTGTTGTGGAGTGTACTATGAAGCTCTATCCCATAATCTTATAATCTTGCAAATATTCATTAAATCATTAAGCAGTATGTTGTTTAGTTTCCAAATTCTGTGTCTTTTAATAATTTTCTGTTTGTTGTTAAATGTTAGCTTTACTCCACTGTGGTCTGAGAAGATACTTGGGATGATTTCAGTGTGATTGAATTGTTGATGCTGTCTTTGTGGCTTAATATGTGGTCTATGCTTGAGTATGTGTTGTGTGGAATTGAAAAGAATGTGTATTCCAGTTTTTTGGGGTGAAGAACTCTGAAAATGTCCAAGAGGTCTAGTCTTTCCATCTCTTCATTTAATTCTCTTGGTTCTTTGTTGATTCTGATTTGTTGAGAGTGGGGTATTAAAGTCTCCCACTATTATTGTATTACTATTGATGTATTTTTGAAGTTCTTTGAGTAGGTGCTTCATGTATTTAGATGGTCCCTCATTGGGTGCATATATGTTAATTAATTGTTAAGTCTTCTTGGCTGATTGACCTCTAATCATTATGTAATGGCCTTGCCTATCTTTTGTTACTTTATTTAATTTAAAATCTATTGTTTCTGAGATGAGAATGGCTGTTTCTGCCTTTTTTGTGGTCCATTAGCCTGTATGATAGTTTTCCATCCTTTCCTTTAAGTCTGTGTTTCTCTTGTTGGGTCAAGTGGGATTCTTGCAAGCAGCATATGGTTGGGTAATGTTTTCTGATCCATCCTCCCACTCTGTGCCTTGATGGGTGAGTTTAAGCCATTGACACTTATTGATATTATGGATTTAATGTATTTTAGTGCCATTATTCAACAATTTTTTATTTGCTCTGATATATTGCAAGTATTATAGTGATGTTCTTATTTATAAAAGGTCTTTTAGAAACTCTTTCAGGGCAGGCTTGGTGATGGTTGCCTCCTTTGTTGTCTGTCTAAGAAGGTTTTGATCCCTCCATCTAGTTTGAATGAAAGTCTAGCAGGATATATTATCCTTGGATGAAACCCTTTTTCATTCAGGGCTCGATAGATAGCTTGCCATTCTCTTCTGGATTTTAGAGTTTCAGTGGAGAAGTCTGCTGATAGTCTTATGGGTTTTCCCCTGTATGTGATTTTTTGTTTTTCTCTTGCAGCCTTTAGGATCCTTTTTTATCCTTACTTCTTCTCATTGTGGCTATGATGTGTCTTGGTGTCTTCCGGTCTGGGTTGATTTTGTTTGGGACTCTATGGGCCTCTTGAATCTTAACGTCCTTTCTGTGGTTCAGGTCTGAGAAATTTTCTTCTATAATTTCCTTAGAATGTTTGCTTCCTCTTTCTCTCTTTCTTCCTCTGGCAGGCCAATTATACAAATGTTACTTCTTTTGAGATCGTCCCACATGTCTATGCTGTTGTTTTCAGTGTCTCTCAATATCATTTTGAGCTCTTTCACCTCTTTCTTAGTTTTCTCTAACTTATCCTCTGTCTGACTAATTCTGTTTTCTGCTTCTGTTAGTCTGCTTTCCCTTCCTTCAGCTGCTTTCTTCATTTCAGCTATTTCAGCTTTCAGTTCTCTAATTGCCTCAAGGTAGTTAATATTTTCCTTGAGGGTCTATTCTGATGTTTCCCTAATACTGCTAGCCCTTTCCTCCAAAGTTGTTTTCATTTCTGTGATGAATAAGTTTATTATTGCTTGCATAATTTTCTTATCTATGGTTACTTCTGGCTGATTTGTAGTTTCTTCTGGGCTCTTGTCTTCATTCATTGTAGTAGCAGTTTTATTTGCTCTTGGTTTAACCACTTTTTTATTAATGTGTTTTTTTATTTATTTAAGAAAGGAGACACTAAAAAAACCATAGGATAAGAGAGGTACAGCTACACACAATTCCCATCACCCGATCTCCATATCCCATCCCCTCCCCTGATAACTTTCCCATTCTCTATCCCTCTCTGGGAGTATGGACCCAGGGTCATTGTGGGTTGCAGAAGGTGGAAGGTCTGGCTTCTGTAATTGCTTCCTAGTTGAACATGGACATTGACTGGTCAATGCATACTCACACTCTGTCTCTCTCTTTCCCTAGTAGGGTGAGTCTCTGTGGAAGCTGAGCTTCAGGACACATTGGTGGGGTAGTCTGTCCAAGGAAGTCTGGTTGGCATCATGCTGGCATCTCGAACCTGGTGGCTGAAAAGAGAGTTAACATATACAAAGCCAAACTGACTGTTGAATAATCATGGACCTAAAGACTGGAATGGTGCAGATGAAGGGTTAGGGGCAGCTACTCCCTGCAGACTCTTGTGTACTTCTGCTTTAAGGTATATATTTTTCCCTGATTTATGGGCACGTGTGAACATACGCTCTATCCCAGGGGACCTGGACTATGTCTAGGTTTGGGGACTTTATTGGGGAGTGAACCACCTGGAATGAAATTAGAGAATACTATGAAAGGAAAGGTCTCGCCCAAATGATGAAGTTGAAAGGTTGTCATTCCATACCTGAAGTCTCTGGACACAGTCTGAAGTGAAGCATGTTGGGGTGGCACCACCATTTGGTCCCTGTGTTCTTTTGCTTCTGGAAATGATTTTCCATCCAAAAACTAGGAATACTAATGCCACCATAAACCAAAGATATTATCACTAAGTTGTATATGTTTTAGGTAATTGTGCAAACTTTTAATACTCTTATAAACAACTATTATTTTTAATCTGGCTTCAAAAATCAAGCATCTCAATGTCAAACTATTTGTTGGGAGCTCTTCTTCCCCTTGGGGTAGCAGAAAAAATCCAAGAATCCAGAAAGAAAGAATTCACTGTTACATTCAATTAGTTGGGAACCATCAAAGTATATAAGGCAATACCTTTAAAAACACGTACAAAAAAGAGGCAGTGAAGTGGAACAGATTAAAGAAAAAGCGGAAGTCTGTTTTAGCTACCAAGTGACCCCAGAGGTGGAGAATAATTTCCTCTCCAGGACATTTTCAGTGAGAGTCTACTCACAAGATAGCTCAGTGGAAAAAAATTGTTTTCATGTCTGTAGGGAACTGATGAAGTTTGTAGGAAACACAGCAATTTAATTCCAAAGTATAGGAGGTCAGTTAGAGGGAGAAACTGCAGAAGTCATTAGTCCCCTCCTTGAATACTAATACTTTCTGAAAGATCCAGTGTCTATGAGGTAAGTCATTGACACATTTTAGGAATAAGAGACAGTCTAAAAGTTCTTTAGCACTTTATCAACTGAAGATGTCAATAATCCCTATCTGAAAAATTATTTTATAAGCAAGTTATTTTAGGCATAAATTGTTCAACAATTATTTGTAGAGTCCTATTACTTTCCAAGACATTTATCAGGTTGAAGTAAAATCCAGATACATGAGACATTTTACACTGTAAGCAATGTCAAATGCAAGAAAAAAAGTCATTACATTGCTATGCAGTCATTACATTACATTATGCAGTCATAAATCAAAGAAGTGTGAATATAGCATTGCAGATTCACAAAGGGGTCACATTATTAGGAATAAATAGAATCTGACAGTAATTTCCAAAACATATGTCTCAATAAGTACTCCAAGGAGTGCACATATCTTTGAAAGACAGAACTATCTTATCACTGCATTTATTTGCAGAGCTGAATTTAGGGTTCCTAACTCTTGTCAATACATTGATCACCACAAATAAGAGATAGTATTACACTTACAAGTCATTCTGGTTCTCTAAATCTGTGACTGACTATTTCCAGTATAGGTCTGAGAATAATAATCTGACTAATTTTCTTTTTTTTATATTATTATGTTATTGTTACTATATTATTATTATTGGTGATTTAATAATGATTAACAAGATTGTAGCAGAAGGGGTATAATTCCATATAATTTCTACCACCACAGCTTTGTACCTCATCCCCTCCATTGGGGATATGGACCAAAATTCTTTATGGGGTAAAGAAGATGGAAGGTGTGGCTTCTGTAGTTGCTTCTCTGCTGGACGTGGGCATTGGCAGGTCGATCCATACCCCCAGCCTGTTTCTATCTTTTGCTAGTAGGGTAGGGCTCTGGGGATATAAAGTTCCTGGACACATTGGTGAGGACATCTGCCCAGAGAAGTCAGGTTGATGTCATGGTAGCATCTGCAACTTGGTGGCTGAAATAGTTTAGTCTTAATGATGTGTAATTTGTTCACAAAACTGAAAAGTTCTAGTCATTTTAAATATAGATAGATAGTAACTTAAATTCTTCATATACTTCATCATAAAATGTTGAAGTACTACTATTGTGAAATAATTATTTGAAGAAATATCACACCAATAGTGTCTTTTTTAAAGTAAATGGATGATATCTTTAAACAAAAATATATCAAAGTAAATAAATGATTTTTTTATCTTTCTTTTTGTCGATATGATGAATTACATTGAATGATTTGTGGATGTTGAACCATCTCTTTCCCAGGCTTATAATTTTGGGAAAAATTTTTGATAAGTGATTTAATTTCTAAATTGGTGATTGGCTTCTGTTGGTCTTCTTCTAAATTCTGCTTCTAAGACCCCTTCTGTTGCATTGCTTACTGCTGTGGTCTATTTTCATAATCATTGTTTTGCCTGCACTGGTTTAATCCCCACTGGTTCAAGAGCTTTTTCCTCTCCCCACCCCCTATCCTATGTACTTCCTCTTCCTGACACTTCTGCCTCAGGAGATATATATAGGACAGGATTGTGATTAGAGATAGCTAGATCACACTGCATTCCTGCTCAATAAAGATTGAACTGTGTCCCACTTAGCCATGAGTACACGGTCATCTCTCTCACACCTGCGAAGCTAGCCAGGCAACTTGCACCCCGAACTGGGACAGGCAGGCTTCTTTAAGCTATCTACTTTCTCTTGGGTTAGTCTTGGCAGGTGGTTTGATTCTAGAAATGCATCCATATCTGCTAGGTTGTCCAATTTATTTCCATAGAGATGTTCATAATATTTATGCATGATTCTTTAGTTGTAATTTCATCTCTCTTGTTCCTAATTGTTTTTATCATAGCTTTCCTCTCTTTTTCTTTTTATGAGGCTATCCAGTGGTTTATAATTTTATTTATCCTTTTGAACCATCTCATTGATCTTTAGGATTGTCTTTCTGGATTCTAACTCATTAATTTCTTTACTCACACTGGATTTTGGGTCTGTTACTCCTTTTCTTTTCTTTTTTTTTTTTTAACGATTTTATTTATTTATGAGACAGATAGGAGGAGAGAGAAAGAATCAGACATCACTCTGGCAAATGTGCTGCCAGAGATTGAACTCAGGACCTCATGCTTGAGAGTCCAAAGCTTTATCATAGCCCCACCTCCTGGACCACATTACTCCTAATTGACTCAGCTGTGATGTTTGGTAGATTGAGATTTTTGCTGTTTGTTAATATGGTCCTTTACTGCTATAAATTTCCTTCTTCGGGCAGCTTTTGCTGCATCCCACAGGGTCTTGTAGTTAGTCTCTTCATTTTAGTTGATAAATACATATATATAATTTGCCTCTGGGGTAATCCCTGGGGCTCAGTGAATGCACTTTGAATCCTCTGTGGATATATTTACCTATCTTTCCTGTCATTCTCCTTTCTCTTCCTTTCTAAGTCATACCTATACCTATTAGTACTTCCAAATATACTCTTTTCCTCTTCCTTCTTTTGGTCATAATGGAATTAGAATTCAGAACCCTCTGGTAACCTTTCCCTAAAATGTCTGCCTCTCTGTGGGTATAGACCAAAATTCTTTCTTAGGTGCAGAAGTTGGGACTCCTGGCTTTAGTAATTGCTTTTCTATTGGGCATGGACATTGGCTGGTTGATATATACCCCCAGTGTGTTTCTATCTTTCCCATGGATAGGGCTTACAGAGGTGAGAATCCAGGACACATTGGTGAGGTGGTCTGTCCAGGGAAGTCAATATAGAATCATATTAGCTTTAAAAAAAGTTTGAGACTTTCACATGTCACTATTTAATTAATATGAAGGGAAAAATGGATTGAGTATCTCAAACTTTCTGATGCATTGACCATAGTTCTGAATAAAGGTTCCTTCAATCTAAGCACTTAAGACTTCAAATTGGTAATCAGACTGAATTTTAACAGTGGGCTCAAATTGTTAATAAATCTCTAATAATGACTTGGTCTTTGAAATATTAAATCCCCTATAAGCATAGGCCAGGGAGAACAAAAGAAATTGGTGAAGTCACTTTATAAGATACAGATATGTGTAAATAGTATAAAAGGACATAAATTATGGTGAATTCTTGTGAGATACAGCAAATCCTAACAATAGGATTTTCAAAGTTAACCTAATTGTCAAATAATTTGGTTATAGCAATAACTGTCTATTGTCTTCTAAAACTCAAAGACAGCAGGAACCTTCCCTGTTGTTTACAAAACTCATATTTCTCCCATTCTGGAGCCTCCGGGATGGGGCTTACTTTCCTCCATGCTTCTTTCAGTTCATACCAATTGATACTACATCTGTTGATTCCAAACTATTCAAAGCAACCAGTACCACCTCAACATGTTTCACTTTGGATTGTGTCCACATAGGGTATGTGTGCACATGTATCCATAAGCTGGGGATAAACATATACCTTAAAACAAAAAGTGTGCAATAGTCTACAGTGACTCAATAAATGCAACAAGCAGGTAAAAAGACCCAGAAAGACACCATAAATACACAATCAATATTTAATACTTAGCTATAGATACTTTCCTCACCTGTTTCCTGTTTCACTTCCCTCAATCACTCTAAGGCCAACCTTGTCAGATAAAGTAAGGAATACAAAAGCTGGATAAAAGCAAGAGACCAGCACAGTTTAATGATGACCATGCTGGTCACCACCTAGCCGATCCAGGGCCCTAGACAGGGAATCCTGGGAATCCTGTTTGGGACTCTCTGGGCCTCTTGGATCTTAATATCCTTTCTGTTGTTTAGGTCTGAGAAGTTTTCTACTGTTATTTCCTCTAGAATGTTTATTTCCTCTTCCTTTCTTTCTTTCTTTCTCTGGTAGGCCAATTATACGAATGTTACTTCTTTTGAGGTCGTCCCTTATGTATCTGTTGTTATTTTTAGTGTCTTTCAATCTCTTTTTGAGCTCTTTTACCTCTTTCTTAGTTTTCTCTAGCTCATCCTCTGTCTGGCTATTTCTGTTTTCTGCTTCTGTTAGTCTGCTTTCCCTTCCCTCAGCTTCTTTTTTCAGTTCAGTTATAGTATTAGCTTGTTCTGCTAATTGGCCTTTTAGCTCAGCTGTTTCAGCTTCAGGTCTATAATTAGCTAGTATTTTCCTTGAGGGTCTCATCTGTTGTTTCCCTAATTCTATAGCTCTTTCCTCCATAGTTGTCTTCATTTCTGTGATTATTAGATTTATTATTGTTTGCATACTTTTCTTATCTAGGGTTACTTCTGAATGATTTGGAGTTTCTTCTGGGCTCCTTTATTGATTCATTGTGGTAGCAGTTTTATTTGCTCTTGATATTTAACCATTTTTTTATTGATATGGTTTTTATTTTTATGTTCTGTTGTTCTTCAGTTGTTGAGTTTTGAGTACAAGCCACACTAAAGCCCTTTTACAAATGCAGTCATGAACCTCAGAAATTATAAGAGTAGTAACTGAAGGAAGGATTGATGCAGTTGAACAAATACCACTTAGCCAAACAGCACCACCAGTTTAAGAAAAAATGTCAGCCAAAACCAAAAGAAAAAGAAAGAGAGATGAAAAAAGGGGAGAGCAAGAATAGACAATTATATAATCTATTGTCCACTGGAAATTCTAGGGATAGTAAGTGGAGAAAGGGAAGTAGAAAATAGAGACACGCACACACAGAGAGAATCCACTGCAAGTCGGATTTCTTCCACAAAATAATTCCCAAATGAATATCAGTGAATTCAGAAAGCAAAAGAAAGAAGAAAAGAAAAAGAGAGAGAGAGAAAAAAACAGTTAAAGGATATAGTTGTTGTTGTTGTTGTTTTTAATTAGTTAGGAGGAGAGAAAAAGGAAAGTGGAGGGAAGAGGAAGAAACAGGTTCTTCTCACAATGGATAGGACACCCAGTAACCTATTTTGGTCAACCTGAGGAAGGAGGAAGGAAAAGGGACACTTGTGTATAATAATAATAATAATAATATAAAATAGATTGAAAAACCCTAACAATCAGTCTGCTGTTTGGACTGCTCAGGATTGACTGCAAGTAGGCAAGTAGACTGAACACAGACAGCCAATTATAAGAAGTATAAAGAAAAACCTCTAGGTAGACTTTCTCAGATAGGGCTGAGGCTCTGATTGGTCAGGCATTTTGGTCAGCCACCTAGAAAAAAAAAAGAAGGAAAACAAAAAGAAAAAGGCTTGAAATTACACCCCTGGTGAGCCAGGAATCTTGGTTAAAAAAAAAAAAAATCCCTCAGCAGGAAGCCTGCTAGAAGTGTCTGGGCAGCCCCTGGGGGCTGTTTCTAAGGTGGGGGGGAGAGGGAGTTCAGAAATAATCCAGTCAAAAAAATTTTCCTTTCTTTGTCCTTTTGGCCTTTGTTTGCCAGCCCAAGAGTTGGTTATAGGACTCCATTTTGGTGTCACCCTGACCACCCCTTGTTCACACTCCTACAGATGGCCCAGTATCCTATCCTATGAGAGAATCCTAGGTTGTAAGCTGCTTCTGTTTGGAGCTCACACCAGCTATTGTTTCTAAGTCGCCATCTTGGCTCCGCCCCCAATCCTGGGATTCTACATAGATATGATGGGCTAAGACCTCTAACAGATTCCTCTCTTTACCATCACTGGTCATCTCTATCATGAACAACATCATTAGCCCACTTGTGGGCCTCTACAGGTCTTTGCCCTCAATGAAGAATGACAGTGATAGAAACTGCCCCACTTTCCAAGGAGGCTAGATCAGCATACTCCACCACTCGAGGAATACTGGTCCTGAAAAGAATGCAGCCTAGAATGTTCCTAGCTCGTTCCTAATGATGACTACAGAATTTGAGCTCAGATCTACAGGGATACAGAGATCACATAGGCTCTTAAACTGAATATGGGCCCCAGATCAGATCAAATGGATGGGGTTTACAATCAACAATATTTATACACCTTTCCCATACGTGGGAGCTACTCTCTTCCCTGATCCAACTTTCTGGTCCTTTTTCCAGCCATTAAATCATCTCCCCAGACAATAACTAGGATCCACCTGCATATCAGATTTCAGGCTCAGGGTAAAAAGGAAAAAAAAAAAAAACTAGTATAGTTACAGTCCCTTTGGAACATAACTAAAATATGCCTACTAGCTATCTACAAAGCGGAGACCTCCCCACACACACAACTCTTCATCTGCACTATTCCAGCCTTTAGTTTCATGATTAGTCAACAACTTGTTTGACTTTATATGTTAACTTTTTTTCAGCTACCAAGTTCCAGATGCTAGCATGATGCCAACCAGACTTCCCTGGACAGACATCCCCACCAGTGTGTCCTGAAGCTCCAATTCCCCCAGAACTCTATCCCACTAGGGAAAGGAGAGGCAGGCTGGGAGTATGGATTGAACTATCAATACCCATGTTCAGTGGGGAAGCAATTACAGAAACCAGACCTTCCAATTTCTGCATCCCACAATGACCTTGGGTCCATACTCCCAGAGGGATAGAGAATGGGAAAACTATTGGGGAGGGGATGGGATATGGAGATTAATTATTTATTTTTTAAATATTTATTTATTCATTTTCCTTTTTGTTGTAGTTATTATTGTTGATGCTGTCATTGTTGGATAGGACAGAGAAATGGAAAGAGGAGGGGAAGACAGAGATGGGGAGGGAAACCTGCAGACCTGCTTCACCGCCTGTGAAGCAACTCTCCTACAGGAGGGGAGCCAGGGACTCGAACCAGGATCCTTATGCTGGTCCTTGTGCTTTGCGCCATGTGCACTTAACCCACTGCACTACTGCCCAACTCCCAAGAACAAGTTCTTATCTTATAGATAAAAATAGTGAGATTAATTGACACACAAGGTCTTGTGACTTGGAATTGGTAAATTCCTACATGGAATGTAGCTTTTTTATTACTAGTGATTTAACTATGGCTTAAAAATATATATATATAAGATTACAGGGGGATATTTCTTTTCTTTTCTTTTTTTGCCTCCAGTGTTGTTTCTGGGGCTTGGTGTCTGTGCTATGAATCCACTGCTCGTCAAGCCATTTTTTTTCCCCACTTTTGTTGTTATTGGGATTGCTATTGTTGTTGTTGTTGGATAAGACAGAGAGAAATTAAGAGAGCAGGGGAAGACAGAGAAGGGAAGAGAAAGTCATCTGTAGACCTGCTTCACCACCTGTGAAGCAACCTGCCCCCGGCAGGTGGGGGCCCTGGGCTTGAATCAGAATCCTTTTGCTGGTCCTTGTACCTCCTGCCATGTGTGCTTAACCTGCTGAGCAGCCATCTGATGTCACAGGGGGATATTTCTATACCGCATGCACTATCACAGTTCTGCATTCTTTTTTCTCCCCTTGGCACCCTCCCCATAAAAATAAATACCATAGTTTTCACAAAGTCTTAGGAATGGTTTGACTACATAAGTTTTCTTTTTAACTGTTGGGTAGTTGCCACCTCCCCCTGGCTTCTTCTTATCCATATGCCTATATAGGGATTTACTGATCCAAAGGTTTGGTCTATTTACATAAATCACTTTTACATAAAGCACTCCAGGGCATTGGTGGTTCAGTTATAGGATTCTCGCCTGTTCCACCCCCTCCTTGTCACACTCTGATTTTCACCAGTCACTTTTCTCTCCACCCTCTCTATATCACATCCTGTTTCCACCCTACTTGGAGAGTATAAAAACAGCTGCTCTTCTGATTAAAGACACTTGGAAATTGCTTTCCGGCTCCGAGAGTTCCAGAGTGTATCTCCTGCGGAAGTTGGTGCAGCACGAGTTCCTGATCCCTCTCCCACACAGCAGCCTAGATCAGCTCCAGTTGAGTTCTCTCCAACCCAGAGAGCACTAGCTCGGGAAGAAGTACCCTCAGGCTATCCCGGCATCTGGCGCCCGGAACAGGGACCCGTAAGCAGCAGATTTACAAGAAGACATCTTAGATAAGTACACACCTTTTGGGTATCTGCAATATTGTGTTAAGGCACTGTGATTTTTTTTCTTTCTTATTGTTTTCCGGAGATCTTTCCACCATGGAAAATCTTTTCCAAATCCTGCATTCTTTTTCCAGTATACAATTTTTATATATCTGGGACATTTTTCTTGGGGCTTCACCTTATATCCTGTTGATCATCATAGCAGCTTTTAAGGGATATATAGGTCAACCTCTAAAAAGGCTTAAGGACCTAGAGGCTGAGGTCCAAGAGATAAAGGAAGTAATCATAGAACTTAACCAGCACCTTAAAAACAAGAAGAAGCAAAGGCCTGTCGTGATCTTGACCCACCCTAATTCCTCTGCATCTTGCCCTGAGGCCCCTATTTTGGCATCTTGCCCTGAGGCCCCTATTTTGGCAGACACGTGTCCGAATTCTCCTTTGGACTCCACAGCCACTTCTTCGGCCACCCCCATTTTGGCAGAAACGTGTCCAGAACCTCCTGCTGCCTCCACGGCTGCTTCTTCACCCCACCCTGTTTTGATAGACACATGTCCGAATTCTCCTGTAGCCTCCAAAACCACTTCTTCGGCCACTTGTCCAGAAGCTTCCACTTCGATGACTACTCCTACCGCTACACACTTAGAGCAAGTCCACACATTTCCGGTCAATATTGCCCCCAATAGACAAAAACCTCAGGCCTGGTATCCATATTCCGCCACAGACCTGAAGGAACTACACCAGGCTATCAAAGATGACGGTGTTCATGCCCCATGGACCAGGTCCATTTTACAAGACCTGCTTCAGAACCTTAATACCCCTCAAGATTGGAGAGATGTGACTCGTGCTACGCTCCCAGGCCCCCTCTTCCTGCAATGGGAGGCATTCTTTCGCGACGAATGTTTACAACAATCGCGGAAAAATATTCAAAATCAGCCAGAGGGTAATTTTGATGCATTGTTTGGAACAGGCCAATTAGAAACAGGGATTCGACAGGCGGAAGCCAAGTTTCCAGTGGGGTATTTTGATCAAGTACGCCTGTGTGCATTAAAAGCATGGGAGCGATTAACACCACCCATGGGAGCAGCCTCAGCCCCCATTCTCTCCCTGCAACAAGAACCTGATGAATCCCTCGCTAAATTCATTGCCAGGGTCCAGTCGAGTTTGGAAAGGAAGATTTATAATCCTGACGCTCGTTTTCTCCTTCTGCGATCCATAGTCTGGGATGGAATGCTTCCGCATTTTCGACAGGCCTGTATCACTCTTAAAAACGAACACCCAGATACTTGGATTCTAGCTACACAGGATCTCAGATCAAGCTCTTTTCAAGGACCTATGTTACAGGCCTATGCAGCTACCTTACATAAGCAAAAAGGAGCTTGCTTTCAGTGCGGTCGCCAAGGGCATTGGCGTAACCAATGTCCAGAAAATAGACCGCGACCCCGCCTCCAGTCAGGGCGACCCCACCTCCAGTCAGGGCGACCCCACTTCCAATCAGGGCAACCCCGCCTCCAGACAGGGAATCAGAGACCACGAATGCCTTGTCCCAGATGCCAGAAAGGATTTCACTGGAGGAGAGATTGTTGGTCAAGGTTCCATAGGAACGGCACGCCTCTGCCAAATGTAAACAGGGATTTAAACTAGGTATGGGGCTTCCCTTAGCCCCGCCCCCAAGAGGGAAGGAAGCAGGTCGCCCGCTTGGTGCTGTGCCCTTCTTCCACAAACAGAAGCCCAGCTTGGGACCCAATCCATCTTTACACCCACCACGCCAAGTAACAATAACAGAGGGTGAGCAGAAGGAGGAACCCGCGGTATGTGGGAACTTCCAGCATAGAAATAACCGGCTGGAGCAAGAGAACAGCTCGAATTCAGAGCCTGAGATTTTATGGACCACCCCTGTTTTAGAAAGGGGTCACCCAACTATGACAGTAAAGATTGGTAATATTCCTTTTAAATGTTTGATTGACACGGGAGCAGATAAGACAATATTAAGACAAGCAGAGGTTCCCCAGAGTTGGGAACTCCTCCCAGGACCACGCTTACATGGTGTTGGAGGATTGACTCAGGCATTCCGCACACGAGATTCCCTTGTGTGGGAAGATCCAGAAGGGACTACCGGACGCTTTCAGCCTTTAATAGCTGATATAAGCACCAATTTATTGGGAAGAGACTTGCTGGAATCTTTAGATGTAGTGATATCCTCAGACACCTCTGCAGGACACCACACTCACTCCTGTGAGACTGCTAGACCCAACCAGCAACCCCAATACTAACTGCCACTGTTCGTAACAGAACTCCCCGCTTAGATTGGCTTTCTAATGAGCCTGTCTGGGTGGAACAGTGGCCTTTGCCTAGGGAGAAGCTAGAAATTTTTTAAAAACTCGTCCAAGAGCAGTTATCTTTGGGACACATTCGTCATTCTCAGAGCCCATGGAATACTCCAGTCTTTGTAATTAAAAAGCGCTCAGGAAAATGGCGCTTCCTCCAAGATCTTCGTGCAGTTAATAAAACCATACAGGTTTGGGGCTCCCCCCAAAGGGGTTTGCCTCTTGCTTCCGCAATTCCCACAGGAATTCCAATCATAGCTATTGATATACAGGATTGTTTTTTCTCTATTCCCTTACACCCACAAGATTGTAAACGTTTTGCTTTCTCTGTTCCTTCTATTAATAATGCCAGCCCTGCCGATAGATTTGAATGGGTGGTACTGCCCCAGGGCATGGCTAATAGTCCTACTATTTGTCAAGAGGTTGTTAAATCTGCCCTTTTTCCATATATTCATAAGGGCCTTAAGGTTTTTCATTATATGGATGACGTGTTAATATGGGGAGAATTAGATACAGATCTCTCCGCCCTACATGATTTTCTAATCCCTGCCTTAAAGAGAAGTGGACTTAATGTAGCTCCTGAGAAGATACAGTTAATCCCTCCAATATCTTTCTTAGGCTCAGAGATTTCCCTAACGCAGATTCGTCCTTTAAAACCTTGTGTTACTTTTCCTTCTAATCTCACTCTTGCTTCTTTACAAAGTTTTCTTGGAAATTTGAATTGGCTTAGGCAGTATCTTTATCTGCCTACGAGCTGCCTGCAACCACTGTTCTATCTGTTAAAAGGAAACAAACAGCCCTCCTCAAAGCGTATGTTAACCCCCGAAGCATCCTTGGCTCTGGTAAAAGTTAACCAGGCTCTCCAGGACATGCACCTCGTTCGATTCTCCCCCTCCTCTCCAGTAAATCTTCTAATCTTTAACTCCACCCCCACGGTAGTGGGGGCATTGTGGCAGAAACATGGCGTTCTCGAATGGCTTCATACGCCAGTAGGCGGAGCTCCAAGACTCCTTACCGAGATTGATGCCTTAGCATTTATGGTTCGCCAAGGAAGAAACAGATCAGTTCAGGTCTTAGGAAGGGAACCAGATTCAATCATTCTTCCCTTTTCTCTCACTGATACAGAATGGCTCATACGCCACCATTCTCATTTTGCCATAAGTTTAATGGGTTTTCCAGGACAATTAGATAATCATTTTCCCTCTAATAATTTGATAGCTTCTTTACCTCTGTTGCCTCTACTAGTACCTAAACTTTTCTCTCGATATCCCATCCCCTCTGCTCCTACAGTGTTCACTGATGGTGGAAAAAAGGGAGCTGCTGCCCTTATATATTATCCAGACCAGCAATACCCCAAACCTCTCTTTACTGAACTTCCTGATAATTCCCCTCAGTACAAAGAACTTTATGCTGTTTTCCTTGCATTAAAAACTGTACCAGAATTCTTCAACCTTTTTTCTGACAGTGTGTATACTGTTAACTTACTTCCATGGCTTGCTCAATCTTATGTAAGAATTGATGACAACCCACTTTCTCCTCTTTTAATTCAAATTGCCTCTATGCTCTGTTCTCGAACCCATCCACTGTATGTTCAGCACCTACGTTCCCACAGCCCTCTTCCTGGTCCCCTGTCCGAAGGGAATGCTGCAGCTGACCGCCTTGCCTCCACAGGAATTCTCCTAGCCTCTGTCTCTAATCCTGCTGACTTTCATTCCCTAACCCATGTTAATATTAAAGGTCTTCGAGCTCGATTTCCTGATATTCCTCTGCCACAGTTAAAACGTATTCTTGCTACATGTTCCTCCTGTGCAGGTCTAATCAAAACACCTGCTATTCAGACTCTAGGGGTTAATCCTCGAGGTTTAAAAGCCAATGCTCTTTGGCAAATTGATGTGACCCACATACCTAACTTTGGCAAACAAAAATATGTGTTCGTCTCAATTGATACCTTCTCTAAGTTTATGTGGGCTACAGCTCAAACTGGAGAAAACTCAAAAAAGCTTATAAGCCATATGCTCTCCTGTTTTGCTGTAACCTCTTCAACTTAAAACGGATAATGGACCTGCTTTTACCAGCAAACAATTTAAAGATTTTTGTTCCCTCTGGAACATTACTCATACTACAGGCATTCCGTATAATCCACAGGGACAAGGCATTGTTGAGAGGGCCCATCAAACTCTTAAGGCTCAATTAAATAAAGAAAAAGGGGAAATGTACCCCCCTAATATCCAGCTGCCAAAAGCCTTAACTACATTAAATCTCTTTAATATTTACAAAAACTCAGACCAACCTCCTATAATTCTTCATTGGCAAACACCACCCACCCTCCCAGCTATTAAAGTCAAATGGAAAGACCCACTTGATAAAATTTGGAAAGGACCTGACCCCCTGTTGACTATGGGGAGGGGTTTCGCATGTATTTTTCCACAAAATTACTCCAAGCCTGTTTGGGTTCCTGCCCGCCATGTCCGGCAATACCCACATGATGGCGCTGATATCCCTGAAGAACAAGAAACACTGCAAGAAGACTGGCTGCAAGAGGACTGGCTACAGGATGCACCCCAGGATCCATAATACAGCATGGCAGAATCAAAAAAAAATCTGATTCACAGAACTCTCCCCCCCCCCCGAATGAATGTCTTATGCTATGACTGGCCAGTTGTGTTTTGTGAGTGAGTGAAAAAAAAAAATTGAGTGAATTGAGTGACCAAAATTTTTGTATGACCCATTGTGCTCAGAGTACTCTGAAAGTTAACTGACTTTATATCAAACAGCTGGACGCAGCCATGGTTTCTGGAGACGTCCAGAAACAGTCCAAAAATTGTTCATTCCCCCTTTTGATTTCTTTTTTAAGTCTTGATATCAATATGAAATGTTTGGTCTTAAACTGTGTGAGTAAAGATGGTTCAACTATGACAGTAGTTCTAAATTCACATTTGAAATGATATATCTTATTTACAAGTTTTTCTCCTCCTGTGTGTTATAAACTATATGTTTAATATGCGTGTTTCAAGTTTGGTAAACATTAACTTGACAGTTAAATCGTAACTTCGAAGTTACATTTTTACGAGAAGAGGTAAAATCAATTCATTTAAGTAACTGAGTGTTTAACGTAAAACTCTAAATATTCAATGTGACAATTCATCATCTCCTAAGTTAAAATACAAATTCTCTATGCAGGACATTTTTGGAGGGCCCCCAAAAATGTCCTGTAAGCTATCTTGTGGAAATTAATCCACAAGAAATTTGGCATCAATCTAATATTATAAATGTACCAAAAAAAAAAATTGTCACTAAAATGTGTTAACTCTAGTAACCTGAGTTTGCTTAAAAACCCAATGTAAAAATAGTTAAGAATCAATATATGTAACTTAAATTCGGTATGAAAACTTTGCTATATAAAGACTGCTACATGAGGTCACGTAAGATGACCTTTACACAAAATTATAAAGATACCTAAACCAGTTATAATCATTGAGTTATCAATTGTAGTAAACTTCTAATTTGTTACAAAGTTTTTTCATAAGTAATTGACTACAGCTATGACAAGCCTTCGCATAAAGAAGCATCTGCTCATATAGAATCCCCAGAAATCCATCTTGGACCCCTGACCTCTGACATCACCCACAATTACAGCCATCCCCCGAAACCCATGATGTGACCTGACACGATCTGGAGAACCTGATTCACAGACTCCAAAGGACAAGACTTTCCTACTGCCTTTCTCTCAACCATCGGTGTCTGCTCTTCCTGCTTCTGTTTCGCCCATCATGTTTTGGCGGTTCCAGGTCACTCTCTACAGAGAAGAAAAGTTCCGGTGGCCGTCCTCCTCCATCAAGATAGACGTGTGGCATTTATTTCCTGGCCGTTGACATTGGACTGATGCTTCTATAGAACTTGCTGGACACTCCTTTTATACTGCTGGACTTCTTGAAGAATGACTGTAGCAGTTCATAGAACTTACCGCCAGCTGACTCAAGATTTTGCAATGCCACATCACCCCTCTAGCCCCTCGGCTTATCAGGCCCCCACTCCTCCACCCATCAGGCTCACTCTGTCTCTTGCTACTCTTACTTATCCCTCCCTGTCTTGTGCTAGTTCTTTTTGAAGACACTTACACACTATCATTCTGCTTTCTTCCCAACAGGTTTCCGTTCACCCCTAAACTGCTATTCCCCTGACAGAGATGAAGCCTTTTACAGACATTGACCCAGTTATATATGGCCATTAAGTAAGAGGAAGATGTTGGGGAATTGTGAGGATATGGTTGAGCTTGGAAGGGCTTGAGCCTGAGGGGTGTGTCAATCCTGTTAGTCTCTCTCTCCACGGAGAGGTTGAGCAAGGAGGGACAGTAGAACCCCCAAAAAGGTGTGCCTCTTATCAGTCTCCCTGCCTCACAAAGTGCCCCGCACTCCTGATACTATGGCAAAAAGTTAAAAAGAAAGGGGGAGATGTTGGGTAGTTGCCACCTCCCCCTGGCTTCTTCTTATCCATATGCCTATATAGGGATTTACTGATCCAAAGGTTTGGTCTATTTACATAAATCACTTTTACATAAAGCACTCCAGGGCATTGGTGGTTCAGTTATAGGATTCTCGCCTGTTCCACCCCCTCCTTGTCACACTCTGATTTTCACCAGTCACTTTTCTCTCCACCCTCTCTATATCACATCCTGTTTCCACCCTACTTGGAGAGTATAAAAACAGCTGCTCTTCTGATTAAAGACACTTGGAAATTGCTTTCCGGCTCCGAGAGTTCCAGAGTGTATCTCCTGCGGAAGTTGGTGCAGCACGAGTTCCTGATCCCTCTCCCACACAGCAGCCTAGATCAGCTCCAGTTGAGTTCTCTCCAACCCAGAGAGCACTAGCTCGGGAAGAAGTACCCTCAGGCTATCCCGGCATTTAACAAATCCATGTGTTTCAGTTCTTTATATTGTATATATGAGCAAAACTACTTAGTAGTTGTCCTTCGGAGATAACACAGGCCATTTGCTAGAAGATATAAACAGTAACAACAGAGTCCTTGAACACAAAATCCAAATTAAAGAAACTTAGAGTATTATAAATGATAAGAATGATGAGAAAAATACAAAATAATGTAGGAAAAATTAAAATGTACTAGAAAGAAAATGAGATTTTTTAGAACGTGCTCAAAGGCATCCTACAGAAATTTTCTCAATATAAAGCAATGGACTTGGGCCATCTAAGTGAGTATGCCACTTTACATAAGACAGAGGAAATACTAAGTCTTTGAAAGATCCCACAGCCAGATATTGATGTGAATTAGGTATCCACCAGTCCCTATTAAGAATTAGAAAACCCAGCCAGGGAAATAGCATAACAGTTATGCAAAACACTTTGATTCCTAAGGCTCCTGAGGTCCCAGGTTCAATCGTTTTTTTTTTTAAACTATTTTTATACTTTTTAAATTTATTTATTTTTTTGTTTGTTTACTTATTATTGGACAGAGACAGAGAGAAATTGAGAAGGAAGAAGAAGATAGTGAAAGAGACAGAGAGATATCTATAGCTTTCTCCCTGCAGGTGGGACCAGGGGTTTGAACCTGGGCCCTTGCATACTGTAACTTAATCAGGTGCACCACAAGCTGGCCCTGCAGGTTGTTCAGTCTCCATCATCACTATAATATAGAGCTGACCAGTGCTCTGGACTGACTACCTCTCTCTCTCTCTCTCTCTCTAAATGAAATAAACTGTCTTTTAAAACTAATAAGAAAGCCACCATTGGTTGCATCTGAACATTAAAATAGTATTTTCCAGAATCCATGTCGATTGTCCAATGTTCCTTCTGGCTAAAGCAACACAAGATTCTAGATACGGTAGTAGGTGTCTCTCAAGTCTTGCTACAACTCTCAAACTACTTTTGAGTGGGAACTGTTCACATCTACCCATGAAATCTCCTACCGACAGATTACTTTAGGCATCAGGAACCCAGAGTTATTTTGGGTCTGCCACTTACTAGCAATGTGGTCAAGCAAGGGTCACTTAGCTTTTCTATTTCCTTATCTGTAAATGTATGAAGCTGAATTGAGTCCTAAATATTTGTCAAACTCTGTCCATACCAGTGTTCTTTGATACAGCATAAAAACTGATAACAAGGACTCCTAAACTAAAACAGATTGATGTTGTGTCCAGTTGAAAATGCACTGACGTAATGTTACTAGATTTAGCGTATCTGTGGAGAAGGGGGATAAACACACAGGGTTTACTGGCAGCCTGGGTGAGTCAAAAGGCTAAGCTATTTTTGGTAAAGACCACTAAACTGACTCAGGCATTTATATGCATTTTCTCAGTAGTAAGGCAAAGGCATCCTGCTCAAATTCCAGGGAAGACCTATACCTTTGTTGCAGTGGAGCTGTAAAATAATTGTACTTAACTAGGAAGGGCTATCACCAGCTGATTGCAGATTGGGTAAGATTATCTGCTACACTTAGCAGTTTGTTAGTTGGTAACAACATCAGTGACCTAGACATGGGGTAAAGGAACAGTTTTATTGTTTGTTTTTATTGTTGCCAGGGCTTCACTTCCTCAAGCTGACTTTTTCAGATAGAGAGACAGATAGTATAGACACCACAGTACTGAAGCTTCCTCCAGTGTAGCTGAACTTGTCTGTGCAGTATATCTGCAACTCCGATGCATGGCAAAGCAGGTGCCATCCTAGGTGAACTACCATACCTATCCCTAGAGAAGCCTTTTGGCTTCTTCTTTTTCCCCTTTTATTCACAGTGAATTCAAATAATAGGCCATCAAAATGTGAAGACTCTTGTCACCAGTGTTGTGACATATATTGAGCTTGGTGGAATTGTATTAATATTTTCATTTTTAATGGCTTTATGTATTTACTTATTTTAAAAGAAATCTTTGTGAGCTAAAGTCAGATAAGTGGTCTTACAGAACATGTAGCTAGCTAAGCTACTTAATAATGTTTATCTTTACTCTCCAACATTGCTATAACATCAATTCAACTGATATTTGAAGAGTTTACTTGCAAAGGAGAGTTAATTTAGAATGTATTGTGCAACATAATAACTAGACTTTATACTGTTGTATGATATATTTGAAATAATGTTAAAAGAGTAAATGCTAAATGCTCTGGTCACATAGTTTACATTTTTATGAATAAAAAAATTCACATTCATATGAATGTGAATTTGAAGACTAGATAAACTTACTGTGGTGATGATTTTGTAATATATGAGTTAAATTCTTAACTTTACATGTTAAACATAATGTGTAATTATGCCTTAGTAAGACTGAAAAAATACTACATGGCAAAGTAAAATTACTTAGTTGAGAGAGTGGGAGATGAAGCTATTCTGACAGTTATACTAACAAAGCAATATAAAGAGATATTTATAAGCAGACACTCAAACTTTGCTTCCCTGAACAGATAGTCTCAGGGTGACTCTGTAGTATAGTGCCAAAGCATAGAAATAACTAAACACCACAAGAATTATTAACCTATTACTGAAGTTAACTTTGAATTGTTCTTCACATGGCTACATACATATACTACATGTCAATAATATGCTGTATATGTTGTTTTAAGTCACTTGGTAGCCTTACCACAAAACAAAGAAATTCCTTTATTTTTGTCCCTTCTCTATTCTGTCACTTTAGAGTCATTCTTGTCACAAAAAATTCAGCTAGCTACATTACAGGAAAAAAAAATAACCAGATTTACCTGGAACTCCACTAAATATGAATCTTGGCATACATAGGCCTTCAGAAACATCTTCTATCAGTTGCAAAACAATCAATCTTCACTATTCTGGCATTATAAACACAATATTCTTGAACGAATATATCAGTCTTCCTTAGTTGTGCTAAGGATATCTTAAATTTTATCTGGTCCCCTTATAGTCTCTTGCAAAATCAATGTAATAGGTTCAACTATGTGTCACAACCTCTTTCACACTCTCATAAAGTCATAAAGCTTAGTATCTCATAATGTGATTGTATTTGTAGACAGGGTCTTTAAAGGAGTGACTAAGACGAAATGAGGCCATTGGGGAAGGTCCCAACCTAATATGACTGGCATTTTAATGAAATAATGAAATTCTGGCAGACACATAAAGAAGGAAGATTGAAAACACAGAAAGAAGACTGCCATTACACAGGCCAGAGAGGCCTCATAGGAACAAACCCTGAGGCCAACTTGTGGTGTTTAGTCTCCAAAATTGGAGACTATGCATTTCTGCTATTTAAGCCATCCCATTTGTTACTTTGTTATGGCAGCCTAAGGAAGTGAATACAATTAGCTCTGGGAAGCATTCATTCTAGGGCTATCCATTCTATGCTAACATCTGTTTTGCCATATTTCAGGCAAACCATCAGGCAGGCAACCTTTCTGTTTAAACTTTCCTGAAAAGGGAATACACAAATTCCATTTCATCTTGGAGCTACTCTTTCTATGAGAGAAAAAAAAATTTTCCTTACTTAATTTTGAAATGTATGTTTTTCTTAGAAATTAATATCCCTAATGATAACAATGGGACATATGAACACTCTAAAGAGGTCTCAAAATAATAAAGGTCATTTACTAGTGTATTTTTAAGATTTATTTATAGAGAAAAGCAGAATATAATTGAGGTTCATATGATGCCTCTCATTCTTTTATGTCTGAAGTTCTAACCACAGTGTTATCTCCTGAGTCAGTGCCATTAAAAATGTAATGCTATATGGCATATTTACAGTAGGATGCCTGACTTGGACATTATAACTTTTAATGTGTGGTGTTCACAAATATTATTTGGCTATAATTAGTGTTTTTTATTCACTGATCATTCTGGATAATAATTTAACATAGATTCTAAAAGTAGAGTGATTAAAAAATGCCATCCTAAAATTTTCCTCCCCAAATGATTTTGAAATTCTAATGTTTCATCATCAGAAGATATTAAGATATGAAAAGTTTTTCTTTTTAATCCTTTTTAGAGTATTAGTAAATGTTATTGATATAAAGCCATGCCCTTTGTTTTTAAAAAATTAGTTGTGTATAGATTTTTATCAGCATATCATATGATATATGAACTTTAGGCAATGCTCCTTTCAGAGTTTTGTAAATTTTTATTTATTTAATTTAAATTTTTTATTATCTTTATTGGTTTATTGGATAGAAACAGCCATAAATCAAGAGATAAGGGGGAGATAGAGAGGGAGAAAGAAATAAGGACACCTACCATACTGCTTCACCTCTTGTGAAGCTTTCCCCTTGCAGGTGGGGACTGGGGGACTTGAACCTGAGTCCTTGGTCATTGTAACATGTGCACTCAACCAAGTGTGCCACTATTCAACCCTAAATACTTATTTATTTTTATTACATGGTCTGCCATTTTCTGCCAACTTTTTTTATGGGAACAAGATCATTTTGGACAAACACTATTCGGTGGAGTTGTTAAACTTTTTGAGTAACCAATGTAATTGGCTTAAAAAAATAAAAAGCCTTTTTCATTTTATAGGAGAGAATATTTCTCCTGTTAAAGAAAACACTGGCAGGTTAAAGTTTAATGAAGGTCCTTTCACTCCAGTTGATTTTATTGTGATGCATATTAACGCTGATATTAATAACATCCTAACATGCACTTCCCATGAAAAAAGCATGGCTTCTTTTAAGACAACTAATTATTGACTGGCATGGATTGTTTACAATTTACATTTACAGCTGCAGCTCACAGAAGTTTAAAAAATCAAAGTCACACACTTCTGTAAGTAGTAGAATGAAGTTTGGTTTGGCTTTAAAATTCTCCTCTCATTTACACTCTGCACTGTACTAGGAGACTGCATAGTCTTCAGAAGAGAAATTCATCCTCTAGGCAATATGTGTAAAACAACTCTAAAACAGGGATAGGAACACCTGGCTCATGTGATTGCTATAAAGATTAAATATAAATGTAATTTATATCAGTATCTGGTCTTAGTTCTTGGCAGACTTTCCTTAACTGCTTTATACATGTTGATTTCTCTTTCCTTTCAGCATTATTTGCCATGTTTACCTAGGGCACTGAACTGAGTCACACAGAAAACATTTAACAAGTTGTCCCTGACTGCCTAGAGTTTACATCGAGGAGATGAGGATAAAAAGACTATAATGTAAAGAGGGTACAAAATAATCTTATTTTAACAAGCATTTGGAATTGGGTGTTTTGTGGTCAGACTGGACAGGGTTTTCATTATACCTCTACCTTTTCCACCCACTATTTGTAAGTAAAATCTTGGTTATATTCCATTAACAGTCTTAAGGTCCTTATCTGCAGATATCATGATTTTTTTTTTTCTTTCACAAATCCATTGCTGTTAGCAGCTTTTTTTCCCTTTTCTTTCTATTTTATTTGGTAAGGCAGAAATAAATTGAGAGGGGAGGGGAATATAGAGAGGGAGGGTAAGATAGGGAGAGAGAAAGACTCTTGCAGACTTACTTTGCAATTCATGAAGCAACCAGCAAGTAGGGACTAGGGGCTTGTTCATGGTCACATGTGCACTCAACCAGGTGTCATTAATAGCTAGGTTTTGTGGGTGTTAATTTGTATCAGGGAAGATTCTGGGGTATGACAACATCACCCCAGAACTCATTCTTAACTTGGGCCCCGCGGCAAAGAAGTGGCTCACTACATTCCTGTCCCACATCTTGGAATCCGAATCTATGTCCAAAATTTGGCGTCATGCGAAGATAATAGCAGTTTTGAAACCAAAGAAAGGCCCAACACTGGTTGCCAGCTATAGACCAATTTCTCTCCTCTCCATGTGTTACAAACTCCTTGAGAGGCTGCTTCTGTCACGAATTTCTCCTCTTACAGAGAAATTCCTATCACCCACCCAAGCTGGTTTCCGCCCAGGAAGATCTACCTGTGAACAAGTCCTGGCCCTCTCAACTTACATTGAAAATGGATTCCAGAAGAATTTAAAGACGGGTGCTGTCTTTGTTGATCTCACAGCAGCCTATGACACGGTCTGGCACCGTGGTCTCCTAGTCAAGATCTCAAGATGCCTGCCTCCATGGGTGGCCAACACTATCGTTTCTTCTCCAAAACAGAAGATTCCGGGTGCATCTGGGTGACAAGTCGAGCAGATGGAGACTTGTCTCAAGTGGCCTCCCCCAGGGCTCTGTTCTGGCTCCTACGCTATTTAATATTTATATCAATGACCTCCCAGAAACTTCTTCAAGGAAGTTCATCTACACCGATGACATCTGCTGTGCAACTCAGGCATCCAAGTTCGACATCCTCGAGGAAACACTCACGAAAGACATGTCTTTGATATCTGATTACTGTAAAAAATGGCGACTAATCCCTAGCACTGCAAAAACGGTATCATCTGTTTTCCATCTACACCATGCCTCGGCCTTGCATGAGCTTAATGTGCAACTTAACGATATGAGAATCTGGTATGAAGCCCAGCCAGTCTATCTTGGTGTTACCCTCGATCGCACTCTGTCATTTCACGAACATCTCATAAAAACTGCAGCAAAGGTGGGCGCAAGGAACAACATCATTTCAAGACTGGCCAGCTCTTCATGGGGTGCGAGCACTTCCACACTACGATCATCATCTCTGGCATTATGCTATTCCACTGCAGAATACTGTGCCCCAGTATGGTTCCGTAGCCCCCATGTCCACTTGGTCGATTCCAAATTATATTCCTCCATGGGGATAATTTCTGGAATCATCCATTCCATCCCGGTTCCATGGCTGCCAGTTCTTAGCAACATCGCCCCGCCAGATATTCGTTGGGATGCGGCATCATCTAAGTTCATTTCCCACATCTACGCTCTACCGGACCTGCCAATATACACAGATATCTTCGCCCACCCTGTTCAACGCTTGACGTCTCGTCATCCAATCTGGTCTCCTACGCCTACACTGAACTTCTCTGTCCCAGACTCTTGGAAACAGAGTTGGCAGTCAGCTGAGGTAAAGAACAAACTGACCCTTGCAAACATCACTGACCCTTGCAAGCGTCAACCCGGCTTTGACCTAGCACGTTATGATTGGGCCCTCCTCAATTGCTATCGAACAGGCCATGGCCGGTGCGACGCTATGTTCCATCGCTGGGGAGCCAGAGGCAACCCGAACTGCCCCTGCGGCTACAGACAGACTATGACCCACATAGTCAACGACTGCCACCTCTCCAGATTCAAAGGAGGTCTCGAAACTTTACATCAGGCTCAGCCTGACACTGTTGACTGGCTACGGAAGAAGGGCAAACGCTAGAAGAAGAAGGGAAGATTCTGAGGAAGTCGTCTTGTTGTATATCATTCAATCCTCACAATAACTTGATAAGATGTATATACTAACACATTTTTATTACACTGAGGTAACAAAAACAAAGATGTAAATATTTTGGTGTATTTTTTTGTTGTTGTTCTTATTGAAGGGAACCTGGCCAGCTTTTCTAGCACCAAGCCATCACCTACTAATTTAGTATTTTCATGTGGTGTTCTGGAGGATTGAACCTAGACAGACTGAGCACGTGGCAAAGCAGACACCTTTCCTGGTGAGCTATCTTGCCAGCCAGCCCTGAGGAGTGAACAATTGACAGCGCATGACCCTGGCAAGATGACTTTATTGCCCACTCTCTTAACACACAACTCAATGCAGACTTTTAGATTAGGAATGATACATGTTAAGTTCCAGAAATATTTGTGATGCTTAAATACGATATACTTAGTATATTATTAATGTGTAAAAAGAGAAACAACTAATTAAAAATATATAACCCTTAGCTTGAAAAATGAAACTAAAATACTGTTTAGTTTGTGAGGATAGTCATGCCTCTCTAAGTACACTGGGTAGCAGTAAGAGTGTTTTTATTCTCTAAAAGAAAGAAAGCCTCAAGCTTATGAAACTAATGGCATTTATAAACTTCTAATTCTTTCTTCATGTCATTTTGAAAAATGACTTCTAACTTGACAACTTTTCTCATTAGCTCTGGGTCACTCCACTTGCTTTCACTAACAATAGTCTAGAGATAAATTGTGTGTGGAATTTGTGACTTCCTTGAAGTTCTCAGTGGTCTAATCTGCCTTGATGTGGTTCCTTTCATGGTTTCATGTGGCACTCGTGGTACATGAGTGGTCATGAGGCCACTGGGGTCATTTTGCACTCATTTGTTTTCTCAGCAAAATGAAGATTGTGTTTAAGTGAGAAATTGTGTTCCAGGAACAATTTATTTTCCTTTGAAGCTCTATCTCCTAACATGACATTTGAAGGTTTTGTGGAAAGAAATCATTTGAATATTTACATATTTCACCATGTTAATTTTGCCCTTTCATTTACAGTATAGAATAAAAATTCAGATCTATCCTGATCTCTTCAATAATAAGACATAGCTTATACAGGGAAGATTATATATTGTGCAATTACAACCTTTTTTTTTTTTTTTTGCTGTGTGTGTATGTATGTCACTTTTCAATAGGGCTTTAGAACTACAAAAACCTACCACTACTGGAGGATTTTTTTTGGGGGGTGATTGTTGTTGTTATATAGAAACAGAGTGAAAGAGAATGAGACAAAAAAGAGAAATATCACATAATTTGTCCATCATTCTTGAAACTTCCCCATGTGATTAGGAGCTTGGCTTGAACTCAGGTCCTCACAGTTGATAAAGTGTACTCTACATTGGGTGAACGAACCTTCCCAACCCAGTACTTAACACCTCCTAACTTCAGAATGAGTCTCCCCCTTCAGCCCTCCCAAAAATACAAACCCAAATCCATTATCAGTCACTCCTTATTCTTGAGTTTTAGCACATACTTCTATCATTAATATATTTTTATGCCATTACAACTTGTTTGTGACACTTTTAAAAAGAATATATCTATTAGGATTATGGCCATTTATGGGCACCACATTTTGTAATGGCTCAAGTAACAAAGTGATGTCTTAAAAACAAGATATTAGTCAGTGAGAGAAGGGTGTAATACTTTAAACAGTACATGGAATTTTTAAAAAATATTTATTCATTCCCTTCTGTTGCCCTTGTTTTATTGTTGCTGTAGTACATGGAATTTTACTTCATTTGAACTGCTGTACTATAAGAAGATAAACAAGTTGGCTGGTAAACAACAAATATTTGTTTCTTTCAATGCCAGAAGCTAGGAAACTTCAAAATCACAGTGCTGGTAGTTTCAAAATTGCATGAGAATTTATTTCTCCATAGATGATATCTTTTTTTTTTAGATTTTCTTTAATATATATGTATATATGATGGAGACAGATAACTCGAGGAAGAAGTAATATAAATAATAGATGCATATTCCTTTATTATAATCTACATTCATATTTCCCTTCTGTCTGATAAACCTTATGGCAAATAAAGGCAGCTGCTGCTTCCCCCACCCCCATCTCCTGAACAGAATAGCCTAAGGTATCCTGTGAGATAAGAGCTATTAAGAAGGAATCCAGGCTGGCTGCACTAGGGAGCAATTCAGGCCCAAGATAAGTTCTATGCCTCTCCCAGGGCCCAGTTGCTTTGTGTCAAAGTAACACATTAATTCTGACTGCATTCCTGTGAAAACTAATTCATCTTGTCTTGTTCATTTGCAACAGAAATGTAACCATGCTGTAAAATGCTATTTAAACCTATGCTTTTCCTTTGTTGGGGCAGAGGAATTACTGAGATTCTCTTGTGTCAGTGGTGAAATAAACTCCTCTCTTTTACACTATAGTCTGCTTGGGTCTTGTGCTTGGGGATAATTTCTACAACAGAAGGGGGAGATGGAGAGAAGAAGAAACACCTGCAGCACCATTTCAATGCTCAGCAAGCTTGCTTATTATAAGTGGGGAAGGGGACAAGGGTCTTGAACCCAGATCCTTGTGCATTATAACATAAGCTCAATTGGGTGAGCCACTGCCTGGCCCCTATAGACAGCAATTTATCACTGCGACTTTACACAGTGGAAGGGTCAAGAGAGCCTTTTAAGGTCTTTTTACTAAGGACATTGACCTCTATAGAGCAGTCCTTTGTGTGTGTTTAGTCATTTCCCAAAGGTTCCTGTTTGGGCATTACTACTGGGAAAGTTACAATCTCAACATATGAATTAGGGGGTTGTTTCAAAGAC
The DNA here is from genome assembly GCF_950295315.1 of Erinaceus europaeus. Taxonomy (NCBI): domain Eukaryota; kingdom Metazoa; phylum Chordata; class Mammalia; order Eulipotyphla; family Erinaceidae; genus Erinaceus; species Erinaceus europaeus. The sequence goes on from NC_080162.1 coordinate 124,187,782, forward strand.
TTAATCTATAGCATATGGCTTCTACATAATAATCATTAAGAAAATGCAAATGAATACCACTGGCTGGGAGAAAATATTAACAATGTCCATAAGTAAGAAACAATTGATGTCTGGAGCATATAAAGATCATTAGGAGCAAGGGTAGATAGCGTAATAGTTATGCAAAGAGAATTTCATGACTGAGGTTCAAAAATGTAGGTTCAATACCCCCCACACCCCCATAAAATAGAGCTAAGCAGTGCTCAGTGTTCTGTGAAAGAAAGAGAGAGAGAGAGAGAGGAGAAAATATTTGGCAGTTCGGGAGATAACATAATGGTTATGCAAATAGATTGCCTGCCTGAGGCACCAAAGGTCCCAGGTTCAATCTCCTACATTACCATAAGCTAGAGCTGAGCATTTCTGTTAAAAAAAAAAGGGGGGGAAATGTTTTTAAAAAGCATTACAACTAAATTATAAATCCTGAACCCAAATTTTGTTAAATGGATACAATATCTGTGTGTTGGTCTGCTTCTAAGACTCCTTCTGTTGCATTGCTTGAAACTGGTCTACTTACATAATCAGTTTAGTCCCCACTGGTTCTCTCTCTTTTTCCACTCTGCCCCCTCTTCTAGTCACATCCTGTTTTCCACATTTTATTTATTTATTTTTATCCCCACTGATTCGAGCACTTTTTCCTTCTCCCCACCCCCTATCCTACATACATCCTCTTCCGACCTGACACTTCTGCTTCAGGAGATATATAAGACAGGATTGTGATTAGAGATAGCTAGCTTGCACTGCATTCCTCATAAATAAAGATTGAACTGCATCCCACTCAGCCATGAGTCCCTGGTTGTCTCTCTCCTGCCCACGAAGCTAGTCTGGCATATGACGCACCAATGTGGAACCTAACCCGCCCATCCCCCAGATAAGTGATGCCTTTTGGCTACCTATCCACTATGGGCTGCCTTTCTACTTATGAAGAGGTTTTGCAAAGCCTCTACTCTTTCTTCATGAGACAGTTTCTCTGCCTCTGGAACATTTTGCTCTGGACCACACTTTAGTTCCTGACCAGGAACTTTGGTTCCTTATGACCGTGATCATAGACCTTGGAAGATGCAAGGAGACTTCCCCTGGGACTTTCTAGACTCCCTCTGGCATGTTTCCCATGGAAAAGGACTACTCTAACTTGAAGAGCATTCTCCAGTACCCTGGCAGTTCCCAAGAATGGAGACACGTGGTTAGTTCTACCCTCCTGATTCAATTCTTTCTTCAATGGGAAGACCTTTTTAAAAATGGGTGCCTGCAGCAATCCTGCAGGAACCATCAAAAGGACCCTAAATGGAATTTTGAGGAGTTTTTTGGACTAGGAAGCCCTCCTGGGGACTCATGATATGACATAGTGGAATCTAATAATCTGGTTCAAGTTGTGTTTCATAAAAAAGTGATTTGAATGACTGAATTTTTGTATGACCCATTTTGCTGTATTCTGAAATTTAATTGACTTAAAAAAAACAATGTTGGACACAGCCATGATTTCTAGAGACATCCAGAAACAATACAAAAAGTTGGGGTTTTTTTTGTTGATATTTTTTACGTCTTGGTATAAATGTGAAATGTTTAATCCTGAAAACTGTATGAGTATGGGCGGGGTAGAAAGCGCAATGGTTGTGCTAATGATTCTCATGCCTGAGGCTTCTTCTAACCATGGTTCTTCTGTTTACCTTTCCACATTTTATTGAGTTTAAACTGTTTAAACAACCTTAAAATCGTATTAGAAAGTACTTCCAATTATAATGGAGTTATCAATTATAGTAAACGTCTAATCTGCTACAAGTTTTGTTTCACAAGTAAGTGAATTACAGCTGTCAAGTCTTCACATGAAAAAGCATCTGCTCAAATGAAATCCCTGGAAATCCATTTGGACCCCTGTTCTCTGACATCGCCCACAAGATGGCAAGACTACAGCAGCCCCACCCCCATCCCGAAACCAATGATGTGACCTGGCATGACCTGAAGAAATTGATTCACAGACTGCTCAGGATATATATAGGACAGGATTGTGATTATAGATAGCTAGCTTCCACTGCATTCCTCTTCAATAAAGATTGAACTGCTTCCCACTCAGCCATGAGTCCCTGGTCATCTCTCTCCTGCCTGCGAAGCTAGCCCAGCATCTGTGAAGAAGATATATGAGTGACTAATGGGCACATGAAAAGATGCTCAATGTCATTAGTCATCAGATAGATGTAAATTAAAATGCCTATCAAAATGAGACATTCTTACTAACCATTAGGGCAGCAAAATTTAAAATACTGATGACATTAAGTGGTAGCAATAATTTTCATGGCCTCCAACATTTCTAGTTGAAATTTTAAAAATCATACACCTACTTTGGAAGTTTAGCAGTATTCATTGTAAATTTGACATATACTTATGTTATGATATGATGTTTATAGGAGACCTTTCAGAACTTCATTCAGGGCAGGCTTGGTGATAGTTGACTCTTAACTGTTGCTTTTCTGAGACGGTTTTTATGCCTCCATCTAGTCTGATTGACAGTCTAGCAATTTACAGTAGTCTTCGTTGAAAGCCTTTCTCATTGAACACTTGATAACACTTGATATCTTGCCATTTTCTTCTGAACTGCAGTGTTTGTGTGGAGAAGTCTGCAGCTAATCTTTTTTTATTTTTCTTTTTTTTTATATATTTATTTTATGTATTTATTCCCTTTTGTTGCCCTTGTTGTTTTATTGTTGTAGTTATTATTGTTGTTGTCGTTGTTGGATAGGACAGAGAGAAATGGAGAAAGGAGGGGAAGACAGAGAGGAGGAGAGAAAGATAGACACCTGCAGACCTGCTTCACCGCCTGTGAAGCGACTCCCCTGCAGGTGGGGAGCCGGGGTTCGAACCGGGATCCTTATGCCGGTCCTTGTGCTTTGCGCCACCTGCTGCGCTACAGCCCGACTCCCCTATTTTTCATTTTTTATTATTTATTTAAAGGGAGATATTAACAAAACCTTAGGATAAGAGGGATACAGCTCCACACAATTCCCACAATCTGATCTACATATCCCATCCCCTCCCCTGATACCTTTCCTATTCTCTATCCCTCTCTGGGAGTATGGATCCAGGGTCATTGTGGGTTGTAGAAGGTGGAAGGTCTGGCTTCTGTAATTGCTGCCCCACTGAACATGGGCATTGACTGGTCAATCAATACTCCCAGTCTACCTCTCTCTTTACCTAGTAGGGTGGGTCTCTGGGGAAGTGGAGCTCCAGGACATATTGGTGGGGTTGTCAGTCCAGGGAAGTCTGGTTGCTATCATGCTGGCATCTCGAACCTAGTGACTGAAAAGAGAGTTAACACACACAGCCAAACAAATTGTTCAACAGTTATGGACCTAAAGGCTGGAATAGTACAGATGAAGTGTTGGGGGTGTTCTCCCTGCAGACTCGTGTACTTCTACTTTCAGGTATATATTTTTCCCTGGTTTATGGGCATATGTGAAAATATGCTCTATCTCAGGGGACCTAGACTATATCTAGGTTTGGGGACTTTATTGGGGAGTGGAACACCTGGAATGAAACTAGAGAATACTATGAAAGGAAAGGTTTCACCCAAGTGATGAAGTTGAAGGGTTGTCATTTCACACTTGAAGTCTCTGGACAGTATGAAGTGAAGCATGTTGGGGTGGCACTTGTTGAATTAATTAGGTTTTGGTCCACGGATGCAATATTATTTGGTATGAATTGAGAGAAGCATGCAGGAAAGTGGGCCCCACCCTAAGGTTCCAGGACTAGGGGAAATATAGGCTTTATAGTGGAAATGTGAGGTTCCTGTTGTCTTAGGCTTCAAGAAGACAATGGTTAGTTATTGTTATCATCTCATTATTTGGTAATTGGGGTAACTTTGAAAAGTTCCTTTGTTAGGGTTTGCTGTATAATACAAAACATCTTGTATATAGTCGTGCTACCAGTTGCTTCTGTTCTCCCTGGTCTAGGCTTTTTAGAGAGTCGACATATCAAAGACTGAGCCCATATATTCAAAAGACTCAGTCTGTGTTTAAAAAGTTCAGACATACAATCAATTTTCCCCTCTTATATTAATTAAATAGTGGTTTATATGACTACACTTTAATAGGAGTGTACATAAACACCATTCCCACCACCAAAAGACTGTGTCCCATCCCACCCACCCCCGCCCCCACTGCCCTGGGAAGCTGAATATCCACACTCCCTCTCACCACAGGGTTTTTACTTTGGTGCCCTACTTTCAATTTAATCAGATCCTGCTTTTAGTTTCCCTTTCTGTTCTTCTTTCTCAACTTCTGTTGATGAGTGAGATCATACCATAATCATCATTAACTTTTTGACTTAGTTGACTTTACATAATTCCTTCTAGCTCCATCCAAGATGGGTCAGAGAAGGTGGGTTCATTGTTCTTGATAGCTGCATAGTATTCTATTGTGTATATATACCACAGTTTTCTCAGCCACTCATCTGCTGTTGGGCACCTGGGTTCCTTCCAGGTTTTAGCTATTATAAACTGTGCTGCTATGAACATAGGTGTACACATATCTTTTTGATTGGGCATTAAGGAATCCTTGGGGTATAATCCCAGGAGAGGAATTACTGGATCATATGGAAGGTCTATATCTAGCCTTGTGAGAGTTCTTCAGACTTCTCTCCAGAGAGGCTGGAGCAATTTACATTCCCCCCATCAGTACAGAAGGGTTCCTCTGTCCCCACAGCCTCTCCAGCATTTGTTGCTGCTGTCCTTTTTGATGTATGCCATTCTTACAGGAGTGAGGTGGTATCCCAGTATTGTCTTTATTTGCATTTCTCTGACAATCAGCTACCTGGAGCAGTTTTTCATAAGTTTGTTAGCCTTTTGGATCTCCTCTGAAGTAAATGCATTGCTTATATCCTCTGCCCATTTTTAGATGGGGTCATTTGTTTTTTGGGTGCTAAGTTTGCTGAGCTCTTTGTATAATTTGGTGATTAGTCTCTTGTCTGATGTATGGCATGTGAAGATCTCCCATTCTGTGAGGGGGCTCTTTGTTTGTTTAATAGTTTCTTTGGCTGTGCAGAAGCTTTTCAATTTGATGTAGTCCCATTGGTTTGTTTCTGCTTTAGTCTTCCTTGCAATTGGTTTTTTTTCATCAAAGATGCCCTTGAGGTTTAGGTGGGAAAGTGTTCCACCAATGTTTTCCTCTAGGTGTTTCATAGTTTCCAGTCTAACATCCACATCCTTGATGCGTTTGGAATTGTATTTTATTTCTAATGAGATAAGGTGGTTCAATTTCATTCTTCTGCATGTTACAACCCAGTTTTCCTAGCATCATTTATTGAAGAGAGCCTCCTTCATCCATTTAATACTTTGGGCCCCCTTATCAAAGATTAGATGTCCATAGGTTTGGGGGTTTAGTTCTGGGCTTTCAATTCTGTTCCACTGGTCTGTGTGCCTATTTTTGTTCCAGTACCAGGCTGTTTTGATGATGATGGCCTTATAGTATAGTTTGAGATCTGGGAGTGTGATGCCTCCATTTTTGCTTCTTTTCTTCAAGATGGTTTTGGCAATTCTAGGGTGTTTTCTGGTTCCAGATAAATGATTTTAGTTTTTTTTCTATTCTATTAAAGAAGCTTGGTGGAACTTTGATGAGTATTGCATTGAATATGTATATGGCTCTGGGGATAATATTCATTTTGGTGATATTTATTCTTCCAATCAATGAGCATGGGATATCTTTCCATTTCTTGGTATCAGTTTCTATTTCCTTGAATAGTGATTCACAGTTTTCAGTATACAAGTCTTTCATTTCTTTGGTCAGCTTTACTCCTAGGTATTTTATTGATTTTGCTGCAACAGTGAATGGGAGTGACTTCTGGTTGTCTTTTTCAGTTTTAGTGTTTGTATAGAGAAATTCCACTGATTTTTGTACTTTGATTTTGTAGCCTGACACCTTGCTATATTGCCTAATAACTTTTAGTAGTTTTTTGCTGGGTTCTTTAGGTTTTTCTATGTATACTATCATATCATCTGTAAATAGTGAGAGCTTAACTCCTTCCCTTCCAATCTGTATTCCTTTGATTTCTTTCTCTTGCCCTATTGCTATGGCAAGAACTTCCAATACTATGTTAAAGAATAATGGTGATAGTGGACAGCCCTGTCTTGTTCCCGATGTGAGGAGAAATGGTTTCAACTTCTGTCCACTGAGTATGATGTTGGCTGTAGGTTTGCTGTATATGGATTCCACTATCTTGAAGAATTTCCCATCTATTCCCATTTTTTGTAGAGTTTGTATCATGAATGGGTGTTGGATTTTGTCAAAGGCTTTCTCTGCATCTATTGAGATGATCATGTGGTTTTTGGCTTTGCTTTTATTGATACAGTGAATGACATTGATTGACTTATGGATGTAGAACCAGCGTTGCATTCCTGGGATGAATCCCACTTGGTCGTGATGAACAATCTTTTTTATGTACTGCTGTATCTGGTTGGCCAAGATCTTGTTTAATATTTTGGCACCTATGTTCATCAGAGATATTGGTCCATTATTTTCCTTTTGTGTTGTGTCCCTATCTGCTTTTGGTATCAGGGTAATGTTGGCTTCATAGAAGGTGGAAGAAAGTATTTCTGTTTCTTCAATCTTATGGAAAAGCTTTAAAAATATAGGTATTAACTGTTTCCTGAAGGTTTTGTAGAATTCTTTTGTGAAGCCATCAGGTCCAGGACTTTTGTTGTTGGGGAGATTCTGAATGACAATTTCAATTTCTTTGTCTGTGATTGATTCATTTAGGTTTTGTAGTTCTTCTTGGTTCAGTTTTGGAAGGGCATATGTTTCTATGAAATCTTCCATTTCTTCCAGGTTTTATAGCTTGGTGGCATGTAATCCTTCATAGAAGTTTTGCATGATTTTCTGGATTTCTGTGGTGTTAGTTGTGATATCACCTCTATCGTTTACAATTCTTTTAATTTGAGTCTTCCCCCTTTTTTGTTTAGTGAGTCTGGCTAGGGGTTTGTCAATCTTGTTTAATTTTTCAAAGAACTAACATTTGGCTTCACTGATCTTTTGTATGATTCTCTTGTTTTCGATGTTGTTTATTTCTGCTCTAATTTTAGTGATTTCTGTCCTTCTGGTTGCTTTAGGGTTCCTTTGTTCCTCTTCCTCTAAGTCCTTAAGGTGTGCAGTAAGGTCATTTATTTGAGGTTTTTCTTATTGTTTTATATGTGATTGTATGGCTATGAGTTTCCCTCTCAATACTGCTTTAGTTGTATCTTAAATATTTTGATAGCTTGTGTCTTCATTTTCATTTGTTTCCAGGAATATTTGAGTTTCTTGCTTGAGTGTTGCTCCAACCCAGTGGTTCTTGAACAGTATGTTTTTTAGTTTCCAAATTCTGTGTCTTTTAATAATTTTCTGTTTGTTGTTAAATGTTAGCTTTACTTTACTGTGGTCAGAGAAGATACTTGGGATGATTTCAATGCTCTTGAATTTGTTGATGCTGTCTTTGTGGCCTAACATGTAGTCTATCCTTGTGTATGTGTTGTGTGGATTTGAAAAGAGTGTGTATTCCAGTTTTGGGGGTAAAGACATCTGAAAATATCCAAGAGATCTAGTCAGTACATCTGTTCATTTAATTCTCTTGTTTCTTTGTTGATTCATTGCTTTATTGATCTGTCTAAGTGTGAGAGTGGAGTGTTAACATCTCCCACTATTATTGTATTACTATTGATGTATTTTTGAAGTTCTTTTAGTAGGTGTTTCATGTATTTAGATTGTCACTCATTGGGTGCATATATGTTAATGAATTGTTAAGACTTCTTGGCTGATTGATCCTTTGATCATTATGTAATGACCTTGCCTATCTTTTGTTACTTTATTTAATTTAAAATCTATTGTGTCAGAGATGAGAATGGCTGTTCCTGCCCTTTTTTGTGGTCCATTAGCCTGTATGATAGTTTTCCATCCTTTCACTTTAAGTCTGTGTTTCTCTTGTTGGGTCAAGTGGGATTCTCGCAAGCAGCATATGGTTGGGTTATGTTTTCTGATCCATTCTTCTACTCTGTGCCTTTTGATGGATGAGTTAAAGCCATTGACACTTATTGATATTATGGATTTAATGTATTGTAGTGCCATTGTTCAACAAATTTTTATTTGTTCTGATCTGTTGCAAGTATAGTGATGTTCTTGTTATAATAGCTCTTAGAACCTCTTTCAGGGATGGTTTGGTGATGGTTACTTCCTGTGACTGTTGTTTGTCTAAGAAGGTTTTGATCCCTACATCTAGTTTGAATGAAAGCCTAGAAGGATATATTATCCTTGGTCTAAACCCTTTTTCATTCAGGGCTCGATAAATATCTTGCCATTCTCTTCTGGCTTTTAGAGTCTGAGTGGAAAAGTCTGCTGACAGTCTTACGGGTTTTCCCCTGTATGTGATTTTTTTTTCTCTTGCAGCCTTTAGGATCCTTTCTTTCTTTATCCTTACTTCTTCCATTGTAACTATGATGTGTCTTGGTGTCTTCAGGTCTGGGTTGATTCTGTTTGGGACTCTCTGTGCCTCTTGAATCTTAATGTCCTTTCTGTTGTTCAGGTCTGGGAAGTTTTCTTCTATAATTTCCTCTAGAATGTTTGCTTCCCCTTCCTCTCTTTCTTCCTCTGGCAGGCCAATTATATGAATGTTACTTCTTTTGAGATCATCCCATATGTCTCTGTTGTTGTTTTCTGTGTCTCTCAATTTCTTTTTGAGCTCTTTTACCCCTTTTTTAGTGTTCTCTAGCTCATCCTCTGTCTGGATAACTCTGTTTTCTGCTTCTGTTATTCTGCTTTCCCTTCCCTCAACTGCTTTCTTCATTTCAGCTATTTCAGCTTTCAGTTCTCTAATTGCCTCAAGGTAGTTAGTATTTTCCTTGAGGGTCTCATCTGTTGTTTCCCTAATATTTGTAACCCTTTCCTCCAAAGTTGTTTTCATTTCTGTGATTAATAAGTTTATTATTGCTTGCATACTTTGCTTATCTATGGTTAATTCTGGCTGATTTGTAGTTTCTTCTGGACTCTTGTCTTCATTCATTGTATTAGCAGTTTTATTTGCTCTTGATCTACCCATTTTTTTTATTAATGTGTTTTATATTTTTATGTTCTTTTATTCCTCAGTTGTTGTGTTTTGTGTACAAGCCACATTATACTAAATACCTTTATGACAAATGCAGTCACCACCCTTGGAAATTACAATAGTAACTGAAACAAGGATTGAAGCAGTTTAACCAATACGAGTTAGCCCCACAATGTCTCCCATTCAAGAAAAAATAGCAACCAAGCCAAATGAAAAAGAAAAAGAAAGGAAGAAAGGGATAGCAGGAATAGACAATTATGCAAATCTACTGTCCACTCTAAATTCTAGGGGTAGCAAGAGTAGAAAGGGAAGTAGAGCAGAGATATACACAAAGATAGTCCACTCTGAGTCAGATTCCTCCCTGAAATAATTCACAAACAAGTATCAGTGAATTCAGAAAGGAGAGGGAGGAGGAACAAAGAAAGGAAGACAGGGGAAAAAAGAGGGGAAAAAAAGAGAAAAGAAGAAAACAGTAAAAAAAATAACACTGAAATGAGAATTGTGGGGTTTTTTTTTTTGTTGTTGTTGTTGTTGTTTTGTTTTTAAGTAGCTAGGAGGAGGGAAAGGGGGAGAATGGATAGAGGAGGTAAGAAGAGTGAGACAAGTTCCTCTCTCAATGGGTGAGACACCCAGTCGCCTAGCAATGGAAAGTATACTAAGAGTTAATTTTGGTCAGTTGGGCCTAAGTCCCTTACTCAGAGAAAAAAAAAAAATAGCCAAGGTATTTAGAAAGGAAAAGGATTGGAATGGCTCCCCTGGTGAGTGAGGAATTTTGGTAAAGTAAGAAAATCAGAGGGGATCCTGCTAGCAGAGACTCCCTAGCCCCAGGGTCTAGTTCTGGGGGGTGGGAAAGAGAGAAATAATAAAAAAAAATTGCTTTCTTTTTGCTCTATATTATAACCTAAATTGAGCTATATTCACCTGCTTGGTGTCATGTTTAGAACACCTCCTACTTTGTCCCACTGAAGGCCAGGATCCTAAGGCTTTCAAGCAGTTGTTGTCAGTGCTCATGCCAGCAGCTGCATTCCAGTCTCCATCTTGGCTCCAATCATCTGCTGCTGATCTTATGGGTTTTCCTCTGTAGGTGACTCTTTGTTTTTCTCTTGCAGCCTTGAGGATCCTTTCTTTATCCTTATTCCTTTCCATTCTATATAGGATGTGTCTTGTTGTTTGTAAGTCATTGTTAATTTTGTTTGGGACCCTCTGGGCTTCTTGAACCCTTATGTCTTTTATGTTGTCTAGACTAGAGAAGTTCTCAGCTATTATGTCCTGAAGAATGCCTTCTTCCCCTCCCTCTCATTCTTCCTCTGGTAAGCCAATAATACATATATTATTTCTTTTGAAGTCATCCCATAGGTCTCTGTTGTTGTTTTCAGTATCTGTTAACCTCTTTTAGAGGTCTCTTACTTATTTTTAAGTTGTCGCTAATTCATCCTCAATCTTGCTAATTCTGTCTTCAGCCTCATTTATTCTATTCTCTCTCCACTCTATTGTTTTCTGGAGTTCATTTATTTTGTTACCCTATTCTAAGACTGTTTTAGCTTGTTCGGCTAGTTGTGTTCTTAATTCAGCTATTTCAGCTTTCAGCTCTATAATAACTTTTAGATAATTAGTGTATTCTTCCAGAGTCTCATTTGTTGTTTCTGCATTTCTGATGACAATTCTTTCAAACTCTTCACTCACTCCTGTGATTATTTCCTTAACTAGTTTTTGGATGTTGTCCTCATTATTTTGTACTTCAACCTTTGGGGGGTTTTTAGCTGGACTCTTGTCCTGGTTCATTTCTCCAGTACTTCTTCTTGTTGGTTTAACCATTTTATATAGTATGTTATGAGGTCCCTCTCTCAGTACATTTCATACTATTGGTTACTCTTGCCTGGATTGATTTGTGTCTAAGTAACATAATTAATGGGTTCTTTTTCTTCCCTATAGGCTATGGTAGCCTGGGGCTTTCAAACTATAAGTAGGCTTCTTAGCTTAATCACTGACTCATGACCAAGAGATAAAGTAGGGTGTGGTAGAGATAATACAGTGGTAATGCAAAGAGACTCTCACAGCCCTACTGCTAGGCCACCGAGGTATAGATCTTCTCCTGAGTTTCCTCATTAGTTAGTTTTCTGTCCCCTGGTGTCAGCACAGGGCCTCCCCACTGCTGCTCCTAGCCTCTGAGGGCAGTACCAATGGAGACTTACAGTTTCATTTGGTGAGTCTTAAGGGAGTCCTCTCCTCCTTTTAGCCATCTTTTTGTTGGTGAAACAGACTGGAGGTGGTGTCTCAACTGGTAAACTGCTGGACTGTTACCAGCCACTTAATCTCTCCCAAGGCTCCTCTCTGTCCAGGAGCCACACATATTTGCACTCACCAGTGATTTGGTGGGTTCTTGAATTTGTTCTAGTCCTGACTTGTTGCCATCCCAGGTGGTCTCCTTTGGTATTCCTCACTGACCAGGGAGAGGAGAGGAGAGAAACACAGCTGCTGCTGCTCTGTAGCTCTACCTCCAGAAGCCCGTGACTTGTTTTAAATGATTATGTAAAACAAATCTAATTTCTAATGACAGAAAAAAGTAAATAATATCACTGTCTAGGACTCAGGATTGAGACTGTGATCAGACATAAAGAAACTTTCTTGGGTAATTATTATATTTTCTATCTTGACTTTGATGGTGTTTACATGAGTATAGACATCTGTCAAAATTTCAACAGTAAAATAAGTTTTTGCATGTAAATTATACTTCAAGAAAGCTGATTAAAATGAAAAAAGCAACAGCTTGATAATAAATAGAAATGCAAATGGCAGTGGTGCTAGAAATTTTTAGGGGGAGAAGTATGCTTCTTCAATCCTTAACAGACTTGTCACAATGGTTAAGTATTCACCTGGTTCTGTGACTTCTCAGATGATAATAAGAATGATCTTGGGGGAATATAAGCATAAAAGAACGGAAAACTAACTTATGTTAGTTTGATATTTAAAAATATCCCACTTTTACTTGATAAAATGGAGACAGTTTCCAATATTTGAGGAATTCTTTTATTCTTTATTTTGTATTGAGAGGGCAATGGTTTAGAGTAACGTTGTTGGCACATGGGTTCAGTTTCTCATCTCACCAAGATAGTGTCTGCAAAGCACTCTCATCCACAAATAAGGTCCATCATCTTGGACAATTATATAAACAACATCCCCCAACCTCTGTTTTTTGCCTTGCTTCTCCAGAGTTCTTTGCTTTGGTGCCATACAATTAACATTACTTTAATTTAGTATTAATAATCTTATGATTTCCTTTGATAAACATTTCTTATCTTCCCCGAATTATTTGTGTAAAAAAACCCATAAATTAAAATTTTATTTAATTATGCATTGGGATAGAAAATGTAATGAGTTTGTCACTGTCCTTATTACTGCTCTATATAGATATATGAACCTATAATTAATCATCTCTACATAACTCTGTTGTGCAATTTGTAAAACTAAAGTGTGGGTTAAATTTTTTTAGGCCTCTGCAGTTCTTAAATTCCTCTATTAGTTGACCTTATTATAAACTGAGGTTTTTATGCATGACCTTATGAGGGTAACATTCCATTTACATATTTCAGCTGATTTCCTTAATTTCCTAGAATAGTAAAATTGCAAGACTCTGAATCAGGCATATCATTCATGATTACTAAGCCCCTTATCATCTTAGAAGTCATAGAACCTGTTGAAGACTACTATTTAATCTCATTTTATCAACCCAAGTAAATGGGAGAACTCTAAGGCAAGGATATAGATTTATAAAGAGGTGATTTTTTTTCTACTTTTTAAAAATTTTCATTTATAAAAAAGTAACACTGACAAGACAGTAGGATAAGAGAGGTATAATTTTATACACTTCCAACCACCAAAATTCCATATCCTATCCCCTCCCTTGATAGCTTTCCTATTCTTTATCCCTCTGGGAGTATGGTGCAGTAGGTGGAAGGTCTAGCTTCTGCAATTGCTTCCCCACTGACTGAACATGTGCGTTGGTAGGTCGATCCATACTCCCAGCCTGTCTCTCTCTTTCCTTAGTGGGTTCTGGGGAAGTGGGGCTCCAGGACATATTTGTGGGGTCGTCTGCCCAGAGAAGTCCAGTTGACATCACAGTAGCATCTGGAACCTGGTGGCTGAAAGAGTAACATATAAAACCAAACAAATTGTGAACCTAAAGGCAAAGATATTGCAGATGAAGATTTTGTGTTTCCATTTTGGAGATAGCTAGTAGGCCTATTTAAGTTAAATTCCAAAGGGCCTATGACTATATTAGTTTTTCCTGAGCCTGACAGCCGATATGCTGGTGGACCCAGGTTATTGTCTGTGGATATGATGTCATGGCTGGAAAAAGGGCTAGAAAACTGGATCAGGGAAGAGAGTAGCTCCCAAATATGGTAAAGGTGTATAAATATTGTTGACTGTAAACCCCATTGATTTGATCTGGGGCCCATATTCAGCTTAGGAGCCTATGTAACCTCTGCATCCCTGTAGGTCTGAGCTTGCATTCTGTGGTCATGAGTAGGAACATTCCAACCTGACCCAATTTGAGGACTCATCTTCCTCAGTTAGTAGATAGAGCCTCCCTTCAGAGGATGGAACATTCTCTACAGTTATTAATCCACACTGAGGGCAAAGTCCTATGGGGGCCCACCATAGGACTTTTGTGTCCTATGTGACAAGGGTCTATTGTGTTATTCCTGATGGAGATGGCCAGTGACAATGGAGAGAGGGAACTATTTGAGGTCTATGCCCATCATGTTTGTGTGGGAATCTCAGGACTCCCTGACTAGAGCCTCATAAATTAGGGCAAAATATATAGCTGAAAGCAAAAATGTACAATAGTCTGCATGAGTCAATAAATGAAGCAAGCAAATAGAAAGACCTAAAAAGACACTATAAAGTTCCTAATGAAATAGTTTCTACTTAGACCTAGATACCATCCTTACCTACTGCCTATTACATTTCCCTCACTTACTCCAAAGCTGCCCTCCCTTTTTTTTTCTAACCAGAGCACTTTTCAGCTCAAGGGAGGACTGAGTCTGAGACTTTGGAGCCTCAGGCATGAGAGTCTCTTTGTGTAAATACCATGTATCTACCCTGCCCCAGAGGTGATTTTTCTATGGATTGTATATACATTGCAATTCAATTTGGTTGCAATTAAGTATTGAAAATCAATGAAAACGTCTTATATCAAAACCATCTATTAGTAATAACAAATGAGATAGAAAAATGAAACAAGATAAAGAGTAATCCTTGGACAAGTATTACTTAGATCTTTTTTGGTGCTTTACAGGTGTTTTAAAAGACTAAAAGACTTAGAATCTACTACCAATGTATTTACAAATCATTTAAAAAAATACATGTATATATCATAATTATTATCAACAAAAGCTATTGATGTAAGAGATTCTTTTACAGTGAAAGTGATCTTAAATTTCTTTAGTCTGTATTTCAATTATTAGTTATGTCTCCTATTTTATAATCCCATTACCTGACAAGGACAGAATGACAGTAAAACTTGTTCAGCTCAAGATTGCAAAACAAATTCATAGTAAATAACTAAACATCATTTTCTCTCTGGTTTATGATCTCTTGGTCATTCATTTCAACCTAAGTTTTGATTATCAGCATTTCTCTGTCTTTAGCATCCAGTTCATTTTGCTCTATGTAATGTTGAAGTGTCTTATTATTTTAAGAAATCACTTCCATATTTAGAAGGAAGCATTTGATAGTCTGAGAACTGAAAGGCCTAAATATTGGGAAACCCAGAAACTTTACCTGTTATAAGCTATGTTCATTTCCAAAGGATAGTCTATCACCAAGTTGCCTTTCTGTGGATGTCTAAAACAAAAAAACAAAAAAAGGAGAGGGAGAAAAAGAAGAAGAAGAGGGAGGAGGAGAAGGAGGAGAAAAAGAAGAATTCACTTAATTTGCTATTGAAAATCAGTCTTAATTCATTCATGAGAATATAGGGTATGTCATTATTATAGAGCAAAGATGAGCAAATAAAAAACACCATGAGTCACATGGCTTTTTTGAAAATAGCATTTATATTAAAAGTAGAGAAATTTGTTCAGGAAAGTTAATCCATAAGCTAACAGCAGAATTCATGAATTCGGGGAACTTAGAAGTGCTCTATAAACTTGCTATATGACCAGAGAAAATGCTTAAGAATGAAAATGTCATTTGATTACAGACATTTTTCTAATTACTGTCTGACTAAGTTTTAATATTGAAACTCTATTCTGATATAGAGTTAGGATGTTAATAAAATGTAAATTGCCTTTATCCTGACCTTCTACTTTATTGTTTCTCTTTAGCTTTTATTACACAATTGTTATTGCTATGGAAATGTTAACTTCCTGTTTATATTTCTGGAACCCTGAAGGGCATAGAAACTGGCCAGTTCATACTTTATTAGGTGGCTGCTGAGAGGAAAAAGAAAATGTCTGTAGCATTTTTGTTGTTTTGCTGAACTTCATTAAATGAAAATATGTTTGTTAAAAGTAGGCTTTGTGAGTAATGCAACAGAAATGTCTTCCTTTTCTTCAACCAAAAACCTATAAACCTTGAGCTTACATAAATGAATTTTGAAGATTCGCAATTCCTGCATCTAATCAAATATAAACTTGAATCTAGTCATTTTCAAAAGTGTATGCCTCTCTGAAATAGCAGATGATAGTAGTTTTAGATAAATCCCCCAGTTGTGTTTCATATGGAAGAAAATGATAGTGAAGCATCCTTGGCTTTCCAGGTTCATAAACTCAAAAATTCTGTGAATTTATTGAAATTTTAGCTCTGATATTACTTTGTAAACAGAAATGCCACATTATTATTTACTATAAGACATATTGAGGGTAATATATTTGAAAATGGTAATTAGTTTGATACTTGAGAGCTTTCCATATTCTACTGCTCCATGGCAGAAGCACAAACTAATGCCACCTCTATAGAAAATGGCACTATATTCATAATATTGTAAATATGGAGTCAAGTTAAAGGTCTATAGACAGTTGACTAAATAAAGAAGCTATGGGAGGTACAGCTTATGGAAATTATTTACCACTGAAAGGATAATATATCATTTTGGTGGATGAAATGGATGGCATTGTAGGTGATTATGCTAATTAAAATAAGTAAAAAAGTGAAAGACAAATAACAAGCACTGGTTTCACTCATATATAGAATAGAAATAGCTAAAGCAAACTTCAAAAAAATAATCAAACTGACTCTCAGACACTGTATAGACTATGTTAGTTTTCTGAAGGAACACAGAATTAAGTGGAAAAGGATTTCCTTGAAGTGAAAATTGTGTTTTGGTGGTAGCTGTGGTAAAGAGTATGCACATATATATGCATGTAATACTGTATTCCTAAAATGTTATAATATTGTGCAACTGTTAAAACAATAAAAAATCAGAAAATAATTTTATTTATTTTGTCACCTTGGTTAGAATTGGGGCTTGGATTCCGCCACCACTGGTGGCTTTTTTTTTTTTTTCTTTGAAAGAGGATGTGAGACATTAAAAGAGAGCAAAGAGAGAAAGAGGGAAAGAGAGAGATAGAGATAGAGAGAAACTGAGTGGTGAATCATTGCTCCACCACTTACCAAACTGACTTCTTGCAGGCGGGGACTGTGGGCTTGAGCCTGGATCCTTGTGCATGGAAATGTGTGCAGTGCCAAGTGTGCCACTATTCAATCCCAAAAAAGAATGTCTCTTGGACATTGGATTCTTTTAATAACTCTACTAGGCAAAATCTATTTTAAATTAAAGTTAAATAAGAAAAGGTTAAGGAAACATTTGTGGTACAAATGAAATCTTTAACCTAACTAATCACATTGATTAATCTCCTTAAAGCTTGAGTAACTTTCAAACTCAACACAAAGTTGATTCATCTGAGCATCAGTAACTTTATACAGTGAACATACTTATAGTAGTACTCATACATTCATTGGTAAGATTAATCACATGATGTGGGCAAGGGTGCTATAAAATCACAATACCTCCTGATGATCTCCCAAAGACAATTGAATAAGAAAAGCTATTTTAAAAAAGATCACAGTACTTGCATGCATGAAATCCAAGTTTTGCTCTCTGATACTGTATATACCAGAGTTTAGCAGAGTTGTGGTACCACTCTCCCTCTTATAAAAATAAATTAATCTTTAAAAATATTACTTACATAGGGCTGAAGAAATAGCTCAGCCTGCTAGAGTATCGACTTGTATGCTAAAAGCCCTAGAGGTCACGGGTTCAATCCCTGGCATATCTATAAACCAGAGTTGAGCAGTGTTTTGTCCCTTTATCTCTTTATCCCTCTCTCTCCTTTATTTTTTCTGCTTTTTCATAATAAATAAATCTAAATATATTACTTAGTTGCAGCTGCTTCAGGAGAAAAGACAAGCACATACCAAGAGTGTACTACACCATACACATTGCTTAAAAGTTTTTCAATTCTTTGAAAACTACCTATAAAATAGATAATAATGTTATACTTAATAGATAAGAAAACTGAGGCATAGTGAGATCAAATAATTTGCTCTAGATCACACATCTTATGTCAAAGCCAGTATTGTATTCTTCTTCTAGCGTTTGCCCTTCTTCCGTAGCCAGTCAACAGCGTCAGGTTGAGCCTGATGTAAAGTTTCAAGACCTCCTTTGAATCTGGAGAGGTGGCAGTCATTGACTATTACAGTGGTGTGAATACCAATTTTATTTTCCCCATCATTAATGAATGCTACATAAATCTAGAGCAATAACGGGAGGGGTATATCTGGTTTCAGAGTTCCTGCACACATGAACAAGAAACTCATCACCAACACCCTCCCTTATAAGCCTTCCCTCTGCTTCTGTGTGAGACACCAACAAGAAATCCTGGAAACCTCAGTAAACCCTACTAGGCAGCAGACTGTGTGAGGGCAACTCTCTAGACCAAGTTACTGACTGCTGGCTTCAATTTGAAAAGGACATCCTGACTTCTTATGCTAAGTCAAGAACTACAAGCACTCCTCTCCTGTGAGCAGGCAGATGTTCAGAAGTAATCTTTGCCTTCACACTTTAGTGGAGGAAGGTCCCACAACTCATAGTTCAGGCCATTTGCTGGGAACCCAGTAAGTATCATCACTGCAAGCCACTAATGCTATGTGTCTCCAATAAAGGAAGCAAAGTACAGAATTCTTAAGTGTGTTGTTTCTCAACTTTAGAAATTTATCCTTATACTGTAGCTCAAGTGAATCTGTTATACCCAGGAACAGATGGATGGCAGATTAAGACAATATGCATTTGGTTTTAACTTCATTCTAGTGTAATTGCAGGGAATAAGTTCAATGTGAGTTCCAGTGGATGCACTAGGAATGACTTTTGCACAGAATATTGACCAGAACATGTTCATTGTACCCACCAGGTCTTTGATTCTTATTCAAGAATAATTGGGGTTTTGGGGGTTTTTGGTTTTTTTTTTTTTTTGCCTTCTTTCTTTATATCAAGAATTTCGGAGAAACACACATAGTAATTTTTTACCCTGTTCTGTAGAGATGTGAATTTTTTCTGATTCTTTTCCTCAGTTTGGAAAGGGTATTAGACTCAGCAATAATTGTGAACTCTGTGGAGTCAGGGCCTCCTTATCATGTCACCTTACTGTTGAGGGACAGAACTACCTAGAAGGTACTGCTCAGAAAATAAGACTGGTAATAGGTGTGGCTTGGAAGGGTGGAGGCAGGGCTTGGTTGGTAAAAGCTAGACCTGAGGGCTTCTGCAGCTCTCTCTGGCTGCTCAAGTCCCCATGTGAGTACAAGTTCTCAAGGGCTACTCTCCCTTTCTTTATTTCTGTCTTTCTCTCTCTAACTACATGGTCCTCCCATCAAGATGTGAGTAGGAATGGAACATGATGGCAGAGGAGGATCTAGTGGGAGTTGAAATGTTATGTGGAAAACCGGAAAACCGGGAAATGTTAGGCATGTACAAACTATTGTCTTTTCCTGTCGACTGTAAACCATTAACCCTTCAATAAAGAAATAAAAAAGAAGAGGAAAATAATTAATATTAATATTAATAGTTAATTAATAATAATTAATAAATGTTTATTGAGGCCTAAAAAAAGAGGTGACTAGGAGGCTTCTTTCTCTCATGCTTTCTCTGCTTAGATCATCATGTGAATGTTCTCTCACTCTTCATCCAGCTCTTGGCCCTAAGTGAGCACCCCATCAACATGTGAATCACAACCTAACCAACGCAACGAATGCCACCTCAACATGCTTCACCTCAGACTGTGTCCAGAGACTTCATGTGTGGAATGACAACCCTTCAGCTTCATTACTCGGGTGAGACCTTTCCTTTTATAGTACACTCTAATTTCATCTCAGGTGGTTCACTTTCTAACAAAGTCCCATAACCTAGATATACACCAGTTTCTGTGAGAGAGAGCTTATGTTCACACGTATCCATAAACTACTGCAAAATATATACCTGAAAGGAGAAGTACACTAGAGTTTGCAGTGAGTACCTCCCTAACACTTCCTCTCCACTATTCCAAGCTTTGGGTCCATGATTGCTCAACAATTTGTTTGGCTTCGTATGTTAACTCTCTTTTCAATCACCAGGTTCCAGATGCCACCAGGATGCTGGCCAGGCTTCCCTGGACTGAAGACCCCACCAATGTGTCCTGGAGCTCAGCTTCCCCAGAGACACACTCTACTAGGGAAAGAGAGAGGCAGACTGGGAGTATGGACCAACCAGTCAATGCCCATGTTCAGCGGGGAAGCAATTACAGAAGTCAGACCTTCTACCTTCTGCAACCCACAATGACCCTGGGTCCATGCTCCCAGAGAGATAGAGAATGGGAAAGCTATCAGGGGAGGGGGTGGGTTATGGAGATTGGGTGGTGGGAATTGTGTGGAGTTGTACCCCTCCTACCCTATGGTTTTGCTAATTAATCCTTTCTTAAATAAAAATAAATAAATTAAATAAATAAATAAAAAAAATTTTTTTTATTTAAATTTTTAATTTAAGAAAGGATTAGTGAACAAAAGCATAAGGTAGGAGGGGTACAACTCCACACAATTCCCACCACCCAATCCCCATAACCCACCCTCTCCCATGATAGCCTTCCCATTCTCTAGCCCTCTGGGAGCATGGACCCAGGGTCGTTGAGGGTTGCAGAAGGTAGAGGGTCTGGCTTCTGTAATTGCTTCCCCGCTGAACATGGGCGTTGACTGGTCGGTCCATACTCCCAGTCTGCCTCTCTCTTTCCCTAGTAAGGTGTGTCTCTGGGGAAGCTGAGCTCCAGGACACATTGGTGGGGTCTTCAATCCAGGGAAGCCTAGCCAGCATCCTGGTGGCATCTGGAACCTGGTGATTGAAAAGAGAGTTAACATACAAAGCCAAACAATTTGTTGAGCAAACATGGATCCCAAGATTGGAATAGTGGAGAGGAAGTGTTGGGGAGGTACTCACTGCAAACTCCAGTGTAATCCTGCTTTCAGGTATATATTCTGCAGTAGTTTATGGACACGTGTGCGCATACGCTCTCTCTCACAGAAACTGGTGTACGTCTAGGCTATGGGACTTTGTTAGAAAGTGAACCACCCGAGATGAAATTAGAGTGTACTATAAAAGGAAAGGTCTCACCCGAGCAATGAAGCTGAAGGGTTGTCATTCCACACGTGAAGTCTCTGGATACACTCTGAGGTGAAGCATGTTGAGATGGCAATCGTTGCTTTGGTTAGGTTGTGATCGGCGGATGCAATATTATTTGGTATGGATTGGGAGAAGCATACGGGAAAGTGAGCCCTATCCATGGGTGCCAGGACTGGGGGAAGTAGGGGCTCTATAGTGAAGATGTGAGGTTCCTGCTGTCTTAGGGTTCAAAAAGACAATCAATAGTTAATATTATCATCACATTATTTGTTAATTGGGTTAACTTTGAAAAGTCCCTTTGTTATGGTTTGCTGTACAGTACCCAGTATCTTGTACATAGCTGTGCTATTGGAAGCCTCCAATCTACTTGGTCTAGGCTTTTGAGAGAGTCCGCATATCAAATACGTAGCCTATCTATTAAAAAGATTCAGTTTGTCTCCTGAGAACCTTTGAGACATACCCTATGGTTTTGCTAATTAATCCTTTCTTAAATAAAAATAAATAAATTAAATAAATAAATAAATAAAAATTTTTAAAAAGAGAGCTCTGGGGACTTCTTTCTCTCTCTCTCTCTCTCTCTCTCTCTTTTACCTCTCTCTCTCTGCCTCTCTCCTCTGTCTTTCTCAGCCTAACATGTGAATGTTCTCAATTTTCCTGAATAAAGTTTAAAATTCATGAACATCATGCTCTCTCCTCAATTCTTTCTTGAGATAATGCATGATGAACTTTCTAAATATTGGGAAAACTAGCACTGGTCTTTTCTTTTCCCCAATACATTACCATTGTGTTCTGTATAGAGCATTTAGATAGTGATAACACACAGTTATTAAATGAGTAGATGAATCATCCCTATTACTGGAACTTTCACCCAACCAAATTAACAAAAATGACAATGTGTTAAGCATCTTATAAGGTATTATTTCAAGTATGTTTCACTTACATAATAGCTATAGACAACCTTGCAGAGTATCAGTGGTGTCAAACAACAAAGAGTAACTCCCGGTCAGGAGGTAAAACCATATTACCCTCATCTGAAGAGCACTCTGATGGAGAGACCATCAGGGGAGCACTGGTAGGCTAAAGAAAGTAGAATCCAAACTGACTTCTGGATAGTTTCTCCCTGAAGTGATACTTATCTGTTCTTCTCATTGTTCTCTGACTAACATCAGTCATTTGGCCAGTATACTGACTCCAAAAGGGATGAGAAAATTAGATCTTATATGTGGGGAAAGGGCCCACTGTCTGGGAAGTCCAAGCCATTATTTCCATGAGAGTCTGAGCTGGCTGATCCTGAGTTCCCCCCTTTCTAGGGGGGATGGTAAGCTGGTCCTTCCTGACCTCCTGAACTTATGATGGATGGTCTTTTTCAGACTGGGAACTTTCTTGTACATGCTTCCCCATCCATTTTGAACAAGGCCATAAATTACTGTGTATAGCTGCCTGTAACCCACCGCAAATATCCTGGCTTTGCTCAAACTGCCCTTTTCCCCCCTGCCTGGAGGTGCTCTGTTTAACTGCCCCCTTCCCCCCTCTGCCAGGAGGTGTTAATAGTACACCCTTAGAGAAAAAAGGCTCACCTATGCATTGTAAGGTCATGACTAGAACCTATATGATAACTTCCCAGCTAAGATCAAACACCTGACAGGTCAAGATTTAACTCTGTATTGTGTATATGACTTCATGATTACTTCTACCTTCTCTCTGAACTTTGAGTATATCTGCCCACTTGTACCCCCAAATAAATGAATCATCTTAAGATGCGTCTCCTGGAGATGATTGGTCATGTGTTTCCTTCCTTTCTCTCCATGCACATCATCCTCATTGCCAAAGCCCCCCTAGGATCCCCTGTGGCCACCCCAGTCTCTGCCACCAGTGGCCAGGGAGGCAGAGAGCGCCAGGACAACCCGCATTTATCTAGGAGAAGAAGATAATCAAAATACCTATGACCATCACTCACATATTTGTTCATTTTCACCATATAATTGAGCCAGATAGTATATATACACTATGTAACTGATCCTATTTTTAAATTAATAATCTTCAAACATAGAGAACTTTATTGAGTTGTGGTCCAGGAGGTGGCACAATGGATTAGAATCTCAATCATGAGGTCCTAAATTCAGTCCCCAGAAGCACATGTACAAGAGTGATTTCTAGTTCTCTCTCCTCCTATCTTTCTCATTAATAAATAAATAAAAATCTTAAAAAATAAAAAAGTTTACTAAGCTGATGGAGAAAGTCAAATAGTGGGCCTGGAATCAGGTTAATCACTAACTAACCTGTTAAATTTAGCCCTTGGATATCAACAATCTGGCAACTTTTGACTGGCACTTAGTGAAGTATTTTTTGCTTCATTTCACTTTGTTTTAGTTGCTTTTGTGTTGCAAAGCTAGCACCTGGTTCCTAACCATTTTAGATTTAGATAGAAGACTAGGTAGGAGTAGAGAGGAGGCTGGGAGTGATGGGGTTGGTTGGAACCATACATCAGAAATTCCTCCAGTGTGGTGGTAGGACTCTTAACTGGGTGGCACACAGGATAAACTATGTGTCTTATTTGATGAACTAATCTCTCCAGCCCCACAGTGAACTGTTAAATGTATCTACTTATCTTTATTTGAAACTTTCGTTATTCCATGAGCAGAATGATGGCTACTTAAGATATTATTTATTTGCTATTACTGAAGGAAATATGCTGAGACCTGACACCCCAATCTCAGGGGAAGAATTTATCTTGCTGAAAATGGAAAAGTAAACCCCTCACCTATACAGAAAGTTACCCGCCCCCACTCCACCTACATCAAACATCTTCAACCAGAATTGGAACAATACTTATGCCCAGGCTGAAATGACTACACTAGAGATTTCCAACTAAAATTTGCCATGAAACTTGGGACAATATTGAACTTCTAGGAAGCTCCAGGCTGAAAGTAAATATGTCCTGAACAATATAAAAATGCCCCTAGTCTGCCCTGAGGGCAGCTCTCCACTCTAGGTCCTCCAACCAGCCATGGAGAGTCTGCCACTCTTAACTCTTCTTGCCTGATTAAAAGCTTTTCTTTATCTGCTCTCTGGACTCCTCTTGACTTATTTTACACCTCATAACGCTGAACACTTTACTGCTACACAAACCTAACAACTATTACCCATTCTGTGGCTAGTATTTAAAAGTAGCTAGAAGAGGCTTTTTTTTTTTTTTTGCTTTGCTACAGTTTAGTAATATTCTTGAAAGTTAATATAAGATTCATAGTCACAACAAAATTATTCTTCCCATAACAAGTGTTTAGCAGTTCACAATCAGAGGATGGAAAATTGAGTCTGTGGATCACATTCTTCTATCCATTCAGATAGAGAAAAATACTTTCCAAGTGCTGAGAGTGGTATGTGAATTCATCTTACTAGGGAAGACATATCCAGTGATTAATGACATGCAGACTATTTATGTGGAATAAAAGAAGCTTGCTAAAAATAAGTTTTTGGCCTAAAACATTGTCATAAACTTCTGAAGTAATCAAAAGAAACTAAGAGACTAGATCATTTACTGGAGTGGGTAAAACAGCCACAGAAACACTAGCCAAATTCCATAAGTGAAGGAATTTATCTCAAGACTCTGAAGAATTTAAAAAATATTACAAGGAAAGCAAATTACTAAACCTCTAAAAGGAATGTAAACAATTCAATTCGGTATCAGAATTCATCAGCTTCAGACATCTTTCCTCTTGTAGGGGAGAAGGGTGGGTAGTGTTTTCTATTCCAGAGTCTCATTCTCAAACTCCTGGGAAAAAGGTTCAGAAAGGCATAGCATGTATCATATGCTAAGTGTTAACAGCGACTGGCAGATGTTAGAAACTCAATAAATTGTGTGAGTGAATGAATAATGGCCCAATCCTTTAGCTTTATTCAGTCACAAAATATGAATATATAACCTGTGAGATCTGTGTTGATTTTTATTATTGTTATACTACATAGCCATGAATTATTGATATAAAAAAGTTTCTACTAAGTGGGGAAAGGGTAAGACATATAAAGATATATAAAGAAACCATGAATTTTAACAACATAAAAACCAATTATTCCATCAGATATGAGAAGAGTTGAATAGATATTCCTCAAAGAATACATACAGATGAGAACAGGCAGGCACATGAAAAAAAATGTTCATCGTGGTTTATAATTTATTATATTGAAATCAAAGTTGCAATTTGATATCCCTTTGCATCTGTAACAATGGCCTTTGTTTTAAAAAGTAAATAATCACTAGGGAAAGATAGAAATAGGCTGGGGGTATGAATTGACTTGCCAACTCCCGTGTCCAGTGGAGAATCAATTACAGAAGCCATAACTAATGTTCCCCCCAAATAATTTTTATCTATTCTCCCAGAGGGGTAAGAGATAGGGGAAGATGACCAAAGAGCTCTGAACCCTAACTTCATCATGATGCAAAGTGTCTGTCCCCAGAAGTCTTGGTTTTATACAATGACTTAAAAGGAGACAAATTTGGAGAACAACAGAGGAAATCAGCCATTTTCCCTCATCTAAAAGTGAAAAGGAAATAAAGGAAGGATGCTTGGAACTAATCATAGGTGTTAAGTGTGATTTAGAAAGGAAGTGAAGGAAGGACCTGAGTAAAAATAGACAAAAAAATATATATAGAGATAAATAATTAGATGATAGATAGCTAAATAGACAGATATAAATAGTGATAGATATAAAGTTAACCCATACCTGTGACCTTGGGGGAACTACTGCAGTTTCCAGTGGAAGGAATGGGGACACAGAAACCTGGTGGTGGGAACTGTGTGGAATTATAGGCCTATTACCTTATAATCTTGTAAATCAATATTAAATCACTAATACATTCATTTAAAAATAAATATTTAGGGAGTTGGGAGGTAGTGCAGCGGGTTAAATGTGGGTGGCATAAAGTGCAAAGACCAGCCTAAGGATCCTGGTTCCAGCCTCCGGCTCCCCACCTGTAGGAGAGTCGCTTCACAAGCGGTGAAGCAGGTCTGCAGGTGTCTATCTTTCTCTTCCACCCCCTGTCTTCCCCTCCTCTCTCCATTTCTCTCTGTCCTATCCAACAACAATGACATCAGTCATAACTACAACAATAAAACAACAAGGGCAACAAAAGAGAATAAATAATAAATAAATATTTAAACAAAACACAAAAGGGCAAATAAACAATAGGTGCTTCAGAGGAGCAGAGAAAAAGGAGTCCTTATACGCTAGTGGTTGGACTCTAGATTAGTTTATCCCAATGGAAAGCAACATGGAGATCTCTGAAAAATGTTAAAAATAGATCTGCTGCCCTGTCCAGCAATTTCATTCCTAGGTACCTATCTGAAGAACACAAAACCATTTATCTGTAAAGATATGTGCACAGCTGGGTTCATTGCAGCACTATTTGCAATAGCCAAGATGTGGAAACAACTCAAGTACCCAATGGCAGATGTGTGGATAAATGAGATGTGAGGTATTTACACTGTATTTATAGTGAAAATAATAATTATGACTATAAGAAAAGATGGAGTCTTGCTTTGGATATAGCCAATATGGAACTGAATGATGTCATTCTAAGTGAAATAAACTAGAAGACAAGTATTAGATGATTTCACTCATGTATGAAGTATAAAGAAAGGGACAAAAAAAAAACTTTGGACTTTGGCAGATTTTTTTTTTTAACCTCCAGTGTTATTGCTGGAGCTTGGTGCCTGCACTACAAATTCACTGCTCCTGGGGGGTATTTTTTTCCTTTTTGTTGCTCTTATTGTTTACCATTGTTATTATTGTTGTTATTGCTGTCATTGTTGTTGCATAGGACAGAGAGAAATCAGGAGAGGAGGGGATGACAGAGATGGAAAGAGAAAGATGAGACCTGCAGACCTGTTTTACTGCTTTTGAAGCAACCCCCTCACCCAGCAGGTGGGGAGCCAGAGACTTGAACAGGGATCCTTATGCTAGTCCTTGTGCTTTGCACCACGTGCATTTAACCTGCTGCACTACCGCCAGCTCCCAGACTTTGGCAGATCTAAGGTTATCAAAGGGGGTGGGAGAAAATGCTTGGAAGGATGGAGGGAGATCCAATGGACTGTGGTGAGGACACTTTGGTGGTGGGAGTGGAGGGGCAACACATATTTTGAAGATGTTTGAAATTGTACCACTAAAATATATACAGTATTGTTAGCCATTTTTACTTTAATAAAAGTTTATGAAAATTAGTTACTACAGTTATTTATAGCCAAACAATTCAGCATTTCAATAAGTCTTGTTTTATGACTCCTAAATTCAGCTATATATTGTAACAACTAATTACTAATATTAGACCCAATACTTGTAATTATCATCACTCTTATCCTTGCTCATATAGTTAATTTTTAGTTTAATAAAAACAAAATACATTTAAAAAGTAAAATACTTTGAATACATTGAATAATTCTATGTTAAGAATTAGAATTTTATCATGCCTTCTTACTAAATGTATCCTTAATATTTTTATTTAAAATATATCTGACATATTCTTAGCCTGCAGAAAATAACACTATCTTTAATTAAGCATGTCAGTAATTTCCAGATGTCATTTTGTAGTGTTTTTAAAAGTTCTGCTGGTCTTATTTAAAGGGCTCAGGCACTCTCAGTCTAATATATTTTTTAAATTATTATTTATTTATTTATTTATTTACTGGGTAGAGACAGCCAGAAATAGAGAGGGAAGGGGATGATAGAAAGGGAGAGAGACACCTGTGCCGGGATAGCCTGAGGGTACTTCTTCCCGAGCTAGTGCTCTCTGGGTTGGAGAGAACTCAACTGGAGCCGATCTAGGCTGCTGCGTGGGAGAGGGATCAGGAACTTGTGCCGCACTAACTTCACAGGAGATACACTCTGGAACTCTCAGAGCCGGAAAGCAATTTCCAAGTGTCTTTAATCAGAAGAGCAGCTGTTTTTATACTCTCCAAGTAGGGTGGAAAGAGGATGTGATATAGAGAGGGTGGAGAAAAAAGTGACTGGTGAAAATCAGAGTGTGACAGGGAGGGGGTGGAGCAGGTGAGAATCCTATTACTGAACCACCAATGCCCTGGAGGGAGGGTGGTGCCTGTTAACAGTGGTTATGTAAATAGAATGCAGTGGTTATGTAAATAGAATAGTGTTAAGCAGAAGCCAGGGGGAGCTGGCATACTATCCAACACACCTACAACACTGCTTCACCACTTGCAAAGCTTTCCCCCTACAGTTGGGGACCTTGGAACTCAAACCCGGGTCCTTGAGCACTGTAACATATGCTCTCGACTAGGTGCACAACCACTGGGCCCCACTCTTAGGATAATATTAATTGAATTAGAATATGAAACTAACATGTAAAGTATTAAGGGCTTAAAAAAATCTTACTGTGGATTTTACATTTTCAAACACCTTATAGAACTATATGCTTTGTTTTATAATGATTTATGATTTTTTGTTTTATTATTAAACATACGATTTAGCTTCTAATCTTAGCATCTGAGTAGCCTGAGACAATAGCAGTCTACATTGTTTGATCAACTACTTTATGTTAGTCTATCACCAAGTACTCTATAAAATTTTAACTTTATATGGAATACACAACAAGTAAATTATTTCAGGTGTTTTACACACACACACACACACACACACACACACACACACACACACACACACGACTAAGCTAAGACTTAGAAAGGGTACTTAATTAAATCCAGACCATGTAACAGCATAAATGTCACTCCAGGGAGTTGGTCTCAAACAAACTAAGCCAAATCCTAGTATTATCATATTAGTTTGGTATCACATCACTCAAAAAAAAAAATCTACCAAAGTAACTTATTTTATATTTTCATTTTTTTCCAATGTTCAAGCCCCCAAACCCTATCTGAAGGGGGCAAACTTCATGAGTGGTGAAGCAGTGTTGCAGGTGTCTGTTTCTCTCCCTCTCTGTCTCCACCTCCTCTCTCAATTTCTCTCTATCCTATAAAATAAAAAAATAAAGATAAATAGAATTTTAAAAAAGAAAGCTGATCAACAAAAACTATTAATAATCTCATAAACATTGAGAATCTAGTCCAACCTGAAATAAAATTCATAGTAGAAATGTGAAATTTGACTAAGCACATCATAGCAAATGCTGTTACACTGGAAACACTGAAAAGTGAATCCGTTTTCTAACGTCCCCCTTCTTTGTTATGGCATGTGTGATTGATGACCTTGACAGTTACAAGAAAGGAAGAGTGGAGTGGATTAAAAGAATAAAACTTCAGTGAGGGGAAAAACACTGAAAATACATTGTGGTTGATGTCAATTAACCCCAATCATGCAAAAAAAAATTAAAGGAGTGTCATCCAAGAAAGAGCTGTGGGAAAGAATGCCATGCCTTCTATTCATCTGTAATTCTTTCCATTTCCTAGACAAGCTCACAGAATCCTGCAAAAGGACTTAACAGGCTTTAAAAGATACAGAGAGAAGTCATTTCAAAGGATCAGTGTGCTGCAACATGCTCATACTGATTTTGAAGTCTTTCTCCAATACTTTATATGAATTATTAAACATGATTCATACCCCTCCAACACAAAGACTTTTGTTTTGTCTTCTCTTAGCTATTATGGGATATTCTTTGATCTTCTTATCATACTCAAACGACAATTTTTGGTTATTGTTATAGAAAAGGCTTCACTTTTCCTGGCTGACTTCTTAGAGTGACAAAGACAGAGAGAGAGAAAGAAAAAAACACTACAGTGCTGAAGCTCCTCCTAGTGCAGTGCTGTGGGGGGCCTGCTGGAACCTAAACCCCACACATAGCAAAGCAGGCACCTATCCAGTTGAGCTATCTAACAAGCCCCAAATAATTTATCTCTTGTTTGTACATGTAAGAAAGGTAAAGAAAGTTGCAAAAAAAAAAAAAAAAAGAAAGAAAGAAAGAAAGAAAGAAAGAAAGAAAGAAAGAAAGAAAGAAATGTTGTCTCCTGACCTCATCATACAGGAAGAAATTTTGATGCTGTAGTATCTTTTCCTCCTCTCTGCATTTGTCTGAAAAAGTTGATCTGGTGCAGTGAAGCTCAGGCAAGAAAAGAAAAGAAAAAAGGGAAGAAAAGAAAAGAGGAAGGGAGGGAGGGAGGGAGGGAAGGAGGGAGGAAGGAAGGAAAGAAGATATTACTAAGTGGATTAATCTGGTGCCTTAATGATTCTTTGTGAGTTTCCATGTGCAGCCCATAGGCACTAAGAATTTTATTAGGATCTGCTCATTTTTGTTTGTTTGTTTTTTTGTTTCACACTTTTGTTTTCATTAAAACCCCACACAGTGTTTGCAGTAAAGTCGTTTCCTCTGATCTGCCCTTTTTCCATTTAACTTAGAATTTTCCTTAACTTGCTTTTAGATTATATAATTGTTGCCAAATTAGACAGGGTTTTCAAAAAAGTACCACCTCTGCCTCTCCTGATGTTGAACTAGTATTTTGGTTTTGCCACCTAGTAGAAATATCAACAGTTACCCATTCAGATGGGGAAAAAAAGCACTATTTTTTAAAAATCTAGTCATGACCTTGAAAGGATAAATAACATTTACACTCACCTGACCTGCCTGATTTTTTCAGTTCCATGATAATCATCTCACAGTGAACAAGTATCAGTTAAATATCTGCAGTTCAGAAAGCAAGGGGCTGTGTTAAAGCCTGAGCAATAAATTCATTAATAAGTTCCCATGCCTTACTTTCTTGTTTTGATGACAGTGTTTGGCCACTATATACTTTTTTTTAACAGCTAGAAATTACCATCCAATATGAAGATTGAAAATGCCAAGTATATACTTTTCCTTCCTTTTTTACATTAAGATCATTGTCATGTGACTATCATAGTCACATGACAATGTGACTCATTGTGACTCAATGTGACTCACTCAGACCAGAATAGATGCCTACCATGACTGGCATGAAAAAAAATGAGAGAAGGGGACAAGAAAAATATAGTTCTTTCCTTTGATAAAATAATTTTGAGTGAAGTTATCCACTTCCAACCATTCCTTATACAGTTGTTTAAAATACTTCAGCAAGAGAAGTTATGAGGAAATGAGTTAAAAAATAAAAAATACTGGGGGTCGGGCGGTGGCGCAGTGGGTTAAGCGCATGTGGCGCAAAGCGCAGGGACCGGCGTAAGGATCCCGGTTCGAGCCCCCGGCTGCCCACCTGCAGGGGAGTCGCTTCACAGGCGGTGAAGCAGGTCTGCAGGTGTCTATCTTTCTCTCCCCTTCTCTGTCTTCCCCTCCTCTCTCCATTTCTCTCTGTCCTATCCAACAACGAATTGCGTCAACAAGGGCAATAATAATAACCACAACGAAGCTACAACAAGGGCAACAAAAGGGGGGAAAAAATGGCCTCCAGGAGCGGTGGATTCATGGTGCAGGCACCGAGCCCAGCAATAACCCTGGAGGAGGAAAAAATAAATAAATAAATAAAATAAAAATAAAAATAAAAAATACGGGCCAGAGAGATAACAAAATATTTTAAGCAATAGACTTTTCATGCCTGAGACTTGGAAATGCCATGTTTCAATCCCCTGCACCACAAGCCAGAGTTGAATAGTGCTTTGATTAAAAATAAATACCAAAATGTTGAGGAAGACATAGAAGAACAATAGAATAGAAAGAGCTAGAGTTTTTAATGGCATTTTGTGTTACTGAATTAAGCCTGTAAGTTTTCTGCCTCTGAATATAGTAAGAGGCATATTGATTGCACTTATCAAATCTATTCAGTTGGACTGTTCGTATATTTTGCAATTGAAGGCATCCTAAGTCACTTGATTAATTATCTTTCAAAAGTCAACTGAGATCTTTATATGACATACATCAAACAAAAATAACAAAAATATAGGAAACTCACATAATATAGCAACAAAACAAACAAATGATCCCATCCAAAAATGAGGAAAGGATATGAACAGAATATTCACCGATGAAGAGGTCCAAAAGGCTGACCAATGCCTGGAGCCAGCCCCAGCTAAAGTAATTAAGAGTCCTTGAAGGAAAGGGGGACTCAGTGAGATGAATGAGTGACAAGTCAGCTGCTTTAGATGCAGGAAAGAAGTGTCTCTGCCGTCTCTCTGAAGAGCTTTATTTTAAACACTTTTTGCCGGGATATAGTTGACATCATGTAAGATTGTTTTCATTAACATCAGGAATAGCCTTAAACAACATTATTATTATTATTAGTAGTAGTAGTAGCATGTTTTCCTTAGAAAGCTGCCTAGGTCTGGGGCATCCTGATCTCCCCTTGAAAGTTTCCTGGGTCTGGGGTAGTCTAAATTTTCCCTTGAAAGTTCCCTTGAAATGACCATCTGTGTTTTGACCATCTCTCTGTTCTGACTTTCTGTATGGGTAAACATTTTTCCCTGGAGCTAAATCTAATAGCTTTTCTTCTTAACCCATTCTTGGATGGGTCTAAACCAAGTCTTTTGTAATATCTAGTAAGCTGTCTACCTAAAGAAATCTTCCGCTGTAAAGTAAGCACATGCCATGGGGGCTATCTTCTGGTTAACCTTTGCATATAAGAAACTTCACTAACTTTTAGCTTATGAAAGTTTGCTAACTTCTACCCATATATCCTAACATTAGCTATTTAACTACACAACCTCTATATTCATCATGGATGCCTATAAGTGGAAGCAGAGGGTCTGTGGGTGAGAGAAAGCAATAGGGCCTCTTTATATTAGGTGGAAACCACAGTCTGCCACTCATGCTACAACTCACCCATAATTCTGGTTTTTGGTCCAAGTCCAGCTAATGGAGAAGCTGTAATGATGACAAAATAGCTCTTTTTCTGAAAGCCTCCAAATGGGTACAGCAGCTTCAGCTCTTAGGCCATTTTTTAGTCTTCTTACACTCACTGCCATAATTTTTGTCACAATGTACTTCCCCCAGGGATCTCCTTTTATTGATCCCAGGTATTATTTGTGCATATCCAAATATAGCCAGTAGGTCTTTAAATGATCAATGTAAGGAAAATAGTTTCAGTTTAGTCCAGCACTTTCCACTTTGCCTTCAGTCCTAGTCTGCTGGGGCTATGCCATACAGCCGGCCTGACTTGCCTCTGTCATTGTCCTCAGGTAATATTTGTGTATTTTCAATAGCCAATAAGTCTTCAAATTATCAATGTAAGGAAAAATATTTTCAGTTTAGTCTTAAGATTCCCCGCTTTGCAGTTATCCCTAGCCTGCTGGGGCTGTGCCATACAGCAGGCCTGATTTTGTGCTCACCAAACCAACATGATAAAATGCTCCAAGTCGCTGATTGTTAGATAAATGCAAATGAAGACAATGAGATATCACTTCACCCCTGTGAGAATGTCACACATCAGAAAGGATAATAATAACAAATGCTGGAGAGGTTGTGTGGACAAAGGAACCCTCTGGCACTACTGGTGAGAATGTCAATTAGTCCAACCCCTGTGAAAAACAGTCTGGAGAACTCTCAGAAAGCTAAAATGGACCTATCTTATGACCCTGAAATTCCTCTTCTGGGGATATATCCTGAGGAATCAATCATACCCATCTAAAAAGATGTGTGTATACCTATTTTCAAAGCAGCACTCTTTGTAATAGCCCAGACCAAGAAGCAAACCAGGTTGGCAACAACAAAGGAATGGCTAAGAAATTTGTGGTATATATATACAATGGGATAATACTCACTTATTAAAAATAATAATTTCACTTTCTCCAGCTCATCTTGGATGGAACTTGAAGTAATTATGTTAAATGAGATAATCCAGAAAGAAAAGGATGAATATGGGATGATCCCACTCATAGATAGAAGCTGAAAAATAAGATCAGAATGGGAAATACAGAACAGATATTGGACCATGTGTCTCATCTATTGATGGCAGGCTGAGTTAAGTGTCTATATTAAGGGAGCACTTTGCTTACATCAGGGAAAGAGAAAGGTAGCAGTTGAAGTTCAAATGAGGAATTCTATGCTGTTATCAGTGACTCCTCCTGATAGCTGCCAACCCCTAAGTGACTCTATGTAGGAAACAAATCATGAACCAGTTAATTTAATGGCATGAACTCAACTGTGAGTGAGAGGGAGTTCTTTAAATATAACAAAGATATTCCTGTCATGAAATCCCAATAAATTTTGAAGCTCCCTGCCAGGGGTGGGGACAAAAACATGTGCATTATATCTCAACAGTAAATAACAAAGGTCAAACTTCTGATTAAAGCTATTTTTATTATTTGAGTTTATTCACCAAAAGAATCTCCAGACTGGTATTTATTCACAGATCTTTTATCATCAAGCTCTAAAATTTTGTCTTACATCCTAAGTCCTCTTAGTTCCTTACTGTATTCAACCTTTACTGTTCTTCCTTTCTTCCTTCCTTCTTTCCTTCCTTCCTTTCTTGCAATAGGACAGAGAGAAATTGAGAGACAAAGAGATGGAGAGAGGAAAAGAGGGAGAAGGAGAGAGAGAAAGAGAGTGAGAGAGAGAGAGATAGAGAGAAGGGAGATAGACAGAGGGAGAGAATGGTTGGGTGGTGGCACACAATGGACCCAAGTTTGAGCCTCTGGTCCCCACTTATAGGGGGAAAGCTTCATGAGTAGTGAAGCAGTGTTGCAGGTGTCTCTCTCCCTCTCTACCACCCCCTTCGCTCTTAATTTCTAGCTGTCTCTACCCAATACATAAATAAAGATAATAAAAATAGATAAAGAGAGAGGGAGATAAAGATAAATACCTGCAGACTTGCTTCACCACTCCTGAAGAGGACTCCCTGCAGGTGGGGAGCAGAGGTTCAAACCTAGATCTTTGTGCTTGGTAATATGTGTGCTTAACTGAGTGCACCACTGTCTGGCTCTCTTTAGCATTCTTTCAAGTTAAGCTACAGGGAAAGTTTACACTCATTTTTGACTAGTCAGTTATTTTTTACTTTTAATCTTTTTGAGAATTAATCAAACATCAACCTTGCATTTACATAATGAACAGTAACTTTACTGATCTTCAGATAGAGGGAGACACAGAGAGAGAGAGGGAGAGACACCACATCACTGAGGCTATGACATTCCCATGTGGTGGCAGGGACTCCTGCCAGGGTTATACACATGATCCAGGTAAACAGAAAGGATACTGGGGCCAGACTATGGTGTACCTGGCTGAACATGGACATTATCATTTATAAGGACCCAGGGTTCAAGTTCTATTCCCTACCTGCAGGGGGTGGAGCTTCACTAGTAGAGGGTCCTCTAGAAAGAGGGTCCTCTTTCTCTCTCCCTCTCTATCTCCCCTCCCCCAAATTTCTTTCTATCCTATTAAATAAAATAAAGAGAAAAAAAAATGACTGCTGGCAGTGGTAGATTCATAGTATTGGTACAGAATCTCAGTGGGGGGGAAGGAAGGAAGGAAGGAAGGAAAGATGGAAGGAAGGAAGGAAGGAAGGAAGGAAGGAAGGAAGGAAGGAAAGAAGGAAGGAAGGAAGGAAGGAAGGAAGGAAGGAAGGAAGGAAGGAAGGAAGGGCTAAATAAGCTTTTACATCAGCCTCGTACATAGTAATATTAGAGGCAGATATAATCTAACCTCAGTCCCAATAATTATTTACTGTACAGTCTTGAGCAAACTTTTGAGTTCTAATTTAGAAAATTAGTTGTATAAAATGTGATATTGGGAGTTGGGTGATGGCACACTCATTTGATATTACATATTACTCTGTAAGGCCTGGTGTTTCAGGGAGAGGAATCATCAAATACAGGTCCCCTCCTGAAGGGGGGAAGCTTCACAAGTAGTGAAGTAGTGCTATAGGTGTGTCACTCTCCACTTCTCCCTCTCAATCCTCTCAATCCCCTTTTCCTCTCACTTTCTCTCTGCCCAATCTAGTTAAAATAAGGGATATTTACAAAATATTGTTTAAAAATTATTTTATTTTATTTATTTACTGGATAGTGACAGAGAGAAATTGAGAGTGGGGAGAGAGAGAGAGAGAGAGACCTGCAGCCCTGCTTCACCACTCATGAAGCTTTCCCCCTGCAGGTGGGGACCGGGGGCTTGAACTCGTGTCCTTGCGCACTGTAACATGTGCGCTTAACCAGGTGCACCACTCTCTGGCCCCTTTACAAAATATTCTTAAAGTGACATTTGAGATAATTTTAAGAAAAAATCCTGAATTTATGAATACTCAATAACTGGTAATTTTAATTACATCCATCATTTTATTAAGTAACTATAAACTGAACCCCAGTTGATTTTCTTATATGTTTTAACTGTTGGGACCTAACCTTAACCTGCCAGTTCTGGTCTGTTATCCTTCTCATTGCACTGTCATAGGATTATAAGCTCTCTTTCACTTTTTTTAAATCCTCTTTTCCAACTAGATTCTAATTTCCTACTAGTTCATGAATTCCTTATGCAAGTGAACTCTGACTTATTCATATCCATCATAACTATAGGGCAGTGCTCAGAACCTAGAAAGTCCTAACATTTCCTGACAGAGTGTAAAAATGAATATTTGAGTGAAGGCCCTTCCAGAGAAAAGGAAACCTTTCATTAGGGCTCTGGTAATGAATGCAGTGAACATCCACCCAATACCTCACCAAAACTTCTTTTCAATACTGACAGTCATTCAGAGAAAAAGACTACCACTCTTAGAAGACATAGGGATATCCCAAAGAATGCATAGGTCAGTACTCATCTTAGGCTTTCCCTATCATGTTCGTAATGTATCAAAGCAGACACAGTGTGGCCTGGGGTGGGCTTCTGATTTTACAAGGATCTAAACAGACTACAAATGGTTCTCAACATTTTTATATAGAAACCAGAATTTATACCCCCCATTGATCCATAGAAGAGTGATCTTTCAGACAATGCAGAACAACAGGAAGATAATTGGTTTCTCTGTCTAATATGGAAGTCTGTCATGCAAAGCATCAGCTCAGCTATAGGCCCACTAGCTGACATGCCAGCCAGCAATCTCACTTCTTTGATATTGACTGCTCTTTTCATTTCTCAAGTACTGTTAAAAATGTCTCAAGTCAAATGTCCCCTTGAAATTTTGAGGTGTCTCTAAGTAAAATTAAGCTTGTTTTGGCTTCACAGGTCAAGAAACCATTAGAAAGAAAGATTCTCTACTGCCCAATGATGGTCTCAAGTCCAGCCACCCAGGCACCAAAGAAAACACCACTTTGATGTAGATGGTAAGCCAGCCAGAAAAGGTAGAGCTGCAGTGTCAAATTCTCCCTGCTCCAGACTGGGAGGGAGGGAAATAAAAGATAGGAGGAGAGGAATGCAGGCCCAAAATCAGTAAAGTGCAATATGTCTCATAGCTAACTCAGCCAGGGAAGAGTCCCTGAATACTTCTGATCTGTTCCTATCCCATGCAGAGAAAACTAACTTTTTTTTTTTTTTTTTTTTGGAAAACCAAACTTAATTAGATGAGCTACTACTGGTAGTCTTCCTTCCTGGCACCTACCCACAGGTTTCAAATAATCAGCCAAGGATGAATTCAAATAACTGTTGAAAATACCCATGAGTTTACAGAGGTTTACTCTCAAATGATGGGTAATAGCTTGTACTAAGTAAAAACAGCTGACAAGAGATGAACTGTGGAAAATCTGAAAGAGTCTAGATTAGAGTTTAAGCTCCTGCTTTCATTTAGAGTCCATCTCTTGCACTGTCACTGTGAATTAGTCAATAGGCCTCTCTTCATAACAAGCATATCAAATGTATTATAAGCTGTCTATTGGTAAATTATTATCAAAGCCAAATGACTAAGTGATTAAAATATTTTGTTGATTCAAAAGCACAGTGAAAATGTTGGACTTTTTAATGGCTTAAATAATGAGATAATAGGGAATAGTTAAAAAATAGTCACACTATAGGAATACTTTATATGGGCAAGGGCATCATTCTTTTTCAAAAGTTTGACAGTTTAGAATGAAAGCTGATTCTGTTTTTGAAGAAGTCACTCTGCAAAATAGTACCAGTAGTCACCTAAAAATATTCCTTTCCCCCTAATTCTTCTCTGGTTATCAACAGAACAATTTCTTGACCTTTCCACTTTTACTTTTTTAAAAATATTTTTATACTTATTTATTTATTCCTTTTTGTTGCCTTATTATTTTATTGTTGTAGTCCTTGTTGGATAGGATAGAGAGAAATGGAGAGAGGAAGGGAAGACAGAGAGGGGGAGAGAAAGATAGACACCTGCAGACCTGCTTCACTGCTTGTGAAGCGACTCCCCTGCAGGTGGGGAGCCAGGGGCTCGAACCAGGATCCTTAGCAGGTCCTGGCACTTTGCGCCACATGTGCTTAACCCGCTGCACTACCACCTGACTCCCCCTTCCCACTTTTTCTACAATGTGTGTAGCATTACTAGGTAAATAGGCAAAATGATGCAAATAAAGACTCTTTTACTCACTGCATTGTTTTTAAAGTGGTTTAAAGATGACTTCTTATTTTTAAAATATTTATCTATTTTTATTAATTTATTGCCACAAGGATTATTACTGGGGGTTGGGGCTTGGGACCTGTACTAGGAATCCACCACTCCTGGTAGCCATCCCCCCATTTTTTAAATTTATTTTTTATTTAAGAAAGGATAAGTTAACAAAACCATAGGGTAGGAGAGGTACAACTCCACACAATTCCCACCACCCAATCTCCATATCCCATCCCCTCCCCTGATAGCTTTCCCATTCTCTATCCCTCTGGGAACATGGACCCAGGGTCGTTGTGGGTTGCAGATGGTGGAAGGTCTGGCTTCTGTAATTGCTTCCCCGCTTCTTCTTCTAGCGTTTTCCCTTCTTCTGTAGCCAGTCAACAGTGTCAGGTTGAGCCTGATGTAAAGTTTCGAGACCTCCTTTGAATCTGGAGAGGTGGCAGTCATTGACTATGTGGGTCATAGTCTGTCTGTAGCCGCAGGGGCAGTTCGGGTCGTCTCTGGCTCCCCAGTGGTGGAACATAGCGGCGCACCGGCCATGCCCTGTTCGATAGTGATTGAGGAGGGCCCAATCATAACGTGCTAGGTCAAAGCCGGGTTGACGCTTGCAGGGGTCTGTGATGAGGTGTTTGTTCTTTACCTCAGCTGACTGCCAACTCTGTTTCCAAGAGTCTGGAACAGAGAAGTTCAGTGTAGGCATAGGAGACCAGATTGGATGATGAGACGTCAAGCGTCGGACAGGGTGGGCAAAGATATCCACGTATATTGGCAGGTCCGGTCGAGCGTAGACGTGGGAAATGAACTTAGATGATGCCGCATCCCGACGAATATCTGGCGGGGTGATGTTGCTAAGAACTGGCAGCCATGGAACCGGAGTGGAACGGATGGTTCCAGAAATTATCCTCATGGAGGAATATAATTTGGAATCGACCAAGTGGACATGGTGGCTACGGAACCATACTAGGGCACAGTATTCTGCAGTGGAATAGCATAATGCCAGAGATGATGATCATAGTGTGGAAGCGCTCGCGCCCCATGAAGAGCTGGCCAGTCTTGCAATGATGTTATTCCTCGCACCCACCTTTGCTGCAGTTTTTATGAGATGTTCGTGAAATGACAGGGTGCGATCGAGAGTAACGCCAAGATAGACTGGTTGGGCTTCATGCCGGATTCTCGTATAGTCAAGCTGCACATTAAGCTCACGCGAGGAGGCCAAGGCATGGTGTAGATGGAAAACAGATGATACCGTTTTTGCAGTGCTAGGGATTAGTCGCCATTTTTTACAGTAATCAGATATCAGAGTGAACATGGACGTTGACTGGTTGGTCCATACTCCCAGTCTGCCTCAATCTTTCCCTAGTAGGGTGGGTCTCTGGGGAAGCAGAGTTCCAGGACACATTGGTGGGGTCTTCAGTCCAGGGAAGCTGGCCAGCATCCTGATGGCATTTGGAACCTGGTGGATGAAAAGAGAGTTAACATACAAAGCCAAACGAATTGTTGAGCAATCATGGACCCAAAGCTTGGAATAGTGGAGAGGAAGTGTTGGGGGCGTACTCACTGCAAACTCTAGTGTACTTCTGCTTTCAGGTATATATTTTGCAGTAGTTTATGGATACGTGTGAACATATGCTCTCTTTCACAGAACCTGGTGTATATCTAGGTTTTGGGACTTTGTTAGAAAGTGATCCACGTGGGATGGAATTAGAGAATACTATGAAAGGAAAGGTCTCACCCGAGTAATGAAGCTGAAGGGTTGTCATTCCACATGTGAAGTCTCTGGACACAGTCTGAGCTGAAGCATGTTGAGGTGGCAGTCGTTGCGTTGATTAGGTTGCGATCGGCAGATGCAATATTATTTGATGTGGATTGGGAGAGGCATGAGGGAAAGTGGGCCCTATCCTAAGGTTCCAGGACTGGGAGAAATATAGGCTCTATAGTGGAGATGTGAGGTTCTTGCAGTCTTAGGGTTCAAAAAGACAATGGATAGTTAATGTTATCATCACATTATTTGGTAATTGGGTTAACTTTGAAAAGTCCTTTTGTTAGGGTTTGCTGTATAGTACCTAGTATCTTATATAGCTGTGCCACTGGTTGCTTCTGATCTACTTGGTCTAGGCTTTTGAGAGAGTCTGCGTATCAAATACACAGCCTATATATTAAAGAGACTCAGTCTGTGTTTTAAAAACTTCGAGACATACTTCGAGACATCCCCCTCTCATATTAATTAACTAGTGATTTATATGACTACACTTTACTAGGAGTGTACATAAACACCATTCCCACCACCAAAAGACTTTGTCCCATCCCACCCACCCACCCCCACCGGCCCAGGAAGCAGCATGTCCTCCCTCCCCCTCACCACAGGGTTTTTACTTTGGTGCCCTACTTTCAATTTAGTCAGATCCTGCTTTTAGTTTCCCTTTTAGATCTTCTTTCTCAACTTCTGTTGATGAGTGGGATCATCCCATACTCATCTTTATCTTTCTGATTTAGCTCACTTAACATAATTCCTTCTAGCTCTGTCCAAGATGGGTCAGAGAAGGTGGGTTCATTGTTCTTGATAGTTGTATAGTATTCCATTGTGTATATATACCACAGCTTTCTCAGCCACTCATCTGTTGTTGTCATCTGTTATTACTGGGGCTTGGGGCTTGGGACCTGCACTATGAATCCACTACTCCTGGCAGCCATCCCCCCCCTTTTTTTTTAAAAGACAGAGAGAAATTAAGGAGAAGAGAGTTAAAGAAGGAGAGAGACACCTGCAGGTCTGCTACACTGCACGTGAAGCATCACCCCCACAGGTGGGGAACGAGGGATCAAAACCAGGTCCTTGCACATAGTACTATGTGTTCTTAATCAGATGTGCCATGGCCTCCCCACCCCCATGACTTCTTTTAAAAAATATTTGTATTTCTTTATTTGTCGGAAATAGAAAGAAACTGAGAGGGTTGGAGGAGGTAAAGAGAAAGAAAGAGAGACACCTGCAACATTTCATTAATGAGTGCATGAAGTTCCCCCTACACAGGTGTAGACCAGGGGCTTGAACCTTGGTCCTTGCACAATGTAATATATTGACTCAGCTGTGCTCACCACCTCCCTCCAGATGGCTTCTTAAGCATACTTTTGATTATGTTCAAAAGCTTTACTGTCTCCACTGCCTATTTAACCACGGACACCTAGAGTCTAAACCCATCCACACTTTCCCTTTAGCTCCTTCCTTCCTTCAGATTAAACACAAATAGCCACCCCCACCTCAAATCTGTGCTTCTCAACCTACTGCTGGTACCAAACACTTTATAGCCAGTGGTCTTGTATCACCAGTACCATCATTACACACTCTACCCTCTCCAGCCCCTATAACTTATTTTTCCTGCCTAAAATACATTTCCTGTTTATATAAGCCTCTCAAAGCTCTTTTTTTTTTTTTTTTGTCTTTTTCTCTCTCATCGGGACTGCATTGCTTTAGGTTTGCTTTTTTCAGATATACATAGACAGAGATACAATTTCACTATAGCTGAAAATATCACAGGCATTTGGACACATGCTCCAGATGACATGGTTCTTGGGAGATTTTCTGCTTTGACTATCTAGTTTATATCTTTTAAAAAGATATTTATTTATTTTTATAGCTCAAGAGGGAAAAATAGGCCAGAGCACAGTTTGACTCTAGAAATGCCAATGATGGAACCTCGGACCTATAGGACCTCTGGATTGACAATGAAGATTTTTTTAAAAACTGAGCTATTTCCCAACCCATATACTATATATATATATTTTTTAAAATATTTATTTTATTTATTCCCTTTTGTTGCCCTTGTTGTTTTATTGTTGTAGTTATTATTGTTGTTGTCGTTGTTGGATAGGACAGAGGAGGGGAAGACAGAGAGGAGGAGAGAAAGATAGACACCCGCAGACCTGCTTCACCGCTTGTGAAGCGACTCCCCTGCAGGTGGGGAGCCAGGGTTCAAACCGGGATCCTTATGCCGGTCCTTGTGCTTTGCGCCACCTGTGCTTAACCCGCTGCGCTACAGCCCGACTCCCATACTTTATATTTTTAAATACGTAGCAATGATCTCTGAAAGACTGAAGTATCACCATCCGATGGCCCAGACATCAGTATCCACACAGCACATGGTCTGACCATTCTGAAGTTCTATAGTAGTTCTATAATAATACAATAACCCTAATGTTTATGCAG
Source organism: Erinaceus europaeus (assembly GCF_950295315.1). NCBI lineage: Eukaryota > Metazoa > Chordata > Mammalia > Eulipotyphla > Erinaceidae > Erinaceus > Erinaceus europaeus. The sequence goes on from NC_080162.1 coordinate 124,230,125, forward strand.
TGCTTATTATGCTCAGACATTGTTCTAGATGCCTTGCATGTATTTATTTTCTTGTTTGATACTCGGAACAACCCTATATACTGATCACTGTTGTCAGTTTCCCCACTGTAGAGCTCTAGAACTTGAGTCACAGACATGGGAAAGTACAAGGAGTAAAATATCAAGGATTCAAATGCAAACCACCCATCTTCAGACCCAGAGTTAAACTCTATGGTTTTTAGTCTAAAAGGTCCCCAAAGCATTTGACCACTTTTCTCCTAAACTGCCAAGTCTTTATCCTATGCTAAGAGATAGCAATTTTGAAAACAAGCACTACAAAAACCCCCTCTTATACACACTTCCTATTGTGCCTTCAACCTTGAGACTTCTGTTTTTTTGTATCCTTTTCATCACCTCTATATCTAACAACCACTAAAGAAGCAGCAAAGCTTCCTTCAAATGCAAACTGTGGTAAGTACCAGACTGTTTGGAACCCAAGGAACTAGTGAATGAGTGACTGTTTGCCTGTCCTTCTAACAAATATCTCTTTGACATTCTAGAATGACTCAATCACACATCCTACACCTGCCAAGGAGAATCAGCTGCCCTGAGATTCGAGCTGTTCCCAGAGTACATAATTTCACAGGGTTAGTCCATTTATAGACCTGGATAATGTTGATGATGAATTGCTCAGGAGAAAACAACCATCATTTGTAAAACACTGAAAATTCAGCGTCACAATCCTTGACAAAAATTGAATAAATATAAATATTGAGATGTAGTAAACAATAATATAATATCATTATTATTATCATTAAGCAAGGTATAAACGTCTGCTCAAAACTAAGCAGCAAAAGGCTTTATCACATTCCAAACTGATTTTCCTGTTAGAAATGTAGAACCTGAATTGAATATAATATTTATGTGAACCTCCCTGGATTTTTTCTGGGTTGAAGACCTATGATTTTCATAAATTTAAAAGTTCCAGATATGAGGCTTTTCTAACCAAGAAAAATCACTCCTGTTGAACTCCAACAAGAGAACCACTGAGTACTTGTTTCTACATCAATGTTGGTCTCTGTGCTAAACCCTACCAACTGATCTAGTTTACAACTGCAAGTGCCTTTGACTCATAGTGGAGCATCCTCACAGAGGAAAGGATGTGCCCATCTGTCTGTCTGTTTTTTTCAGGGCCAGGATCCCACACATAATTTCACTGCTTGAGGTTGTTTTTATATTCAGGAGAGGGTGTTGGGGGAGAGGAGACAATCATACTAGTGCTTCCTCTGGTGTCATTGAACTTCACATGTGGTGAGTACCTGGACTACATGCATGACAAGGCACATGCCCTATCTTGTAGGAAACTTTCTAAGAGCAAAAATATGTCTTTGAAAGATGAAATCATAGCACAGATAATATTCCTTTTACCAGGATGCAAAACATAACTTTGATTATTCTCTTACCTAATTTTCATTGATTTCCTTGTAGCAACTACAAAAATAATAAAGCTTAAAGGATATTTCATATATTTTAAGAACAAAAGTGCCAAATGGGTGGTGGAACACCTGGTTGAGCACACATATTACAATGCTCATGGACCCAGGCTCAAGCTCCTGGCCCCCACTTGCAGGGGAAGGGAGGTTCACAACTGGTGAAGCAGTATTTCAGGTGTCTGTTCTGGGAGATATAAGTTATTTCAGTACTGTGTGACCTAACATACACATTGCTCAGGTTATGGTAACCTCATCAAGTAGACTTTTTGCTTAGCAGGATTTGGAAATACATGCCAGGGGATGGATTAGCATTTCTTCAGGAAGTCCACATTCCAGGGATTCAGTCCTGCCCATATCTTAGTAATAGCAGAAACTTTGAAAAATGCCTCATTTGTAAAATTGTCTGTACCCAAAGCACAAGATCAACTATAGCATGTACTTGCTGTGGCAATGATAGCTGCATGAATGAGTAAACTTTACTTCAAGGGGATGAAGAAAAAAGCCTGAGTTTTCAGAAAGAGAAGGAAGAGTATGGGATGATTTCACTCTTGGACGTTGAAAAATAAGAACAGAAGGGAAAACACAAAATAGAACTTGGACTGGAGTTGGTATATTGCACTAAAGTAAAGGACTCTGGGGTGTGTGTGTGGGGGGGGGGTTCAGGTCCTGGAACATGATGGCAGAGGAAAACCTAGAGGGGGTTAAATTGTTATGTGAAAAACTGAGAAATGTTACACATATACAAACTACTGTATTTTATTGTTAGCTGTAAACCATTAATCCTCCAATAAAGAAATTAAGAAAAAGACTGAGATTAAAGTACAACATGACTAGGAACATGTTATGACTTAGTATTTGATCTTTCTCTCTAGAAAGAGAGAAATTGAAACTTTAAAGAGTTAAAGAGACAAGTTGTTTAGAAAGTTTGATTGAATTGCTTTTTTATTTATTGCTTTTGAAGGGAAATAATGTAAAATAAAATGTGGAGAACTGACCCTCTGAAATATTTTAATGACCTCTATATTGTTGTATGACTACAGAATGTTACCAACTCCTGATTCTTTATTTTAAGGGTCAGTCTGATGTTAGTGGTGGATTTGTCAGATAAGGTCTTTTTTATGTTGAGGTCTAATTTGTTGAAAGTTTTTATCATGAAAGAATGTTGAAATTTGTCAAGTCTTTTCTGCATCTATTTCAAAGTTCATATGATTCCCATAATTCATTCTGCTAATGCGGTATATCACATTTATTTATTTGCCTATGTTGAATTATCCTTGTAACCCAGGAATGATTGCTACTTGATCGTGGTGTATAAACCTTTCAAAGTGCTGTTGAATTTGATTTGGTAGTATTTTGTCAAGAATTTCTGCAGCTCTGTTCATCAGAAATTGGTCTATAATTATCTGTAATTGGTCTATAATTATCCTTTCCTGTAATGTGTCCTTATCTAGAATTGGATCAGAATAATGATAACTTTGTAAAAAATGAATTTAATTTTTTGGAATTGTGTGATATAACTGGTATTATGGTTTAAATGTTTGGTAAAATTCACCAGTGAACTGTTAGAGTCCTGAGATTTGATTTTCCTTTCTTTCTTTTTTTTAGATTTTTTATTTTTCCATTCAGTCTCCTAACTTGTAAATTTTTTAGATTTCTTGTCTCTATTTTTCAGTTGTATGCTTTCAACATTTTTTTTCTTTCTTTTCTAGGTTTTCAGGTTTGTTGGCACTTAGACATTCATAGTAGTTTTTAATGGTTCTTTTTACGTTTGTGGTATCAGTTATCATATTTAATGGTAAAAAGCTCAAAAAGATTTTCTCTAAGATCTGGATCAAAAGAAAGATGTCCACTCCATGATCTCTGTTCATCATAATAATGAAAAGAAAAAAACATGACAATAAGGCAATAAAGTTAGATGAAAGGCATCCAAATTAGAAAGGAAAACAAAATTATTGGGGATGGAAAGTGGTGCACCCAATGGAGTGCACACATTAGTATGTGCAAGGACCTTGGTTCAAATTCCCATTCCTGCTTCCAGGGAGGAAGCTTTAGAAGCAGCAAAGAAGTATTGCAATGATTTCTCTTTCTCATTCTCATTTTCCACCTCCCCTTTCCCTTTCATTTCCTCTCTACCCAAAAAAATTAATTGAAGGGATTAATGGTTTAAAGTATATTAATTGACACATTGGTGCAAGTTTTTTTTTCTTTTAAAGGAAATAAAAATAGCTGCCGAGAATGGTGAATTCATCATCTAGGCAACTGAGCACCAATGACAATCCTGGTGGTTAAAAAAAATAAAAGAAAAGAAAGAGAAAAATTATCATTTGTTTACAAATGACATGATTTTTTAAAAATATATAGCAAATCTAAAGATCAGCAAAAACCTGCTATAACTAATAGATTCTGTATCAAGTTGAAATCAACATTGAGATTTCAGTTTCATTTCCTCACACTAATATTGAACAATTTGAAAGAGAAATTCAAAAACACAATCCATTTAAAATAGAGCCCAAAGAAAAAAGCAGTGGGGATCAAATATTTTAGGATCAGGACCTCTGACTCTAGGAATATTTGTTTGTCTGACAGACAAACTTTTGCTGCATCATGTTCCTACATACTGGTTCATTTGTTTCAAGTCAACCCATCATAAAAACTGTATTAAAAATTTAATGAAATATGGGACTTAAGCAATGGATTGTTATTCACATCACATATTGCAGGGGTGTTTACTAATAGGTAGGAATAAATATGGAAGATTCTTGTCTAAGAAAATAATTTTCATCTACTTTATTCATTTATTCATTTTTGAAGTGCTGAGTTCTGATCTCGGAGCTTTGAACATATGTGACAACACTCAGTCTGCTGGACCCAATTGTTTTCTTCTTTTTTAATTTAGAGAAAGTCGAGGGGCTGGGTGGTGGTACACCTGGTTAAGCACATAGTAAAAAATGTAAGAATAGCACCAGGATCCTCATTGGAGTCTCCCACCCCCACCCCACCTTACCTGCATGGGGGGAAGCTTCGTAAATAGTGAAGCAGGTCTGCAGGTGTATATCTTTCCTTCTCCCTCTCCATTTCCCCCTTCTCTCAATTTCTCTCTGTCCAATCCAATAAAAATGGAAAAAATAACCACCAGGAGCAGTGGATTCATAGTGTGGGTACTAAGCTGCAGCAATAAACCTAGAGGCAGGGGAAAAAAGAAAAAGACAGAGAGACAGTCAAGAGGAGAAGAGGAGAGGGCTTGAGGCAAAAGAAGAGAAAGCAGCTTACTTCACTATCCATAGAGTTTCTCCAGTACCATCTGTTGAACTTCCCTGTGGCAGCAGGGCCTAGACCAAGGTCTCAAGCATGGGAAGGGATTTTTTTTCCTACTAGATGAGAGATCTCCTACACTTTCATCTACTTTTTTTTTTTTTTTTTTTAGTTTTAATAAGACAGAAAGAAATTGAGAGGGGGAGAGGAGGACTGCAGAGGGAGACTGGAGCATCCATGAAGCTCTTATTCCCTACAGATGGGGACTAGGGATTTAAGCTGGGTTTTTGTTCCTAGCAACATGTGTGCCTAATTGGTGCTCCACCACCAGCTTCCTGCCCGCCCCCATTTATTTATTTTTAACTCTTGTTTGCATCAAGATATGCCAAGTCATTCAGCATGGGGGAAAAAAATGAGCTTTACAGACTCCTTTACATACATTAACAAATTATCCTGTGATCCTTGTGAGTTCTTTGTTTCTTGTGATTTTTTTTTTATTTCTGTATTTGTTTATATAGAAATGGAGAGATAGAGGTAGAGACAGAGATAGAACATTAAAGAGACCATAGCACTAAAGCTTCCTTCCATGTGCTAGGGGCTAGGTTCAAACCTGGCTTGTACACAGGACAAAGCAGCATGATAATCAAAGTGAGTGATCTCACTTGCCTATAGTTTTACTGTCATTTTGTTTGTTTGTCTCATATATGTTTCTACCCTAGTTATAAGTCTACAATAGCCTTTTCACACTCTACTATATTAGTTTGTATTATGAACTTCAACTCTTGTGACTCTCTGAGGTTATCCTATTGCCATCTAGAGATTTTATTTTCTTAATTTTTAAGTAAACTTATACTACATTTTCCTGTCTGCCTAACCTGACAGTGTGCATGAAAAGCATCTGGAGAGGGAGAGTATGTTTCTTTTGTTTTTAACAATAGTACTTTGATTAGTGTCGGGCACTTACTAGACACTATAGAAATATTTGTTGAATATGCAAATGACAAGTTAATTTATTGTTTCTGAGCCAGATTTTCTTTTCTGATTTTTGTTAATGGTGTTATTTCAGCTGTAAAATTAAATAATTACATTCCTCTCTTTAAATACACCTAAAGATGCTTTTTAATTCTAAATCATTATCTGAGAAAGCAATTCATTTTTATAGGCTAGTTTCTCTGAACACTATCTCACTAAGCCTTTGTCTCAAAAAGTTTCTTTCTTTTTTTTTTTTTAAAGGAAGGGACTTTCCCCTGTAGAAGTACCTAACTGACTATTACTAGTTCTAGGAGTTCTTATTTATCATATCTTTAACCAGGTACAGAATATTTGCATAGTGGTGGGTGAAGAAGGGGACCTTTGAACCTTTAGGAATGGCTAGATTTCCTTATTTATGTCCATAGAGCAACTATAAATGTGGGTACAATATTCTTTAACCCTTCTGATATAGACATCTACTTGTCCAAATACTTTCAGGTGAATGGTTCTTTAGGATTTACATCCTTGTTTAATTAAGGAGCCAATTTCTTGGGCATCAATCAGCAATAGATAATGAGTATCTGAGTGTTAGGAAATCCTAGCTGAACTAAATGATGGGAAGACAAGGTCAAAATTGAATAAGGCAGACACTATGTGTTTCTTCTGAGAAGAATAGATACCCTGTTATGACCTGTTGAAATTTTTGTTTCTTTTTCCAAGCTTCCCCTCCCAGAGGTGTAATACATTTGGCACAATCCTTGACGAAATTTTCAGTGTGAAAACTGTGATGTTTGCTGCAAGTACAAAAAGGTTTGACACATGTTTTCCTCAGCTCATCAGGGTTGGGTATATTGTACTATTTTATATAATTAAACTCTTCTGTCAACATCCTTTATCAAAGAATACACAAAAATCCCTTCCTAGTAATAGTTTCTCAACCTCACACAGTTGTATAAATCATAATCTGTAGTGGGTAATATATTTTAGAAGGAGATGTGGACACAAATTATAACTCTAAACTATAGAGGCTATTTAATTAGATAGGGGTTCATGGGGGAGGAGTATTGAAAGAGAGGAAAAAGAAGTTTGAGGGACAGAAAAAAAAAGCAACATTCATGTTACATAACTTGAACATTTACTAACCACTACGTAATAAATAAGCATTTCAAATAACCTAAATTCTCTTTAAGATAACATGAAATAAAAAAAAGATAACATGTAATGATGAGTCTTAAAAAAAATAAAAACAGTAAACCCTTGTGGATTGAATTATGTTCTCCCAAATCCATATGTTGAAAAGCTTACAGCTGAAATGTAACTATATTAGTAAAAGAGAAAAAAAATTCAAGAGGTAATTAGAGTTTGAGTGGTGGTACACTCGACTGAGTGCACATGTTGCCATGCACAAGGACATGGGTTCAAGCTTCTGATCCCACCTACAGGGAGGGGATGTGCTCACACGCGGTGAAGCAGTGGTACAGGTGTCTTTCTTTCTTTCTCAATTTCTGTCTTATCAAATAAAATAAAGCGTCAGTGAATTTGTCTTGCAGGCACCGAGCTCTTTCAATCATCCTGGTGGAAAATAAATAGAAATCATTAAAAAGCAAAGTTAGGTCACAACAGTGCTATCATAATTTGATTGAATTGACAGCTTTGTAAGAAGAGAAATAGCCCTCTCCAAATATATACAAAGAGGTCATATGAGCACACAGTTAGTTGGTGGTCACCGATATGCCAGAAACTGGTACCTTGACCTCAGACTTACAACCTCTGAACTTGTGAGAAACTTACTATCTATTGTATAACCCATTCAATCTATGGTATTTTGATATGACTGCCCAAGTGGATATGTTTCTTCACCCTACATTTCTCTTGAAATGCTGATAGTACCTGTGAGAAAATTCTTGTCTGCTATTTAAGCAATCCAATCTCTCTGGTATTTTGATATGGCTTCCCACATTAATGCATATTCCCCTTTTTCTACTTTTCTTGACACATGCTAAACCCAAACTGCAAATGACTCAAGGTCTTTCTAGATCCCATTTTCAAAGACCAGACTTCTTATTTGGAAAAAAAAAGTGATATTTCTTCCAGTGTCATTCCTCATTAGTTGCAAGTACTGTTGTTCATTGATTTTAGTTATACCCCTATAGGTTATATTAATATAAAAGAGAGTAAAATCTTTGGGAAACAATTCAACAATTGTTGTATGTTTCATATTGGTTTGGTCTCCTTCCCCGCACCTCTGGAAGAATTGGTTTGGCCCTTGCTAGTTTCCTGTGCCTCACTTTCTCCCCGCCCCCTATGCTAAGTATAGTGCCAGAGTTCTGCAGGCAGCCGCCAGAGGAGAAGGATGCAGGACAGATCTGTGTGGTGATTAGTTTAAGGGTCTCTCCGCCACCAGAATAGAAAGACAGGAGAGCACACGTTTGCCCACTGGTGAATAAAGCTTCACTGCCCAGCCGTGTGTCTCTGGTCATCTCTGTTTACCGCCGCGAAGCTAGCCTGACCTGCTGGAGCCCCGAACCTTAACAACAAACAATTACTATCATAAAGGTGAAATAGACATAGCTTTATTCCAGCAACTACATTTCAAAAATTTTCCCTGATTGGTAGCACTGACCTAATGTTGTAAAGATGTAAACTTATGGATGATCACTGGCACATTGTTAATAGTGTATAACAGAAACAATAGTGGAAACACTTGAATTGTATACCAGTAGATAACTGGTTAAATAATGATTAAATAAAAAACAAACTGCTGTGCTATGAAAAGTGGTGGTATAGTTACTTATAAGTTTGTACCTGTTCTTTGCCCTTTTCATTTTTTAAATTTTTATTAGTGATTTACAAGATTTTAAGATAATAGGGGTATAATTCCACATCAGTTCCACAACCAAAGTTAGGTATCCTCCCACTCCCAATGGTAACCATTATATTCTCCCAAGATCATATATTCTCTTTCAAGTTCTGAGATGTTGGCAAGGGTTTTAAATTCAGAAAATTTCTATACCACAGATGTACTAGTGTTCATATCACTACTATGCTAAAATAACAAAAGAGGATAAACTTCTCCTCCTCCTCCTCTCCTTCTCCTTCTCCTTCTCCTTCTTCTCCTTCTCCTTCTTCTTCTTCTTCTTCTTCTGCCTTCAGAGTTATCCCTGAGGTTTGACGCCTGCACTGTAAATCCACTTGCTCCTTATGGCCTTTTTCTCTTCTTTTCTTTTCTTTTTGTTTTATTGTATAGGGAAGAGGGAAACTGAGAAGGGGGGGATAAATAGGGGAAAGAAAGACAGATACACTTGCAGACCTGCTTCACTACCTGTGAAGCAACCGCCCTGTAGGTGGAAATCCAGGTTGCTTGAATAAACTGCTTATTTTGAGAGGCATTTCTTGAGGAAATAAAGTCCTGGAAAAGGTCCTAGAACTGCAAGATACATAAAAATGAAGTCTTGGGGAGGCAAGCTAAGACATTTTGAGTTCTCACCTATCTATAGTAGGGATATAAAGGACTGTTGTATGAGTTCTCAGGAATCATGCATTTTGCACTCATCTCAATTCAGGCAGATCAATAAGACATCCTTCTAGATATCAGGTTGAGATTTCTATTTCTCAGACTTCTCTACCTTCTCTGCCACTAGTCTTGCATTCTGTTCTGTGGTCACTAAACTAGTTAAATGGAAAAGCCAGTTACAGAGACTCACAGTATGGAGAGTTCTTAAGTACATTAAAATGGCAAGATTTTATGATTCAGCAATACCACTATTACACATATATCCACAAGACAGGGGAACACTTATTCAAAGGGACATATACATAGCCACATTCACAGCTGCATTATTTATAATAACTAAAAAGTATAATCATCTTAAATATTTATCAACAAATGATTAGATAAAGATTAGAATATATAATCCATGGAAAAATATCTGAAATAAAGAATATGGTATCAGGATAAGGTGGTAGGTCAGGCATACATACTACAAAGTACAAGGAACCATGCAAGAATCCCAATTTGAGCCCCAAGCTCCCCACCTGTGGGGGGGGGTAGCTTCACAAGCAGCGAAGCAGGTCTTCAGACATCTATCTTTCTATCCCCCTCTCTGTCTTCCCCTCCTCTGTCAATATCTCTCTTCTGTCCTATTAATAAAAATGGAAAGAAACAAAAGCCTCCAGAAGCTGTGGATTCGTAGCACAAGCACTGAGCCCTGGAGGCAATAAATAAATAAATAAATAAATAAATAAATAAATGAAGGAAGGAAGAAAGAAAATAGTATGTCTTTTCTGTGACAATGTCTAGAAATAGAGGCAATTATACTAAGTGAAAAAGTAACAGAGTAAAAGATAATTATGATATCTTTGATGATACAGATGGTTTCACTCATATAAAAGGAATTTGAAGCATATGAATTTGTATGGGGTAAAAAGTAAATTTACTGACTCTAAGTCTGTGAGAACTATAATGGTTATCCTTGGGAGGTTGAAGACACAGGACTTTAATAATGGGTATGGTATGGGACTACACTATCTTATAATCTCATGATCCACTATTAAATCATCAATAAAAAATAAATGAAAAAATGTAGGGGTTCATATAGGCTGTCTTATGGGGTAAGAGGAAAGGAACAGACTGGAACAGTGAATTTGTGAATCCTTTCTCTGACATCTGAAGTTGATTGATGTAGATGATGGCAAAATCAGAGAGTAGTAAAATAGAAGAGTTAGATAACTAAGAACTGTTTATAACTGAAAACAACATCATGGAAAAGGAGTCCTTTAAGTAACAGATTTCCCTTCAATAGCTGCTTTAATTTGTAACTTGTTAAATACCAGGTCAGGCTACTCACTATCCATAGTTCGGATAAACCTGAACTGCCCTAGAACTATCTTTTAGGAAAACACTTATGCAGGATATTATGACTCAATGGGTGTGATTTTGGACAAACAGTGTGTCAGTAAGGATCAGAGTGCAATAAATTAGAAAAACTTGTAGTAAGTGTGGGGGGTTGAGGGGGGAGATACAGAAGAAAAAAGATGAACAGGACAGCAAATTAATGGTCTGGATATAACACAGTTGAGCAAGATGGGGAAATCCTACAGGTAGCATTATAAGAAGAAGAGCCACTAGTTAGAGAAGGGAAATGGGAAGGATGGAAGATACAAGAGGTCAATGGATACAAGATGTAGACTAAGGGCACAGAAAGTTAGGACACAGGGGAAGAAAATGAACTGGATAATTATAGCTTGATAGAGCAGAGTGTAGTTGAAAACTGGGGTCAAAAAGGGAAAAATAGTGATATATTTCTGCTCATTTTTGCCAAAAAGCATTTTTCTGTTGACTCATGTTGTCAAAATGAGTAAGCTCAGAACTCTTCCAGCAATGATCTCACATCATCCCATATCAAAGTGCTTATTATGAAACCTAATGTCTGTTAAATTAATAAAGCATTAATCTGGCCATAAACATCATACACACACACACACGCACACGCACAGGCACACACATAGTCCCTGTATACAGTGTAGATACTACTTTTGAAGAAAATAAAATAAAAAAGAAACAAGAAGACTGTCATTTTCGACGGGTTATGTTGTTTTCTCCGGGCTGGCTTCACGGGCGGGTAACAGATGACCCAGGACTCATGGCTGGGTTGTAGGCAGTATCTCTTTATTCATGCAGGACGCAGCATAATCTAAGACGAGCTAAGTTAAACTCAAAGTACAGTACTCTAAAACTCACAATGCTGTCTTTATATATACTTGCCAAGTAGGGTGGAAACAGGGTGTGACATAGAGAGGGTGGAGAGAAAAGTGACTGGTGACAATCAGAGTGTGACAAGGAGAGGATCAGGGTGTGACAAGGAGGGGGGGTGGAGCAAAAACATATCATGAAACAGTGGGGATTGAACCAATGCCCTGGAGGGAGGTGCTTGTTAACAGCGGTTATATAAATAGAATGAAGTTGTTATGTAAATAGAATAGTGTTAAGCAGGGGGGATTTAAACCAAATGAAACAGAAGGGGTCTCATGCATACCAACAGAAGACTAATGTCTTTTCTGAAATAGATAAATCACTCTCTTTAGGGAAAGTCATTTAGCTCCACTAATCAGGAAGGTAGTCCTGGTTTCTGATGATGTGAAATGATAGAGAGAAGAAATCAACTGCAATGTTAGTCCCTGATGTACAGGGCAGTTTGTCCTCTGATCCTTTGGAGAAAGACTGAAGTTAATTAGACTTTTCAGTCAAACTACTGTCCAGTCTCCTCTCTAGCCTAATTCAGCCCATATAATACTTTATTATTCATGAACCCACCATACTGTAATTATAGTTGCTTCAAATCATACCTATTTCCTCTCACTTCAAGATCAACCAACACTCTGTTTTCTATAGTTAAAAAAAAATTAAAGGCTTTATTTTGGATGACAGGCTTAGGGTATTTAAAATTGGTGGATTTATTAGGTTCTTAAAAATTGTGGTAATGGAATAGGTAAAGGAGGGAAAAGCCTAACCAGCCATGCAGCATAAGTCTTTAATCATATGTTCTCCCACCATTAGCTTCCCTAGGAGAAAGTAGAAAAGGGAAAAAGCTGGATATCCAAGAGAGAGAAGTGGAAGGAGCAAACTAGGACACTAAGAAACGAAAAGACCAAGAGGCAAGAGTAAGACAGAGTGCCAAGAGACTAAGAGGACTGTTTCTAAGAGAAATTTCCTTAAATCTTTTCACTTGTGGTGAGTTCTGGAGAGGTTATATTGAATGTTTATGACATCTGCTATATGATAGTGGCATCTAATAATCACATCCAAGTGGTCCTTCCTTTTTGTTTACAGGCATAATACATCACATAGTCCCAACACTTTCCCTTGTTTAAAGCTCCTCTGATTGATTTCATAAGGAATGGAATCTTGTGGACCCTCCCAGGACCTTGTCCTTACCATAAAGCAATGATGGTAGGGATAGCTCCAGTCTCCGAAGGGAGGCGGGGGGTATCCTACCCTGCCACTCAGAAAACACTGGTCCTGAAATAAGTGCAGCCTGCCATGTTCCCAGTTGTGATCATGAGCTATAAACTCAGACCAAAAGGGACTTAGAGGTTACACAGGCTCTGGTGCTGAATATATATACACACACACACACACATATATATATATATATATATATATATACATATATATATATATATATATGTGTGTGTGTGTGTGTGTGTGTGTGTGTGTGTGTATATATATATATATATGGAGGGGGGAGGGAGACAGAGAGAGAGATGGTGGGGAGAGGGAGAGGGAAAGGGAGAGACAGACCCTGGACCAGGTGGATGGAGGTAAATAGTTAATTTTAGCCACAGAATTTTTTTTTCAACAACAGGAGCTACTTCCTTCCCTAATCCAACTCTCTAGCCCCTTTTCTGTACTCTTAACACTATTCTCTCAGACAATATTCTTATCCAACTTCAGACTAGCTATCAAACTCAAGCAAAGTGTTCCTGTGTGCCCCCAGGAACATGCCTAAAATGAATTTCCTAGCTTTCTTCTACCCTAAAATCCCTTATCTCATCTTCTCTAATCCTACTTTTTGATTCCTGCTCATTAACCATCTTGTCCCAACTTAGGTCATGCCACCTTAGAGACACCAAGTTATAGATGCTACCATGACCCCATCCCAACTTCTCTGGGCAGATGACATCACCAGTGTGTTCTGGATCCTTGCATCTCCAGAGCTCTTGTCCACTAGGGAAAGATAGGAACAGGCTGGGAGTATGGATTGATCTGTCAATGCCCATGATCACTGGAGAAGCAATTGCAGAAATCAAAACCCCTGCCTTCTGCTCCCCCCGAAACAACCTTGATCCATACTACCAGTGTGTGAGAAGTGATAGAATGAATATAAGAGGGCTCTGAACTCCATCTCCAACAGCACCCAGAGAGAGAGAAGGAAAAGGAGAGGGACATATGGAGGTAGTTAAATTGTCAAGAGTGGCTTGGAAGGGAAGAGAGGATTGAATCAGAAAAAAAGGGGGGACTATGTATAAATGTGGATAGAGTTGTAGAGATGAATGTTGGCCTATGTCTACAACCTTAGGGGAACTATGGTGGATTGCGGTGGGGAGAATGAAGATTCAGAATTCTGGTGGTGGGATTGGTATGAATTCAAACTGTTGACATGTAATTCTGTAATATAAACATAAGTAAATAAATAAATAAAAGCCCTTCTTGCTATAGTATCTTCTTTCCACTAGCTCACACACTCATTTTACAGAGATCTGGTTAACAGTATGCACAGGTCAAGTATTCCTATTGTAACTCATTTATTTCCATACAGTGCACAGTCTTATTTATACTTATATTTTTGTGTGATTGATTAATGCCAGTGTTCACTGACAGGTTGCTTTAATGGATGAGTCACTTTACTACTGAACCAAGAACAATAACTAGGTACTTTTAAGCATATTCTTATGCAGTTAGAAAGAGCTTTGGATATACAACCAACCTTGTCTTTTTGTATATGATTCAATGAGTAAAGTGAACATGCACTTTTTTTATATTGCCTATAACACATTAAATGTAAACAAAAATCATTAGGAATAGTTAGTGAAGAAACATAATCATTAATTAAACACAAAAAAGCCAATGGGCTAGTGACATATTTTCTTCAGTTTATTCCCCTAGGGAATGAAATAAATGCTTTAAAATAATGAAATTTGTATATCCAAAGCTCTTAAAACCATAAGGGCCCAAGTTTGTTCACTCCCTGCATAACATATACCAGAGTGATGCTTTAGTTTTTTTTCTCTCTCTCCACCTTGTGTTAATAAATGAATAAATATTTAAATAAATGAGAACAAAAAATTTACTCTTCAAATCAGTAATATTTAATATATATTACTTCAGAGCTAGTATGTATAACTTTTAATTTTTTTTTTTAATTTTAGAGAAATTGAGAAAGAGCAGGGAGACGGAGAGGAAAGAGCTACAACAGTGTTATACCAGTTGTGAAGGTTCCCCCCTGGAGATGAGAACTAGGTACTTGAACCTGGATCCTTGTGCACTGTAATGTGTGCACCTAACCAGGTACACTATTATCCAATTCCTTAATATGTATACTTTTTTAAGTGAGGAAGCTTAGGCATAAGCTATACACTTGATCAGTCCCTTTATAACCCAATGTATTTCTTGTCTCCCAAATGTCTTAGATCAATCCCCATTTTGACATTCAGGCATTATGCTGATGACTATAAATAACCTTAATCTGGTGCTTTGATTCTGTGCCAAAGAATTAAAGTGTTTTTCTCATGGTAGTATCTAGTTATTTTCTCTGTAAGTCTGAAATTACTGTAAGAGTAGCTGAAATTGGGGCAGGGACAATCACAAATAAGGGCATTGAAAACATGTTCAACATGTGATGCAACTCAGAAAGAATTTCAAGGGAGGAAAGATAAGAGTTATCAGATAAGCTGTCACACGGAAAGTCAGTGTCACACATATCTAGTGCCGAGAAGCAGATTACAATTATGAGACACTCCGCTTAATGTCACTGATGACCTTTGCCAAGGAATGATATATCAAAGGGAGATGAATGTAGTTGGCCAAGCTTGTTCACATGAAACCCCCTTGTGTTCAGTCCTGATTCCCTGGTCCATTCCAATTCGAGAATAAAATGAACTCTAGCTTCAGAGCAAGCATATCGCTACCCACGGTAGCAAGTCACATGGAAACCCACGGGGAATAACTAGGATTGCTTTAAGAATATAACCAGTGAAATGGACATAGAGTCTGTTTCTTGTCAGTGGGTGATTAATAAAAGGCCTACAGACAGGTCCTGATATACAAAGTCAGCACAGTCTCTTCTGTGATTTTACACATATTTCTCAATATTATGGCTAATTAACTATATATACATCACAGTAGCTCCATGAACAAAACCACTATAATTATTATTTATTGGTAGTATAACTGGGAGATAGATGTTAGGCTAAAATTTAAGGAATACCATAGGAAAATGCATGGTTTATACCCTCAGGAGCTTATGTCTAGATTACCTCAGAGAAGAACAGCTAACAGTTTATAAACACTATACATTTTTTGAGTGTGTATTTTTTTTTACAAGTTTTATCAAATGTGATTCTAGTAGTATAATAATCTTTACAATCCTCTAGGGTATGTATGGTTTTTGTACTCATTGCATGGGCTTACAAACAAACAGAAATGTACCTATTATGTAACAGTTCTTAGGCAGCAGAGTTAAAATGTGATATATCTAGAGTTTAAATCTATATCTGTTAAGGAGAAAAAGTAAAGAGGTAGCAGGGTCCAGGAGGCGGTGCACCTGATTAAGTGCACAGGTTCCTGAAACAGGAAAATATATATTTCTTAGAATCTTAGTGGACCAATTTGGTTTACTCTCTGCATCACATATAATATATATGCATACATATAATACATATTATATATACATATAAATACTTAGACTAAAGAAATATATAGACAGGTTAAAATGTAGGCAGTTATAAAACTTGAAATATCCAATGTATATTGAATATATATTGAATATATATTCAATGTATATTGAATATATATTCCCTGGCATATTGAACTAGTAGTGATATATAAGATTATAAGTTAAAAGGTGTATAGTTCCAAACCACCCCCATCATCAAAGGATATTTCCCCATCCCGGCCCACATACAGTGAAACTGAAAGCTATTCTTAACACCCCTGTCCCAGTCCTTTACTTCAGTGAAATACAAACCCAGTCCAATTTCTGCTTTGTATTTCCCCTTAATGTTCTTATTTCCCAACTTCTGTCTGAGTGAGATCATCCCATATTCATCCTTTTCTTTTTGGCTTATCTCACTTAACATAATTCTTCCAAGCTCCATCCAAGATGAAGTGAAGGTGAATTCATTAATAGCTGAGTAGCATTCCATTGTGTATATATGCCACAACTTTCTCAGCCACTCATCTGATGTTAGGCACCTAGGTTGCTTCCAGGTTTTGGTTATTACAGATTGTGCTGCTATGAATATATATGTACACAGATCTTTTTGGATGGATGTGTCTGGTCCCTTAGGACATATCCCCAGGAGAGGAATTGCAGGGTCATAGGGTAGGTCTATTTCTAGTCTTCTGAGAGTTCTCCAGACTGCTCTCCACAGGTGTTGCACCAATTTACATTCTTGCCAGCAGTGCAGGATGGTTCCTTTGTTCCCAAGCCTCTGCAGTATTTTTTATTATTCTTTCTGATGCATAACATTCTCACAGAGGTAAAGTGGTATCTCACTGTTTCCTTTATTTGCATTTGTCTGACAAAGACTTTGGAGCATTTTTCCATATGTCTGTTAGCCTTTTGAATCTCTTCTTTGGTGAATATTCTGTTCATATACTCTCCACACTTAGATATGGGGTCATTTTGTTATTATTTGTTTCTTTTTTGCTGAGGTTAGTGAGCTCTTTATGTATTTTGGTTATTAGCCTCTTGTCTGGTATGGCATGTAAAGATCTTTTCCCATTCCTATTTGCTTTGGTAGTGGTTTCTTCAGCTGTATAGAATCAACTTGCTCTAGTTCCGGGGTCAGGCGATAGCACAGTGGGTTAAGTGCACATAGTGAGAAGCTCTAGGACCCACTCAATTTGATCTAGTTCCATGGGTTCTTTTTTATTTTGTCTTTCTTGCAATTATATTTGTATCATTGGAGATGTCTATTAAGTTTAGATGGAAAAGAGTGGTGTCAATATTTTCCTCTATGTGTTTGATAGTGTCTGTTCTAACATCTAAGTCCTTGGTCCATTTGGAGTTTACATTTGTGTATGGGGATATATAGTGATTGTTTCATTCTTCTGCACATTTTAACCTAATTTTTCCAACACCATTTGTTGAAAAGACTCTCCTTTCTCCATCTAATAGTTTGGGCCCTCTGTTAATAACTAGATGACCATAGGTGTATAGGCTGATTTCCGGGCTCTCAATTCTATTTCATTAATCAGTGTGTCTAATTTTTGTTCTAATACCATGCAGTTTTTATTACAATGGCCCTATAATATAGTTTGAGGTCTGAAAGCCTAATGCCTCTAGTTCTGTTCTTTTTTTCTCAAGATAGTTTTGTTGATTCTAGGGATTTTCTGGTGCCAGATAAACATTTATAGCTTTTGTTCTATTCGCCTTTAAAAAAATTGGGTGGGATCTTGATGGGGATTGCATTAAATTTGTATGTGGCTCTGAGTAGAACATTCATTTTGATGATGTTAGTTTTTCTTGTTTCCTATAAACATGGAATATCTTTCCACTTCTTTGTTTCTTTTTCTACTTCCTTGAATAGTGATTCATAAATGTCAGTATATAAGTCTTTCACTTATTTTCTTAGGTTTATTTTTAGATATTTTATTGTTTTTTATGTAAAAGTAAATAGGACTAACTTCTGGATTTCTTTTTCTGATTTAGTGTTTGCCTAAAGGAATGCCACTGACTTTTGTAGGCTAACTTTGTAAGCCTGATATCTCACAATATTGCCAGACAATATCTAGGAGCTTCCTGCTGGATTGTTTAGATTTTTCTGTGTACATTATCATATCATCTGTAATAGTGACAGTCTGACCTCTTATTTTTCAATTAGTACCCCTTTAATTCCTGACTCATGCCTCATTACTATGGCAAGCACTTCCAACACTTTGTTGAATAATAATGGCGATAGTGGGCAGCCCAAATATCTGATCTGAGAGGGATGTTTCCAGTTTTGTTGTTGTTGTTGTTTTTACAGTGCTGCTGGGTTTTTGGAGCTATGCGTATGAGTCTTGTTGCATAACCATTATGCTATCTACCCCTGCCCCCATTTTCTTACCATTGGGTATGATGAAGCTTTGCTATAAATGGACTCCATTAGATTAAGGGATTCCCTTTTTTTTTGTAGTGTTTTGATCATGAAAAGCTATTGAATTTTGTCAGAAGCTTTATCTGAATCTATTGAGATAATCACGTGATTGTGTTTTTTGGTTTTATTGATGTGGTAGGTCACATTTATTTATATATGTATGTTGAGCTAGCCTTATATCCCCATGATCAATCTTGGTCACGATGTACAATATTTTAAATATACTGCTGTCTCTGGTTGCCTAGGCTTTTGTTCAATATTTCAGTATCTGTGTTCATCAGAGATATTGCTCTGTAGTTTCCTTTTTCTGTTGTGTCCCTGTCTGTTTTTGGTGTCAGGGTGACACTAGCTTCATAGAATATAGAAGGGGGTATTCTTGTGTCTTTAATCTTTTGGAAGAATTTAAAAAGTTTAAGTATTAACTCTTCTTTGAACTTTTTATAGAATTCATTTGTAAAACCATCTGGCCCAGCAGGACATTGGAATGTTCATAACTGTTTCAATTTCTTTGTGATTGGATTGTTTCTCTTGGTTCACTTTTGGAAGATTGTATTTTTCTAGGAACTTTACAATTTCTTTTAGGTTCTAGCTTGGTTCATAGAAGCATCACATGGGGGGGGGAAGAAGCATCACATGGTACTTTGGATTTCTGTGGTGTCTGTTGTGATATTTCCTTTTTCATTTACAATATTATTTATTTGAGTCTTTCTTTCTTTCTTTCTTTCTTTCTTTCTTTCTTTCTTTCTTTCTTTCTTTCTTTCTTTCTTCTGTGTGAGTGTGTCCAAGGGTTTATCAGTGCTGTTTATTCTTTCAATGAATCAATATTTTGCTTCATTCATCTTTTTTTTAATTAATTAATTAATTTATTTATTGAACAGAGACAGACATTGAGAGGAGAGGGGAGATAGAGAGGGAAAGAGACAAAGTCACTTTCAGCCCTGTTTCACCACTTGTGAAGCTTTTTCCTGTGTGTGCTTAACCAGGTGTGCCACTGTCTGATCCCCTTCATTAGTCTTTCATATAATTCTCTTATTTTCGATGTTATTTATTCCTGCCTTAATATTAGTTATTTCAGTCCTTCTGGTTGCCTTAGGGTTCCTTTGTACTTCTACTTCTAAGTCCTTAAGGCATATAGTCAGGTTGTTTATTTAAGCTTTTTCTTGTTTCCGAATTTATGCTTGTATGACTATGTTCCCTCTTACTACTGCTTTAGCTATCTTTTAAAATTTTTTTTATTATCTTTATTTATTTATTGGATAGAGACAGCCAGAAATTGAAAGGGTGGGGGGGTGACAGAGAGGCAGAGAAACAGAGAGACACCTGCAGCACTGCTTCACCACTAATAAAGCTTTCCCCCTGCAGGTGAGCACTGGGGCTTTGAACCTGTGTCCTTGTGCTTTGTAACATGTGCACTCAACCAGGTACGCACCACCCAGCCCCCTGCTTTAGCTATTTTACAAATATTTTGATAGCTTTTGTCTTTACTTTTACTGGGTTCTAGGAACATTTTAATGTATTCCTTAATTTCCTCTTTGTCCCAGTAGTTGTTAAGTAGTGTAGTGCTGAGTTTCCATATTTTTGGACTTCTACTAATTTTCTGTTTACTGTTAAATGTTAGTTTATTTCCACTGTGGTCTGTGAGATGCTTGGGATGATTTCAGTGCTCTTGAATTTGTTGAAATTGTTTTTGTGGCCTAACATAAGGTCT
The DNA here is from genome assembly GCF_950295315.1 of Erinaceus europaeus. Lineage (NCBI taxonomy): Eukaryota > Metazoa > Chordata > Mammalia > Eulipotyphla > Erinaceidae > Erinaceus > Erinaceus europaeus. The sequence goes on from NC_080162.1 coordinate 124,250,390, forward strand.
ATCCTTGAGAATGTACCATGCTGACTTGAAAAGAATGTGTATTCCTATTTCTTGAAGTGAAGGCCTCTGAAAATGTCCAGTAGATCTAATCTATCTAACTCTTAATTTAATTATTCTTACACTTTTCTATAACACCCGTATTTTTATCTTACTGATGAGGAAACAGGTTTAGATAGAGATGAAACTTTCCTAGGACTAACACTGAATGTCTCATTCCTTCATCAGTTTTCTTCTAAGTTTGGTGTCTGTATATGGCATTATCTTATATTTCAATAAAAATACTGTTAACTAATATTCTAAACAAGTATTATCCTAACAAAAACAGAAATACTGCCTTTTAGACAATATTTCAAAATATGTTGCAATGCTCACAGACCTGGGTTCAAGCCCCTGGTCTCCACCTACAGAGTAAAAGCTTTGCAAGTGGTGAAGCAGGGCTGTTGGCATCTCCCTTTCTCTCTGTCACCCCTACCCTCTCAATTTCTGGCTGTCTGTATCTAGTTAATAAAGATAATAAAATAAATTTATTTATTTTACTTTAATAAGAGAAAGAGATACAGAGAGAAGGACCAGAGTACTGATCAGCTCTGGCTTATGGTGGTACTTGGGTTTGAACCTGGAACCCTAGAGCCTCAGATATGAGAGTCTTTTGCATAGCCATTATGCTACTTTCCTAATCCTTACACAATATTTTACTGCCAATATTTGAATTTACTTGAGTCGCATGAGAAGGCTGAATGTTAGTCAAGTCTCAAGTTCGAAAGTGGAGGATTTGTTCTGGAATTACAAAATTTTTTCCTCTCTGACTGAACTTCAATTAGTCACTAATTCACTTAAGAAAAATGCTATGTAGTTATACTCCAGCAGAAGAGAAACAAAGCTAAATGAAACCCTTTAACTTTCATCCAGTGGGAGAAAGCGTCTGATTTTCTATTATTTAAGTATTCCACATTTCATCTCTAGAACTACTCCTGTTTTGGAACAATGTCCATTAAAAGGATCAGGGGCTCATCTCAGGACTCTGAAAATACATTGGCAATACTGGTTCCTAGTGGCACCCCTTCCTGATTTTCCACCTCCCTACCCTTGAAGTCTGGTAAAGAGCAGAACTTGCTTGTTTCAGGATACATATAATGGAGCCATTACCCCTATGGGAAAGCAGTTGTCTCTGTAGTGACTTTCATAGCATCTGTAATTCAAGAGATGGTGGTTGTCTAATTGTTAGATTAGTAATTGAGAACTGTCATTCTGTGGGACCCTGAAACTGGATTATACTTCAAAGTCATCGATACCAATTTTGTGATAAGCAGCTCCTGGGAGTAGATGGGGAATGAGCTCTTTATGCAAATCTCCAAATTTTTGTCCACAGCTTGGAGGCAGTGGAGAGGAGAGTTCTTTCCTAATGATCATATTGGTGGAGAAAATAGTGGCTAAGTTAACCCACAGCATACAAAGATTTTCTTGCTTTAAGTAGAATTTTTCCTCTGATTCTCTCCGGTATTATCGACACCTGACAAGAAGAATTAAAAAGAAAAAAAAAAAAAAAAAGCAAGGACTTTGAGGCCACATTAAGTTAGTAGAGAAGTTCCTTCTAGTGTCTAAGGGTTGATAATTGCATGCACACCAGACAGCACTTAGAGAGAATGCTTACAAAATAGCCCTGCTTATTCAAGTTTTCGAAAGGCAGAGGAATCAGACAAGAAGGTGAAACAATAACTGGAACTCACTCCTACTGCACTGGGATCTTGGGCTCAGTGTGGAGAACACCAGCACAGTGGTTGCCCTGCTAGCCTAGCCCTCCCACTGCTGGTTGCCACTGCCAGGAGGCCCATGGCTGCGGGAAGGGCCGGGAAACCTCAAAGCTGTGCGGAGACAGGAACCTCCTTGTTCCCCAGCCTGTAGACTTTTTTTTTTTTCCCTTTCTGGGAGTCAGACATCTCGGCCCCACCCACTAGACTCCACCTCTCCTAGTCATTCCTTCCGCTCTGGCTCCTAAAGCGTTAATCCTGAAACTTTAACACCCCCCCACCCCAAGGATCCTAAAAAAGAAAGGTGCAAAGTTTGGTCCAGATAGGGAATGAATGATCAAAGCAGAGCCGATACTTCCTGTGCTAGGATGCTATATATAACGTGATGAGAGCACCGGCTGCAGAGACGCGCCTTACAGCTCACAGCCGCCATCACCTCCCAGCTCCTGAGGTTTTCCGGGACCACAATGAACAAGTTACTGTGCTGCGCTTTCCTGGTAAGTCTTTGGCCCTGCTAGGCACTTGGGGAGGCTGACTGCCTCCTGATCTGTAGACCTCTCAGCTGATTGATGAGGGTAGAGACCAGCTCCAGGATACATTTGAGATAACACTGATAAAAGCAGCAATTTCAAGTTAATTGTGCTTTTTTTTTCTTAGGGTGTCGTTTTACACTGAAAAGTTCCTGCTAAATTTATGGAGAAGAGAAAGAACATTAGATCATTTGTGCTAGAAAAATTCCTATCCATTTTACTTTCTCTCTCTCTCTTACTCATTGGTTATTAATTCTCATGTAGTATATACTATTTTTGTTTAATTAACTTGTATGTTATTATTATTGACAGTGAAGTACTCTCTTGGGATCAGTAAGTTGGGAGATGTCAATCTTCTTAAAATATAACGTAGAGTAAAAGGTGGATGCTGTGAATATGATATATACCACTAGAGATTGGCTACTTAAAGCAAATATTTTGGAAACTTTGATAAGCACTAGAAAACACAAAATGTGTGTGTGTGAGAGAGAGAGAGAGAGAGAGAGAGAGAGAGAGAATTTAACTGTGCAACTTAAAATTTTAATAAAATTGTATTAACATATATTATTGTTACTATTACCCTGAATGGGGGAGTAGAATGTTTCATTGTTAAAGATCAAATCAAGATGTCTTGAACCTAAGTGGGAGAAGGTAAGTTATATAGATAGCAAAGTTGAATTTAGATCCTTTTTTGAGCAAGATGAATATGTTGATAAGCAAATAGTAAAAGACGTGACCATTTAAACTAACTCGAAAGTCAAGGTTTTTCTAGAATAATCCATAATAAAGTCAAGAGACCTGCTCTGCAAGGTAAGATATTCACATCCCCAAGTCACATTCTGCATGCTTGCCCAGAAGCCATCTGATACACTAGAAAGACCCTGGCCAAAGCCTAGACTTTACCCCTTGTCTGAAACTTCCCACCATACATGGAAGAATCACTCACTGGACTTCTCAAAGCCAAGTTCTGAGTTCATGTTACAGTAGTAGAACTTGGGATGAGGGGTGGAAGAGAAGTAATGGAAATAATAGATTTTTTTTCTTTTAGAAGACAAGGGTCTAATTTGTTTATTCTCTTTTAGGATAAATAAAAAATCTTTCTGTTTTTTTAGTTTGTTTTGTATTTGATTTCCTTCTCTTCCCCAACTAGTTAAGTATGTATATTTTTCTAGCCTCTTTGTTTGATTTATGAAAATGAGCACTGTGAAGTTTCTAGGAGAATCTGACATATACTCAATACAAAACAGCTCAGTTCCCTATCCCTAGCAACCTGCTGGCCTCTGGCACCTAGCAACCTTCAACATAGTTCCTAATACCAATCTAGTCTTTAATTTTGCTCCTTAGGCTAAGACCAAATTCCTCTACTTGAGGAAGAAGCATTCCATGCTTTATCCACATAGTTTAGGATGAAGACTATGACAGTGTCTCTCAAATGGGCACCAGCATTGTTCAAAATTCTTGCTCTCTTGACCACTACTAACATGCCAGCTGTACTCTTGGAAGCAACTTTCAGTACCCTGCTGGCACTTTGTTCCTTTTTTTTTTTCTTTTTGTGAAAACTTTCTGTGGAAAACATTACTGTTTCCTATAGAATCTCATTAGTAATAGTTATTTTTCTTAGTAAAAGTTTCTCTTTTCCTTTACAGGAAATAAAAAGAAGGAAAGGGATAAAAAGAGAGAAAGAGAGAGAGACAGAGAGAGACAGGGAGGAAGGAGAGGAATGGGGAGTATATTTAAGAAAAAGTGATCTTACAAAAATTTCATTATTTGGATCTGCATGATAGTTCACCTGGATAATTCAACTGCTTTGTCCAAGTCTGGCCCCCATACACTGAGGGAAACTTCACAGCTGTGATATCTCTCTCTCTCTCCCTCTTTTATTCTGTTACTCTCTCTTTATAGCTCAGGCTAGTCTTGGGGTGAAGTCCCAGCAACAATAAAAATATTATATTTGTATTATTTAATACTTTGACCATCCAAAGTTGATGCTATGCTGATGTTACGAAGCTAAGATCCTAAAATCATGTTTATAAGTTTATCTTGTAAGGTGGTAGTTTTTCAACTATAACAGATTTTTTCCATGTATATCTATAATGAATCCTTTGTAGCAACACCCCTGCTCTCCTGAAATAAAAATTTTTGGAGTATATATATAATACCTACCATATAGTTAAAAAGAATACTGGCATGATTAAACTATAAAGCAGAAACATAAGGAAAGTAATTTATCAAAAAAAAAAAAGACACCCTCTCTTAGGAAAAATAATATACTAGCATCTTAATGTAGAATTGCCATGATCAAATCACTAGAAGCAAAGATTGGACCATGCATAGTACACTGACATCTCCTCATAACTCAAAGCCATGATCAGTGTTCACTGTGGTGCTGTGATTTTTCTGAAATAGTGAACAAATATGGCTATTTTTTTAACAAAACAGTTTTTATTACATATTGTGTTGTTAAATTGCTGGAAACTCCAGTGTGTATAAAAATGATGCAAGGATCAGGGAGCTAGCCTAGTGTTTATGCAAAAAGACTTTTCTGCCTAAAATACTAGTGTGTAAGACAGACTTTTGATTAAATAATTTTTTTAATCAAGAAAACTCCATTTTGAGTATATATTAAGTGGAGTGAAGATCTTTAGATAATGAGAAATAGGTCTTTTACAAGGTCAAACTTAGTATCAATAGGACATTTGGAAAGTGTCAGATAACAGAAATCTCCCATACATTTCCCAGACTTCTAGAGGCTAGCAATGCCTCTGTGATGAATACAGTATGAATTCTCAGCAAACACAGATTTTTGTTGCCCTTTCTTTCTCCCACAGTGCCCAAGACTCTATGTGAGTCAAAAGGAGCTGAGGTGAGATTCACTAGGATGATATATAGTCTACCAGCATTTTCCAGAGGTGTTCCAACAGAGGAGATCTGGCTCAGTCAAGGTGCTATGGCCTTTGACATGGATGTTCAAAAAGACTGTAGCTTACGGCTGAAGATTTAGCATTTTAATGTTCTAATGTTGGCTTTGCTCTATCAAAATACAAATATAAAACCCTACTCTTATGACCAACATTATATCTTTTTTAATTTAAATACTTAGGTTTTATTACATTTTCTTTTTTTTTTACATTTTTTAATATTTATTTATTCCCTTTTATTGCCCTTGTAGTTTTATTGTTGTAGTTATTATTGTTGTTATTGATGTCATTGGATATGACAGAGAGAAATGGAGAAAGGAGGGGAAGACAGAGAGGGGGAGAGAAAGATAGACACCTGCAGACCTGCTTCACCGCTTGTGAAGCAACTCCCCTGCAGGTGGGGAGCCGGGGGCTGGAACTGGGATCCTTATGCTGGTCCTTGCGCTTTGAGCCACATGCGCTTAACCCTCTGTGCTACCGCCCAACTCCCCCGACCAACATTATATCTTATGCTACATTACTATTATTAGTAGTTGTAGTAGTATATTAATATGGTGTCAGGAAATGAATCTTTTTATACAATGAACATGTATGATGCCATTGATTTGTCTCTCAGGTCATATTTTTATTCTAGGAAGAGAAAGAGATACTCCACCATCCATGGAGTTCCCCTGGTATTGTTCTTGGTGTTTCCATGAGTAGTTACTGGGAATCAAACCTGGGGTCTAAAGTATGGTTAGGCATACACTGAGCCACCTTTTGGGACCCATGACCAATATTTTAACTTAGTTTTGTACTGTCTACTATGAAGTTTCAGTGGTTTGGGAGATCGTGAAGTGGTTAAAACACTGGACTCTCAATCCTGAGGTCCAGAGTTTCATCCCCAGCATCACATGTGCCAGAATGATATTCTGGTTTTGTTTCCTCTTTACAATGAAGGTTTATATTGGAGCATGAAGGTTCATTCTTAAGCATGCAACAAAAATGAACCATAACCTTATTTATAAGCTAGCCCTTGGAGGTGCTACTTAAGCTCTATTGAATATTTATTTATTTATATTTTTAATCATTTTATTCATTATTAGAGACAGAAAGAAATTGAGTGAAGAGAGGGAGATAGAGGCAAAAAGAGACACACCTGCTGCCCTATTTCACCACTCCTGAAGCTTTCCCTCTGCAGGTGGGGACCAGAGGTTTGAACTCAGGTCCTTTCATAATGTAATGTGTGCGCTTAACCAGGTGTATCATCTGGATCCCACCACTCCCCTTTTTTTCCTCCTTAACTGGTTGACTTGGACATCAGAGCTTATATTCTGACTGGTAAAAATCTGTCTCAGTAAAATATTCCAAGGGAAAAGTCAAGTAAGTACTTTTTTTTTTTTCCAAAAAATTCCAGAGCCTAGACGAAGTTTCTACTAGAGATGTAAAAATCTAGGTTACCAACACAGAGCTTGTATTTTTTAAGCCATAGGGAAGACTCATTTCACGTGACAGGACATGAGAGGAAGAAGCAGCCTTGGAGCACATTTCTGATACTGATAATCTGGTAGACAAAATGCAGATATAAGCAGTAATAACAGACATGTTTAGAAAAGAGAACAAAAATCAGAATAAAAATTAGCAACAATAGCAGGAACTAGTGAATCAGAAATCCTAGCAACATCTGTAATCTAGCTATGTGAGAAGAAAGAGTGAGGTATGGCCAACTTGAAATAGATACAAGGAGAGTATTTTTATGTGACATGTAATTAGTTTTTGGAACTCACCACCACAGAATATTTTGGGGGTAACAAGCTTAGAAAATCTAAAAACAGAATTTGTTTTAGACAGTTGTAAGGGATAAGAATAGACTTACAACACACTAGGTAAGGAGCTGTATGGTACCTGCTCCTTCTCACATTTACCTGGACTCTAAATTAATGTTCCCAAGGCCAGAACAGTCTTCAGACGCACTAAAATGGTCACTTGCAGCTAACTACAAGGTGACATAATTTCCCAAGCATTTGGGTAGCCTTTTTTCCACACTAATTTCTCAGAAACAACTGAATCAGACAGACCGCAAATGGATATAGGATGTATGAGGAGATGAAATATCATTCCTGTGTTCTTAGTTTTCTTAATGTATTACTTTCTTCTAGTGATGTTTTAAGGTCTCCATTTTTAGAAAACAATGTTTAAGTTACTTGAACTATCTTCTGTAATTTCCCAGAAATGCCTTTAGAATTTTCACTTTAATTTAGTCTAAATCTGGAGCTGGGTGGTGGCACACCTGATTAAGCGCACATATTACAATGCGCAATGCCCTGAGTTCAAGCACCTGCAAGGGGAAAGCTTCACAAGTGGTAAGGCAGGGCTGCAGGCGTCTCTCTCTATTCCTCTCTCTCCTTCCCTCTCAATTTCTGGCTGTCTCTATCCAATAAATAATGATAAATAAAAAAGCCTAATTAAAAAAGTCTAATCTTGAAGATATTTTATCTACCAACCTCTTCAATAACTGTAAGGTAGGGAAATAATTGTCAAGATGAATTTAAATTTAAAACAAAACAGTAGCTTACCTAGACTTTGTGGTTGGCTTTGTAAGCTTAGTTTTCTTTTCTGGTCTTTTTTCCAAACAGCTCTATTTCTATTTCATGTAATTTTACTTTCTAATTAAAATCAGAAACAAAAACCGTATTTTTGTTCTTAGAAAATGCAGATATAGAGGCCTGGCGGTGGCACCCCCAGCTAAGCACACAGATTAGCAAGCATAGAGGCCAAGGTTTGAGCTCCCACTCCCTACCTGCAGGGAGGGACACTTCACAAGCAGTGAAGTAAGTCTGTGGGTATCTTTCTCTCCCTCTCTATTTCCCCATCCTCTCTAAATTTCTTTCTGTCCTATCTAATAAAAATTAGAAAAGAAAAGAGAGAGAGAGAAAAGAAAAAAGGACAAAATGGCTGCCAGGATCAGTGAATCCATAGTGCCAACACTGAACCCCAGCAATAATCCCGGTGGCAATTAAAAAGAAAGAAAGAAATAAAAATATAGATGTCAGGATTCTATTCTTTAAATAGTTGTCCCTAATCAGCAACTATTTAAATAGTAATGTAGCTATTCAGTTGAGAGACACAGTGTCAATAAGATTGCTGCAATGTCAGATGCCGTCAAAAAGGCTCCAATTTCTTAGTTCTACCTTAGAGCCAATGATTAAATTTCTTTCTCTGGACTCATGCCTAAAACAGTGTGTTGGAGTAGGTAGTAAGTGGAAGAAGGTCTGTTTAATTTTAAGTTTTTGTAATTAAAATTAATTTTAACTGATTAACTATACACTGCTTTATATTTCAAGCATGGAAAAGTCAAATAGTTTTTTTTTTTTTTTTAAGATTTTATTTATTTATGAGAAAGAGAGGAGGAGAGAGAGAAAGAACCAGACATCACTCTGGTACATGTGCTGCCGGGACCGAACTCAGGACCTCATGCTTGAGAGTCCAATGCTTTATCCACTGTGCCACCACCTCCCAGACCACTTTTTTTTTTTTTTTTTTTTTAACCAGAGCACTGTTCAGCTCTGGCTTATGGTGGTGCTAGGGACTGAACCTGGGACTTTGGAGCCTCAGGGATGAGAGTCTGTTTGCATAACTATTATGCTATCTACCCTCCAAATAGTTTTAATATATGAAGTTAGTTATCATAAAAGGACATTTCAGTCTCTTTTGTTGCAGTTGTTCAAGTTCTTTTTTGACACAGTTGGCTTCATGTGTAAGAAATTATATTTCAGTCAGCAAGATCACGGAAGGAAGCCACTTTTGAATGTGTTTTCTATTTTTATCCAGCAAGATATTTATTAGCCTTAGGATTCAATCACTCTTTTACACTGATAAGAACAGATAATCTTTTAAGTCAAAAATATTTTCTCATTCTTAAGCAACCGGTAGTTTTTAGCTAGTATGCATAGAAATGATTAATGTATATATTTTTTATATTCACATAATTAGAAGTCAGGCCTAATGCATTCCTTCAGGGTTTATAAAAATGTATAATTATGTTCACTAGAGTTCTCCTTAGACTCACTAAGCACAATTTGCTTTGAACTTGCATTCACAACGATTGCAAGGTGCTCTTTAGAGTAAATGTCAAATCTTCTAGTGGAATAAGCATGATAATGGGTAGGTTGGCTTGCCCATTAAGTACTGCTCTTGACTACAGTTGGCTGATAGACAGAAAACCCTGCTCCCTCTGCTTTCTGTCTCTTCCTTTATTATACAGTAAAAGAAAAAAAAATTGAGATTGTGCTAAAAGCATGATGTATATGGAACAATGGTGTAGTTGTTAATACTAAATTGTTCTAAGGTTGAAAGGTACAATCTTACCTCTCAGTCTCCTTTGATGAGGAAAGCAGGAGAAGGGAATAAGCATTTTTGACCATGACTGGCAACTTAAAATGATACATATCACCTTAAGATTAGAGTATGCACTTCCTGATACATGAACCCAAACATTTTGTTTTTCTCTTTCCCTCCTCCACAGCAAACCAGCGATGTTTCAGATATTAGTTGCTGTATCATTCTAGATGCAGGTAACTGCTCATCTCACAAGTTCTCTTTAGAGAGGCTGTGTGAAAAAAAAAAGGCAAAACAAGACAAAAACTGCATTTCTGTCATTAGAGCAGATAGATAACTAGATAGGTAGGAAGGTAGGTAGGACAGACAAATGAAAGATGTTACTGAATTTTGCATTATTCCAGTTGAACGTTTACATGCTTGTCTCCTTCCCAAGATTTTAAGTCCCTAGAAGGAAGACTCAGTTGTTATATGACTAAGATTTAGATAAGATTATATTGCAATTACAACATGATTGTGTACAGTTTTGTTACTGACATGTCACTGAAGTCCCTGAGTTTTAGCTTCTTCATCTGTAAGATGGGAACCAGTTCAAAGTGAGTGAAAGGGATAGAAGGCAAATAGATGTGCAGAAAGGGCTATTATATAGCAATATTTAAGGACTATTATATAGTATTATTTATTATATAAATTATTACATAATAATATTTAAAGACTATTATATAGCAATGTTTAACATACTAAGTTATAGTATATTCACCGAACACCCAAGGCTCCCAATGTATTTCACATTTTGTAGCACACAACAAAAACAAATGTTAATATGTTTAACTCAGATGATGTTTTATTAACTGTCTACATAGAGTTTTTGTTTCATTTCATATCCATCATAGCTCTTTTCTAACTCTCTGTCATCAGTTGCCCTTAACCTTATATTGATTGGGCTTCCACCCAGGTTATCAGGAATCAAGAGATTTCATAAGCTTCTGTGAGAAGTCTATCATTTTCAAAGGAAAGCACTGTAAAAATAAAATTGATTTTTAAGTTTGATGTTCAATACAGTCAACCAACACACTAAATATATTTCCAGTTTTTCCACATTACGAAGAACTGTATCTGGAAACTTTGAAGTAGTCATCTGAACCTAGTGCTTATCATGTGGGCCGAAATAGACAGACTTATTAGAAAAATCACAACCAAATCTACTGCTTATTTGCTGTATTCAAAAAATCAGTGGCACATCAAACCTAGTGATCAACAAAAACCCACAAGAAGAAATATTAAGATCTGGGAGGGCCAGAGAGGTAACTCTCTGGATAGAACATGTGTATTATCCAGTCTACATAACCTAGATTTGAACCCTGGAATCACATGGGAGGTGCTATTGCACCCAGGAAGCTTTGTTGCTATGATATATCTTCCACTCTCTGCCTCTCCCCCTCTATCTGAATGAAAAATCAAGTCTGGAGTAGAGCAATCATGCATGCCAAGGCTCTGGATCCACAAAATAAACAATCAACAACAGAAATCTAGGAGCCCAATCTTTGATATCTCTACATGTCTTCCTTGAAAAGCATTAAGTGTTAGGGTAAGGCGGTGGCACACCTGATTAAGCACACACATTACAGTGCACAAGGACCAGGGTTCAAGCTCCTGGTCCCCATGTGTACTGGGAAAGCTTCATAAGTGGTGAAGTAGGGCTGCGGGTATCTCTCAGTCTCTATCTCCCCCTCCTTTCTCAGTTTGACTCTGTCTCTAGCTAAAAGATAAATCAATAAAATAAATAAATAAAAATTAAAAAGAAAAGAAATGCATTGTTTGCATTTCAAGTTTATTTATTTATTTTTAATATTTATTTCTTCCTTTTTCTTTCCTTGTTGTTTTATTGTTGTAGTTATTGTTGATGATGTCGTTGTTAGATAGGACAGAGAGAGAATCGAGAGAGGAGGGGAAGACAGAGGGAGAGAATGAAAGATAGACACCTGCAGACCTGCTTCACCGCCTGTGAAGCGACTCCCCTGCAGGTGAGGAGCCGGGGGCTAGAACCAGGATCTTTACACCTGTCCTTGTGCTTTGCGCCATGTGCGCTTAACCCGCTGCGCTACCACCTGACTTCCACAAGGTTTTTTTTTTTTTTCAGATTTTTTTCTCATTCATTTGTTAATCATTCAGACATGATTTTCCATAAAGTTCTAGAGCACCAAAAGTATTTATTAATCAATCTGTCCTGACAATTGTGGTTGATTCCAAACATAACTAAGATACTGCTAATAGGTTGTAAAGCTTCAAATAACTAAAGGAAACTTTTGGTGGGCGGGAACAAAAACAAATCACATTAAAAGTCAAATTGTGCTAGGAGACAGTTCTTTTACCCCAAAGGAAACAAAATTCTGTAGGTTCTGGCCCAGTGATTCGTCTAATAACTCAGTTTGCTTGTGTTTCCTTTCCCCTGTTTCCTTAGCAAAAGATGCTGGCAGTAAATCAGTTCTGTATAGATGAACAGATTTATTTGCTTTTACTCTCATATCTAGAGACACAATCCTCAGCCAAACAACTTACTATTCTGAAAATTATTAAGCAGTGGTAGACCCTCCGGTGTTGGAATTGGTAGCAATAGATAAACCTCTCAAATGAGACACAGACCCCCCCCCCCCACATCATCATCATCATCATCTTTAAAGTGGAAACTAACTACAAATGGAATAGTACATGCAAAATTCTTTGCAATATGAAATGCCCTTTAGAAAATTCTTCCTTTAGGCAAATTCTGTTACTAAATTATTTTCTGGATGAGAAAAATTGCAGGTTTTGTGCCCGTGCTTGCAAAGTGATCCTTTATATGATTGATATTTATAATCGCCAGTCATCTAAATTACACAAAGTAATATTTCAATAAATATGTTCAGCTGAGTAAAATGGAATGAGGCCCACTGAATACTTCTTAAACAACTGAGGAAAAATAAGGAGACAAGTACTTTTCTGTCTGGGCCCTCTAAGAAAACTAGTGGGATAGGTCTTGAAACATTTGACTACATTCATATAGTAATACAAGTTGGAAAGATCATGAAACCAATTTAAAAAAATAGTGAAGGGGGTCAGGCGGTAGCGCAGTGGGTTAAGCACACATGGTATGAAGCGCAAGGACTAGTGGAAGGATCCTGGTTCGAGCCCCAGCTCCCTACCTGCAGGGGAGTCTCTTCACAAGCGTGAAGCAGATCTGCAGGTGTCTTTCTCTCCCCCTCACTGTCTCCCTTCCTCTCTACATTTCCCTCTGTCCTATCCAACAATAACAACATTAGTGGCAACAATAATAATAATAACAATAAGGGCAACAAAATGGGAAAAAATGGCCTCCAGGAGCAGTGGGTTTATGGTGCAGGCACCAACCCCCAGTTATAACCCAGTGAGAAAACTTTTTTAGGAGACTATTAAAAATTGAATAGAATAGCTGGTGGGTGACTAACCTGCTAGAACACTCTCACATTTACCACATGGGAATAGTTGCATGGGGAAGATGCATTAAGGTATCTCTTCTTTCTACTCTTTACATCTCTCCCCCATTTTTCTCTCTTATCTAGAAAGGAAGAAAGAAAGAAAGAGAGAGAGGGAGGGAGGGAGGGAGGGAGGGAGGAAGGAAGGAAGGAAGGAAGGAAGGAAGGAAGGAAGGAAGGAAGGAAGGAAAAAGTAAGGGAGAGAGAAAGAAATAAAGAGAACAAGAAGCCGCAAAGAGTGGTAGAGTTATGCAGGCATACACAAAAAAATAACTAAATATATAATTCACCTGTGGTACATTTTAGGTGTGTTACTTCCTACTGAAGAAGAATGAGGTTCAGAATGTTACCAGAAATGAGTCTTATTCAAAATGTACCCTCTCCTAAGTCCTGTATAATTTATATATGTAATATGACTTCATACTTATCAGCAACGTGTGTCCCTTAATTCATCCAAAATGTAATGCTTGTGTGACATGAGAGATATCTCACCTGGCAGGGTGCATATCTTGTCATGCATGAACCCCAGGTGTAACTGTTAGCACCCTATAGAATGTGCTGTGGCCCTCGAGGAAACCCCATGATTTCTGTGTCTCTCCTGATCTTTGTTTCTCTTTCTTTGTCTATATGAAAATGAAAATGAAAAACTAGCCTAGAGTGGCAAAACCACTTATGAGTGAGGCTCCTGATTCATGTGTAGAAAAAGCAGAAATAAAGAAATTGTATAGAGATAGGTAAATTAAGAATAATTCTCACATAAGGCTAAGAATGTGCCCCTGAACTGAATTTGGAGCCCTGGTACACAGTGTACTCTAAATGTACACTTCCAGTCAGGGCTGCTCTTGTTAATCTCATTAATCTAACTGTCAAATCTGTACATGTATTTAGAACTTGTTATTAAGTAATCATTTAGCCTTCTTCTAGGAACTCTATAATATCCTTCCCCACTCCATTTTTTTTTTTTTTTTGCCACTAAAATTACCACTGAGGCTCCTCAGTACCTGGTCTCAGTGGCCTTCCTTCTCTCCCTTATTATTTTTTTCTTCAAAAGACAGAAAGAGTGAGTGCAAGAGAGGAGATGAAGAATAAGAAAGATGGAAGGAGAGATATCCAAAGCACTACTGTGCTGTTTGTGAAACTTCAGGGGGAGACAGGACTTGAACCCTAGTTGTCATGCACTTACTGAGTATGCTGTATTTGGTGAGCTACCATTCAGCTCCTGTATCTCTCTACATTTTACCTTTTCTTTCACATTCCATCTTGCAAATGTTTATTTCTCTTCAAGATTAACATTCTGAAATTCTTTACTTAGCTTAGCTTATTTTTTTCTTCTTTTTTGAGTAATGTTATCCATCTTCTCAACTTCTATAACACTTTCATACCCACAGCCCTGAAAATAGTGTGTTAAGTTGCATCTCTATCCTAAATTCCCTGGTATATAGTTTTTTTAATAAACACCAGCACTTGATCTCATGTCTTTCTTCATAGCTGTCTTTTCATACAGCTTTCTAAGTTGATGACAAACCATGTACTGAATGACTGGAATTTGTGGAATTTTTTTTTTTTAGTTGCTCTTTCTAGTCAGCCTCATCACTATGCAATCAACCAAACTGTCATATTGGTTCCTTCCTCTCTTTCATTACAGTGTCTTCACTTAAACTTCATTTGTCTGATGAGTGTTTGCTTGATTCTTTCTCTTCTCCTCTGCTGACAATTGTTTTGTAGTGATTTATTATTATTTTATATCAGGCTGGACTTCCAGATCACTGTTCCAGTGAAACCAGAACATTAGTTTATTAAATTCCATCACATAGCAGTATTTCCCTAGCATGATTGTTTTGGTGTTTTCTGAATGAATGGATGAATGAATGAATGAGTAAATTGAGCTGTTAAAGAAATGAAGAAAAGGGGAAAAGTACTACACTATAAACAGTATATAAAATCAATTAAACTGACCTTCGTAGGAAACTAAGTTAATAAGCTCTGTAGTTTATACTATTTGATGTCTTTAGGAATCACACTATGCTATATATCTTGAATTTTTCCTTTCCTGAGTAAGACAAACTATAAAATGGCATGGTTTCCAAACTGACCAGAAGTTTAGCTAACTCTGGCAAGTCCTCAAATAGTTCTCTGTGGCAAAAATCATGACGAGGGATCACAAAAGGAACTCCCAAACCAAGTAGTTATTTCAAGCTTTTTGTGGGATCCTTTTAATGAATTTTCCATAAACGGAAACCCACTGGTCACTCATAACTGTACATACAAGCGAACAAACCCAGTTGAGTGGAGTTGTTGTATTGCATAATACAAAAATAAACTTGCAGGAGGAAGTATATTAGTAGCCTTCTTTAGGAAAAAAAGGATGCAGTAGAATGTTCTATCCCGATTACTTATTTGAGAATTTTCTATCTGAGTAGCTCTGGACTAGAGTTAGTCTTTTTTCTTTTTTTTTTAATTTATTAAAAAGGAAACACTGACAAAACCATAGGATAAGAGGGGTACTCTTGACCCTGAATGAAAAATTAACCCTTTTTGTACATATGAATGGTGTAGAATAAATGAGAGTATTTGCAAAATGTGTAAGGCGTGACCAAAAAAATAGTACTCTATGGTACACACTGGATTTGAATTCTACCTGCAATAATTATTAAGTCTGGGATGGTTAAATTACTTGTTCCATAATTTTTGTAGCTAATAAGAAATTCATTTTTGTATTTATTGTTGACTGTAAAATATTAATACTCCAATAATAAATAAATAAATAAATGAAATTCATGGCCTGCGCTGCACCCTCTGAGGGCGTGTGGGCACAACTGGAGTTGCCCCTCACGTGCTCCTGCAGAGCTGCCACTCTTAGGAGGCAGTGTAGACTCCTCATGGTCTGGGTAGTCTGAGTACAGCTTTCAAACAGCCCTGGCTACCTCTGAGGGGATCCTTGAGTGGAGTCACTGATGCTGTGTGGAGATGCTATATTGGGGAGCTCAGAGGCAGGGGGGGGGTGGCCTTAAACTTCCTGTGCTTAGTTCTGTCACCCCTACTTTTAGTCAACTTATCTTGCTCATAGGCACATTACAGGAAGGTGTTTAAGCCCCACAAACCAGATGTAGGTTGGTCATCCCCAATGTGCTGAGTCCCCACTGGCCGCTGCCACTTAGTGGAAGTGGCCCTTTCCCATATTGCATGAACACTACACATGTAGCCTGGAGGACAGGCCGGAGGAGAGCGCAGGTTAGAGCCCAGGCCTTAGGCTCTAACATGTGAGGCTGGTAGTGAGTATGCAGGACCCATACACAGGAGGCTCTTGGTCAACTGCCTGGAGTCACTTGCTGCCTTCCCCCTCCCCTTCCCCTTGCATGTGAACTTCCACCTTCTTGGACACAAGGACAATCCATCTCCTGAAGGAAACTGCAAGTGGCCCACTGCTAGGTGACAGGACTTGGCATGCATGTGAAGTTATGCATCCCATACCCTTCGCCACACATGCTGAAGTGATGCTCTGTAGATGCCCATCCCCTCTCCTCCCCTCCCCATACTTACCTCTGTATTCACAGATGGCCAAACATCTGCTGTAAGGTAAAAATTGAAAGAGGCTATATATAATCTGGGGAAATAATCCTCAAACAAGCAGGCCATCTGATTTCTCTGGAGAACTAAGCAAGACCTTAAGTGGGTGAACGGAAAATAAAGCCAGAGTCTCCTGGAAAAAAAAAAAAAAAGAAAGAAAGAAAAGAAATTTATGATAATAGTGGCCAAACGTATTGAAGTAGGTCCAAGTCAAAACGTTGTAAAGATTGCTGTTAGTCTGTGGGACTATGTGAAAGCTTGGCAGAGCTTAGGGGAGCTTTCCCATCCTTGTGAAGGAGGTCTGGAAAGACACCCCACTTGTTAGACTCTCCCTTCTAGGGATGGAGCTAAGAGGTAAATGCTTTCCATGACTCAGTTTCCCCTTGTTAGCCTCTCAGATCCTCACAGGAAGCCTGCATCCTCACACATTTAATTCACTCCCCTGTTAGCAGACCAAATGGCTGCATGTTTGTAAGTTCACTCAGAGTTCACTATGTTTACCCAGAGTCACCATCCTTTCATCCTTTGATTACATACATAAGCATACTGCATCACAAGCCTTGCCAGCACCCTGGCAGTGAGACCCCCCCGTACCTATTTCCTTGTCTTTGATATCTATGATTTACCTCAAGCTTTGTCCTTCTCTGATTTATCTCACCCTACTGGTTTTACCACTATGTTTTTCTTAATATCTTTAGATAAATAACATGCCTTGCATCATGGGACTTAATTGCTTTGACCTTTCTGTATCTCATCAATTCTTGTCATTCCTACCCCCCCACCATAGGAGTAGCTGACCTTTAAGAAACCTGTAATTTCTGACATATTTGAAAAATGTCCTTTGTTCTGTTTGCTATAAAACCTGTGTTTACCCCAAATAAAGTAGAACTTCATATCTGAACCTCTCCTGGTGCTTCTGCATCTAGATGTCCCTTGAACCTTAGACGAGAAGGTCAGCAGCTTATCTCGGGTTGAGAGGCCACCCATGTAAGCGCCAACATCAGTCTACTTCTGGGCATAGAGAGTTAATATGTACTTGTTAGAATGGAATAGACAGAACTCCTTTCTCATACTGTCCAATAATTTTGCTGCTTGCAAAAAATTAGGATGTCATTCTACTCCCTAAGTATGTGCAGTTCTTAGACTTCTCAGAAATGTTGCATATGTTTATTAACAAGAGTTAGATAACTAATTGAAGAATCAAGCATTTAATAAAAATTGGATAGGCACATCCCAAATATTTCACTTTCAGCTGAAACATTTAAATTAATTTTCATTCACTTATATTTTGCAATCTGGCCAATCCTTTTCTTGAAAGGTATGCTTGCTACCTGGAGTACCATGCTGATTTTCTTGCCACAGCCTTTTCTTTTCTTTTTACTTTTCTTTTTTTTTTATTTATTCCCTTTTGTTCTCCTTGTTTTTTATTGTTGTAGTTATTATTGTTGTCATCACTGTTGGATAGGACAGAGAGAAATGGAAAGAAAAGGGGAAAACAGAGAGGAGGGGAAAAAGATAGACACCTGAAGATCGGCTTCACCACCTGTAAAGTGACTCCCCTACAGGTGGGGAGCTGGGGACTCGAACCAGGATTCTTACGCCAGTCCTTGTGCTTTGCACCATGTGCCCTTAACCCGCTGCGCTACTGCCCAACTCCCTGCCACAGCCTTTTCTATAATGTATAAACAATTCTTTTGGAACTTCAAGACTTTTGTGAAACATATTATTTGTAAATCACTCTAGACTTTGTCCTAATTTTTGTTTCGTTTTTTTTTTCAATGTGGTGCCATGGAATGAACCCAGAGTCTTACACAAGGGTAAAGCACCCACTTTATAGTTTGAGCATCTCTAAGCTCCCTGGCCTCATATTACTTTTACAGTTGTCCCAGCTACTGCAGATTCTCCAGTAGTTCTGCTATTATTGTTCTTGTTATTCTGTGGCCCACTAGTTTGTCCTAGAAATATATTTATTACCTTCCACAAAAAATTATATTCCACACTCATATTTATTGATTTACATAATGTTAACTGAATTACCTAAGTATGTTTACAACTATAGCATATATGGATGTGTCACTATTGATACAATGAACATGAATAGATTCAGCAGTAAACCACTGACTTCCTAACTCTGTTGAGAAGAGCTTCAGGGGAGGATATCAGTAAGACTTCAGCATGCTAAGTCACCAGTAGTTTCACAAACGTGATAGAAGACATGAACATGTGGAAAGTGAAGGTCAGAAAGAAGAATTAAGCTATAAATAAAACAGTGGATCAAGATAGGAGAGGAGAATTTGAGTAAGACACCTGTTTTCAAATTTATTGGCTCATTATTTTTTTAATTTATGTATTTATTTTTGTCACTGTCACAGATTCATTGCTCTGAGATTAAAATTTTTTTCCAAGATAAAAAGACAGAGATAAAGAGGCAGAGAGAGAATGAAAGAGATCACAGCACTAACACTTCTTCCCTTGCAGTGGGGGCTGGATTAGAACCTGGGTCTCTCACTTGGAAAAGTAACACACTATTCATGTGATCTATTGCCAGCTCTCAAATTCATTGACTACATTCTGTGAATCCACAGAATACTATGATGGCAGATCTGGAAAAATCTTTAGAGAATAATTCAATACAGTTACCAGTTTCATCCATGATCATCATGTATTAAATGGTAAAGAAAGAGATTGGAATGGAAAAAGAATATTTTTTTAATTTAAAAGAAAGATTTAATTATTTCATGAGAGGTAAAGAGACCCAAAAATATACTCTGCTGAGAGAGTCAAAGGAATTGAAGCCAATGTCTCAGCTATGCAAGTCCTTTGCTCTGCTTAGCCATTTCCCTGACGTAAACAGAAAATTCTTTAGCATTGCTCTACATTTAAGTAGAAGTCAAAGTACAAAGATAGGAGAGGTAAAACCTTGACTTTTCTTTCAAAAAGGAAAGGTTTGGGGCTTCAGTAAGAATTCCTTGGCTGGCAAGGGACACTAGGTTGGAGGACTTTAAGCACTTATGGTCTACACTGAAGAGAATGAGAAAAGGAGAAATGAAAAAACAATGAAAGAAAATGTCATTTACTTTTTCCTTAAGGGTCTTGACTTGTACATAAAGTGCAACTTCTCCTACTGAAAACATTATATACTTCTAGACATAGACATATATACATACATATACATATACATATATTCTAACTATAACTACTGATTAAAATTGGTTATAAGGAAGTGAATTTTACATAGAAATTCATTTTCAAAGCGTTGTTAGATTTTTAAAAATTATCAACTAGCAAAGAAAGATAAAGCAAATATTTAGATGATCTGTGCTATGGCATGTTTTTCATTGCCTTTCCAGGAAATGCAAAAGAAAGTGGGAATGAACTGAGATGAAGAACACTATTAATCTTGTCCATCATCTTTTTAGTAACTAGTTCCAGAAATTCTGTGTGGGAACTGGGGCTAACCAGAGAATGAGACCTAAACATTCAGTTTTGGCCACATAGTCCTGCCTTTTTACCAAAATGGAAAAATTTCAAGTAAAACACAGAGGCTCAGTGAAACGATGAAAAACAGGTCTTTGGTTCCACAAGAGTTTCTGGTCTTTAAGAATCTATATGGGCTATGTGAGATAGCTCAAGTAGGAAGGTGCCTGTTTTCTCATTGTGCAGCCTTGGTTGGAGCCTACAGTAATCCTCATGGAACCACTGCAGTTTCTCTTTTTCTCTGTTGTTTCTGTCTCCTTCAATCTGCAAAAGTTCGCCTGGAGTGAAGCCCTGTTGACAACAACAGCAATACAAACACACATACATGCAAACATATGCACATGCACATATGCATATATACATAGGATCATTTTGTTAGGTCTTATAGATATTGTCATCACTAATATAATTGCTCTTTAATCCTCATATTAATTTTATTTATGTGTGTTTTCTTGGATGCCTCTCACCTCAAGTTCCTACTAGCCTGACGAAATAGAACTTATTACCAAAACAGGGCTTCAGGAAATCAAAACTGTCATATCCAGTTGCCTAGAAATTTATTTATTTTATTTTATTTATAAAAAGGAAACACTGACAAAACCATAGGGTAAGAGGGGTACAACTCAACAGTTCCCACCACCAGAACTCAGGATCCCATCCCCTCCCTTGATAGCTTTACTATTCTTTAACCCTCTGGGAGTATGGACCCAAGGTCATTGTGGCATGCAGAAGGTGGAAGGTCTGGCTTCTGTAATTGCTTCCCCAATGAACGTGGGCATTGACAGGTAGATCCATACTCCCAGCCTGCCTCTCTTTCCTTAGTGGGG
The DNA here is from genome assembly GCF_950295315.1 of Erinaceus europaeus. NCBI lineage: Eukaryota > Metazoa > Chordata > Mammalia > Eulipotyphla > Erinaceidae > Erinaceus > Erinaceus europaeus. Next base: position 124,271,265 of record NC_080162.1, read on the forward strand.
CTGGGTTGCAGGGTAGCGGAGCGCCAGGACACATTGGTGAGGTTGTCTGTCCAGGGAAGTCTGGTTGGCATTATGCTAGCATCTGGAACCTGGTGGATGAAAAGAGAGTTAACACCTAAAACCAGACAAGCTGTTGACTAATCATGAACCTAAAGGCTGAAGTAGTGCAGGTGAAGAGTTGGGTGGGGGGTGTCTCTGTTTTGTAGATAGCTAGTAGGCCTATTTTAGTTATATTCCAAAGAGCCTGTAGTTAGAAAATTATAAATCAGGTGCTGAGTGGTGACACATTGGTTGAATGCACAGGTTATAATGTGCAAAGACGGTTCAAATGCCCAGTTCCCACCTGTAGGGGGAAAGCTTTGCAAGTGATGAAGCAATGTTTCAGGTGTCCCTATGGAAATTCAAGAAGACACTTTCCCCAGAAGCCCCCACTCATGATAAGGGCTGAAAAGACCACCAAAGGAGTCCCTGTTTTGCGCTGTATTTTTGTTGTTGTTTGATAGTGTGTTGCATAGTAGCATTTTCAAAATCACTTTTTAAAAAGTTCCATTTCACTGATTGAGATGGTTTGTTCTTCTCCTTTTGATTTATCACTTTATTTATCGTCCAATCAATTCTGACTCTTATTGCTCCAACAATAAAGTGAATAAAGTTGATAAAATTAAAATGTCCACCTGCCTATAAAGAGAAGCGTTACTTACCTTTTCCATTCATGATTCACAGGGGAGTGTTGTTTCCCATAACAGGCATGCTTTTTCCAGAAGTTTCTTAGGTTCTACAAGGAAGGAAAATTGGGGAAAATTTGTGTTTTGCCTGCCAACTCCACAGACCTGAAAATGGTCAATGTTGATCCCTGTACCGAAAAACAAACAATGAAAACCAACCAAACCACCCTCCACAGCACAGACTCTATTTCTTCTAAACAGTGTTTCTTGTCACTAGTGTGAAGAACTACTTCAGTACTCCCTTGCAGACCTTCTGAGATCTAGAATGTGTGATCACCCAGTTGAACTTGCCATGCCCTCTGCCTGTGAAACTGTCTTTTTCCTGCCACACAGACTTTTCCTGCTTTCTGTATCAGAGCTCTTAAAATCCTGTCCGCTCCATGAAGTTCTTTCCAATGAGCCTAAAGGGAGATAACCATTTGCTTTTCTAGTTATTATTTATCTGTGGGCATTAAGAGTTAGTCTTTTAATATTGTAGGGAAAGCATCAATTTCAATATTTTATGAATTTTTCTCGTAGTTTACAAGTACATGGGCCAGGGATCTTGGTATGATCACCAGACTATTCTTGGTAGGTGCTGAACATGGATGTATCTGTCTGTTACATGCATGACAATTTGATTCATGACAGTAACTATAGAGGTAATCATACAATTTTCACACATCACCCAATCTGCACTTTATGTCTTAAAACAGGAAAACTTAGAAACCTATCATATAGTCTTAAATAGAAGTACATGATATTTAGAGATTGTCATGTTCTTACCTTCTGCTGCATGTTTCCAATCTCTTTTATTGCTTACTATTGAACATCTAACTTAGCTGTGGTTTATAATTTATTTTCTTACCTCACTCCCACTAGTTGGATTGCAAAATCTATAGGAAAGGAGTTTCCTGCACACTTACTCACTATTACATAATGACTAGAATCAATTTTGGCTAATATTAAGGAATATGTAACTGTAACAAGTTAATAAACAAGAATGATTGTTGGGTATAGACTACATTTGTCAGAATCCGCACAGAAATTGTGTATGTCCCCATCCCCAATCCCATCAAATGTTTAGAGCTATGAAGTCTAAAAATCTACATTATTTTTCTTGGTGTCAACCAAGGACAACAATGAGATACCACTTCACTCCTGTGAGAATGTCATACATCAGAAAAGGTAGCAACAACAAATGCTGGAGAGGTTATAAGGTCAAAGGAACCCTCTTGCACTGCTGATGGGAATGTCAGTTGGTCCAGTTCCTGTGGAGAGCAGTCTGGAGAACTCTCAGAAGGCTAGAAGTGGACCTGCCCTATGACCTTGCAATTCCTTTCTTGGGAATATATACTAAGGAAACAAACATTCCTATCCCAAAATATTTGTGTATACCTATGTTCATAGCAGCCCAATTTGTAACAGCCAAAACCTGGAAGCAGCCCAGGTGTCCAACAACAGATGAGTGACTGAGCAAGTTGTGGTCTGTATACACAATGGAATACTACTCAGCTATTTAAAATGATGAATTCAACTTTTTCACCTCATCTTGGATGGATCTTGAAAGAATCATACTAAGTGAGATATGTCAGAAACAGAATGATGAATATGGGATGATCTCACTCATAGACAGAAGTTGAAAAACAAGATCAGAAGGGAAAACATTAAGCAGAACTTGGACTGGAGTTGGAAAGACTCTGGGGTCGTGGGAGGGTTCAGGTTCTGGAACATGATGGCAGTGGAGGACCTAGTGGGGGCTGAATTGTCAGGTGGAAAACTGGGAAATGTTATACAAACTATTGTATTTTACTGTTGACTGTAAACCATTAATCCCCCAATAAAAAATTAAAAGAATAAGTAACACATAAATAAATAGATAAATAAATAAATATAGCTTGTCCTGAGCTTGGGGAGAGGAAGTAACTTTCATGCCATAAAGGTTAGTGCATCTAAGTGTAATACATCTATTCTGATGAGGTTTCTATGACAGTTCTCAGTGAGTCTGGATTTATTTACTATGTGTGTGCTGCCATCTCTGTCTTTAAATTCAAACTACTGATGATAAGAACTATGACTTTTAAGTTTACTCTGTGGTTCTGAACGTACAACAGGCAGGAAGTATATTAGAATCAGTATGAAAAACGTGTTTTTAAAATGTGTCTTCAGGAATTAACATAATACCCCACACAGGGGTGATACTGCTAGGTAGCCTGCTTGACTCCTTCTTTTAATCTGCATTTTTTTTTTAGAGAGGGGGGGAGTGACACCATAGAGAGGAAAGGAGAGACACCATATCACTTATTCCACAATCCGTAGAGTCTTATTGCTCCCATGTGGTGCCCGTGGTTCAACCCAGGGTTTAATACATTGTCAACCAAGTGCTCTAACCATTCAACTACCTCTGAGACCCCAGAACTTCTTGAGTCTGGTGATGCATTTATACAGAGGAACTCTAAAATGTCACTTATTTTATTTTCTCTTTCCAGCTTTTGGACATCTCAGTTAAAGTGACTACCCAAGATAACTTTGCTCCTAAGTATCTCCATTATGACCCAGAAACTTCTCGTCAGCTAATGTGTGACCAATGTCCTCCTGGCACCTTCCTGAAACAACATTGCACTGGGAAGCGGCCAACCTTGTGTGACCCCTGTCCTGCCCACTACTACACTGACAGCTGGCACACCAGTGACGAGTGTCTGTACTGCAGCCCCGTGTGCAAGGAGCTTCAGCACATCAAGCAGGAGTGCAATGGCACCCACAACCGAGTGTGTGAATGTGAGGAAGGTCGATACCTGGAGGTCGAATTCTGCCTGAAGCACAGGAGCTGCCCTACTGGGTTTGGAGTATTACATGCTGGTAGGTTTCAGCTTCCCGAATGTAGCACAGTTCATTAGAATCCTGCTAAGTTGGGCAGTAAAGAAAGTTTCAGGGAACACTGTCATCCTGATGACATTAGAGGATAGAAGACTGCAAAAGTAATAGAATCTGCTAGGTGTCTAGATGGCTGTCAGAGGACCATTTCTCCAAGGAATACTTTACCACTATGGGACCATTCAGTGACATGTTTCAAACACATCAATTGCTCTCTAATGAGATGCATGATGGATTTCTCTTGTTTTAAAAGGTGCACACTCTTGAGTCGTTCTCTTTATACACCTCTATGCTTCACTTCAGCATGGGTAGCTTCAAACTGCAGTACTTCCTGACAAATACCCGAAATGTTAATTGATACCAAGAGACTAATTATGCTGATATTAATGAGACTTTGGAGTGCTGACTATGAACAGTTACAATTAATTATGTAAAAAATTAGAATAGTTGGGGGAATGCATTTCATTATTAAATATGAAGCTGGTTCTTCTTTTGGCATGAAAGTTGAGTATCTGGGAGGATAAAAGCTACAGAAGAATATCTTCTTCAGTGAGCTTATTCTTTATCTTACACGAAACATTGCCAAGTAAGACTTTGTCTCCAAAATAGTTTCTCCCTTTTTTTCATTTTGAATAGCATAGGTTAAAGTCGTTGTGCATTGACTCTTTCAAAGCTGAGACTCGTATTTGTTGTCTTCCACATTAGTGAAATTTCATGGTAGTCTGTATTTGGAAAAATTGAGAGTAACCACTCACTGTACTGGAGGGAGCAGTGTAGAGAGTCTGACTACTTACGAGCCAGTTTTTTCAAAGTCAGCATTACTAATATTTTGAAATAAGTAATTCCTTTTTGTGGGCTACTGCCCTGTGCATTGTTGAGATTTTAGTAGTGTCTCTGTGATTTTTCTGCTAAATGCCAATAACACTTTGCCCCAGTTTTGTCAAACAAAACTATCTCTATTTTTCCTTGCATGGCAAATTGCCCTGGCTGGTGACCATACTGTTTTAAAGCATGCTAATTGCTTGTAATTATTTCAGCTTTCAAACATTGTGACCTACAAAGTCAAAACTTCAGGGTAAATGGAGACAAAACCAATATTAAAAGTTGACATCAAATGGACTACAGAACTGCCTTCTGAGTGCAGAACTGATGTGACTGAGGCTACATGGACCTGAGTGGTGCTCTGCCTTCTTTCTCATTTGAAACTTTCTATCTCATGTGAAATCTTTTGAAAATTGAAACAGTTTTTCCCCCTAAATTTTAACTGAGATAAAATTAATCACAGAATGTACAAATTGCATAAAAGTCTCTAAGCAACATCTCCAGCATTAGTGCTGGAGAAAGAAATGGGTGACGGTTCCTAGTTTTACTAAACAATAATTATTCAAAAGCCAATCCAAATTCAAGGGGGGAAACCCCATCCAACAAACCTAAATCCATTCAATTTGGCAAGCTGTATACGTAGGAAACTTAAGTATGCAAGAACTATGAAACCTGAAAAACAGAATTTCTCAAAGAACAAATGAAACTGGAAGAATATTTCACACATAAGCTTAGAAATGTGTTTGTATAGTGAGGTAAAGAGACAACATGGAAATTGAGGAGACAGACACATGCCAGTTTTATTGTGCTGATTACACTGTGGAAATTATTTACCACTTCTTCTTTGAAAGCCACAGATGGTTCCACATAGAAAACAAGAAGTTCCCAGTCCAAAGAGAAAGAAGGTGTTATTCAAAAAGTGGCTAATAGCCATTCCTTTTTGTTGCTTATTTCAAACCAAATCATTTCTTACCCATACCATGAACACTTCTCCATCCAAATTCATCTCATCGTTACGATATTTCACATTTTGCCTGACAATTATTGTGGTTGTAATAATGCAAGCTCATTTGTTTAGATGGATAAATCTCTTTATTTCTTTTACAAAACGTTCCATCAGCTATCAAAGAAAAGTCCTCTTCAGAAAGGGAATGACATAGTCTCCAAATAGATTGAGAAGCATTTACATTTACTTACCTCAGTCTTTGTGTCCTTACCCCCCACCCCCGACACTTTTTTTTTTAAGTTTAAAGGCTACATTACATGCAAGATCCCCTTAGACTTAAACCTCAAATTGTATCTGAACAATAGTCGGGTTCTTATTTCTGCAGTTAACTTTTCAGAACATATGACAATAGGGGAAGGAGGATTTGAATCCAAATGTAGAAATCTACTTAGAATATTAAACATGGCAGAATGCATGAACTTCATACCAAAACAGCTCTGCTAATGGTGTTGCAGTCAATGTGGAAGTCAGTGTGGAATTAGGTTCCATTTAAGGAGAAGAGTGTAAATATTTTAGGAACACAGAACTTTTAATAAGGCAGATTCTAAAATGATATCATTGAAATAATGGAAATGGTATATAAAATGTGAAGGTCTTAAGACTATGGTGCACCTCCCCTCCTCTTTGTTTCTGTCAGCCTTTTATCTGCTTTTACTGTTAAACAAATATTCAACATTTTTAGAAGGAAAATAAAGCAGCAAGAGATTAAACCAGAACTAATCTATACATCTTCCTCCTCCTCCTCCTCTTCCTCCTCCCCCTCTCCCTCTCCCATTGTCTGTCTCTCTCTCTCTCTCTCTCTCTCTCTTTCCTGGCTTTGGTACGGTAAGGTGGGAGGTTAAAGATTTTTAATAAATTAAATTTTATTAATTTTCTGTAGTCTTCATCTGTCCCTTTTGTGTTTGTTATCTTACATAAACCAGAAGTGGCCTCTTAAAACTGCATTTGAATACTGAAAACTAAATCTGTTCAACCAGCTTACACTAGATGGAGGCATTTTCATATGCAAATACACTGTAGTGTATTATCTGCCCATGTATAATAAGAGTCAAGAGCTAGAAGCTTTTTATTTTTAATAGTGTCTTAAGTTATTGACTGGTTCAAGTTTTCCTACCAGTGATTTCTCCAAATTTATCAAATATCTTTCTTGAAATAAAATGCCCTTGGAGTCTCCCTTCTCTGAAATTTTAATGAGTATGTTTTTTTAAAACTCAACAATTTAAACAAATAATATATCATCTCCCATTTACTATGTAGCTTAACTGCAGGCTCACACTTTTAAATCAGGAGTCAACTTTAATGCAATTTATGTATGTGGCATTCAATAGGTACTAATTTCAAAAAATCATAATATCCCAGTCACATAAACAATTGTTTTCATAATGTTCCAGGGAAATTAACTGTGTGAAGAACATGGTTGGCACCAGGACCTCACTGACAAGTTAATGCCAACGGGAGTAATGAACACCTAAATGTTCTTTCTTTTTTCACATTTTCTGTGCAACATAGAGTCAATAGTAAAGTGACCTTGTGTTTGTATTAGGAGAAGAAACTGCCTAAGGGGTTAAATTGTAGTTTTGTTCTCTCTGTCTAATGAAGTGAAAAATGAAAATGCCTGAAGTTTTGTGCAACGTATTAGCAGCAGTGAGAGCCAAGCGGAAAGTCTTTCTAAAACTGTGTTAGGGTATCTGTTGGGAAAAGTATTTGAGGAGAACATACTAAACTGCTTGGTATTTTTGTAGGAACCCCGGAGCGAAATACAATTTGCAAAAGATGTCCAGATGGGTTCTTCTCGAATGAGACATCCTCTAAAGCACCCTGTAGGAAACATACAAATTGCAGTGCATTTGGTCTCCTTCTGACTCAGAAAGGGAATGCAACACATGACAATATATGTTCCGGAAACAGTGAATTGAGCCAGAAATGTGGAATAGGTAACTCTATTTCAAAATATTAGACTTTTTAGTACCTCTGAATTGAATTCAAGACCTTTGGACCACCTCTTAAGTAAAATCCATATATATATTTTTTTTTTTCCTTTCTTGAATGTTAAACAGCCAACACTATTCTCTGTGCATCATTGCTAATGCCACAACTCAAAATCTTCTCACAGTTCAGCTCTAAACTCTGACTTCCACCTATATTTTAGTCAAGTCTTATTTATAAGATATGGTATAGTACGGGTAGTATAGAGATTTTGTGTGAAGCCAAATTATCAGAATCCAAATCACAGAATCTGTCAGTAAGCAATTTATCAGTTTTAAGAATATATTATTAGCCAAAGCATAAATTGGCAACTAAGGCACACTAGCTTTTGTTGCATAGAACCTTTGCTTGGAAATTCCAACTTCCTCTTGTAGTTTCAAAATCTTTATTCAGGAAGGTTTACTGGCTCCAAATTCAGATTATCTTGATGCATCCTATGTTGGAGATGACACTAATCAGGTTGTTGTCCCAAGTATGACACTCTCTACACACTAGACTATTTTTAGACTCCTTTTTGTTGTTGTTGCTTTTGATAGACACAGAGAGGGATAGAGAGGGAGAAGGAGAGGGACGACAAAACCTAATATTCCTTCACTGAAGTGGGAGTGGGGATTCAGCTCAAACCTAGGTCACATACCTGGCAGAATAAAGCACTATCAAAGTAAGCTATTTTCACCAGTCCTATTTTTTAGACCTTTTACCAAGAACCCATCATGGCAAGATAAAATTTGAGTTTAATCTAACATTGATGAGCAGCTTAATCCCTTCTGTTCATGTAAATCTTAGCATTTAATCAAGCATCTTTGATGACATAAACATATGAAGTAGTGAAGTGCACATTGGGAGATTTGAGATTCCAACCTAATCCAAACACTTCTTCACTGAACAATTGAAATATAGCACAGCTCATTTAGTCCTTTCTTCCTTCCTTCCTTTCTTCCTCTGTTTATATTTGCTTTCCTTTAAAGGAAACCTTTTAGCTAATTATTCATTTTTTTCTTATCTAAAAAAGAAAAGTTGAGTGGTAGAAAGGGTAGTAAGAATAGTGAATTCTAATTTGAACATTCACTATTAAATTAATCTTTAATTTTATTTTCATCATTCACTGAGCACTTGCTATGTGTAAGTTACTTTGCTATATGGCTTTACCCTTAAAAACTGTAAAGATGGCTCAAGTTCAATATAGATGGTGAATGGCAGAGCCAGGATGCAAAACCAGGCTTCATGAACGCAAAAGCTGGCTTCTAATCTTTGGGATGTACTAAGCCTACCTATATACTCATTTTACATTACCTATATTACCACTTTTCTATACTAAATGTTGTTCATATTTATTTTTCTTCCTGGTATATGTTTAAATGTCTAGAGCTACTCTTCTCCTTGAAAGGATATATATGTTTATTTATGAAGGAAAATAATATACTATGCTAGATTAGTTTTTAAGGTCCTTTAAGGGCAGTGATTATGTTTGTACCAACACTGATCATGAAGTACTCTATAGCACTAGGAAACTCCTTAACTGAATGTTAACATTTACATTGTTTCAGAGGATTTTTATTGCAATTTATTTGTAGCAATCCTATACCTTGTTATATTATTTATTAAACTCTCCCTATACCCAGATGCCCTCAGAAAAATACTAGAAAAAGATATGATCCCAGGGAGGGTAGCAATTTTCAACTAAGATGAGCCAACAAAAGGCTGATTTTATTCCATATTTCTATGCTAGGATATTATATCTTTAAACACTCAAGTTTGGTTTTGTGAAATGATTATTTTTATTTATTATTATTTTTAATTTCTTTATTGGGGCATTAATGTTTTACATTCTACAGTAAATACATAGTTTGTACATGCATAGCATTTCTCAGTTTTCCACATAACAATACAACCCCCAGTAGGTCCTCTGTCATCCTTTTTGGACCTGTATTCTCCCACCCCAGAGTCTTTTACTTTGGTGCAATACATCAACTCCAGTTCAGGTTCCACTTGTATTTTCTATTTTGATCTTGTTTTTCAACTTCTGCCTGAGAATGAGATCATCCCATATTCATCCTTCTGTTTCTTACTTATTTCACTTAGCATGATTTCTTCAAGCTTCATCCAAGATGGGCTGAAAACAGTGAAGTCACCATTTTTAATAGCGGAGTAGTATTCCATTTTGTATATAGACCACAACTTGCTCAGCCACTCATGTGTTGTTGAACACCTGGGTTGCTTCCAGGTTTTGGTTACTACAAATTGTGCTGCTAAGAACATAGGTATACACAAATCTTTCTGGATGGGTGTTGTTGGGTTCCCTAGGAGAGGAGTTGTAGGGTCATAAGGTAGGTCCATTTCTAGCCTTCTGAGAGCTCTCCAGACTGCTCTCCACAGGGGTCGGAGCAATTTACATTTCCACCAGCAGTGCAGGAGGGTTCCTCCTACCCCAGAACCTCTCCAGCATTTGTTGCTGTTACATTTTCTAATATATGACATTCTCACAGGAGTGAAGTGGTATCTCATTGTTGTTTTTATATGCATTTCTCTGACAATCAAAGACTTGACACATTTTTTTCATGTGTTTCTCAGCCTTTTGTATCTCTTCTGTGGTGAATATTCTGTCCATGTCCTCTCCCCATAAGGATGATTATTTTTAATTTTGTACAATGGACTTCCAAAATTCCAAGTTTTGAAGAAATCTTTTTGTTTTCCCCGTACCTGTTTAGATGTCACTCTGTGTGAAGAAGCATTCTTCAGATTTGCTGTCCCTACCAAGTTTACCCCTAATTGGCTCAGTGTCCTCGTAGAAAATTTGCCTGGCACCAAAGTAAATGCAGAGAGTGTAGAGAGGATAAAACAACGGCACAGCTCACAAGAACAAACCTTCCAGCTGCTAAAGTTATGGAAACATCAAAACAAAGACCAAGATATGGTCAAGAAGATCATCCAAGGTATGGCAATCTGACATAAACAAATTGATCAGAAATCAAAGATATCCATGTATCATAGAGTTAGGAGCAAGATAATGTACTAGGTTGTACCATGTTGTTGTGCGTGGGCCGCGGAGAAAAGAGAGAGGAGGGGTCTGGAGCGAAGAGGAAACACAAATCTTTATTTGCGCTGGCACCTCAGAGTTGGGTGCTAGAGAAGCAGGTTGGGCCACGTGGAGGTAGCGAAAATGGCCGCCTCACGCAGCAGCCTTTCCTGCGTCTGAACACTGGAGTGAAGCGCTGGCAAGAAAGCGAGGTGCAGAAGAAGAAAGACTTTTATAGGAGTAGCTTTCACGAGAATGGGAAGGGGGAGGAGTAACCATAGCACTCCAGGATAGGATGATAACTCTCCTGAGAATGGGAGGGGGGAGGAGTAACCAAAGCACTCCAAATATCGTGGGGATATAGACAATGTCCTGAGGGCATAACATGGTGGAACAGGCACTCCCAGAATGTCCCAACTCTTGCGGGGACTAGCAGTAGCCTGAGGGGACAACATGGCAAATGTGACTGCATTGGCACAATTTCCCAGCAGTACCAATGATGTTTCCCTTTGGGATTCTTTGTTGGACAGAAGCAGTTGCTTCCTAGTTATAATATAGATACTATGCAAGGTTTTATTCTTTCTTTTTAAAAAAATATTTCATTACTTTTATTGATCTGCTGGATGGAGACAGCCAAACATCGAGAGGAAGGGAGATACAGAGAGAGATAGAGAGACACCTGCAGCACAGTTTCACCACTTGTGAAACTTTCCCCCTGCAGGTGGGAACCAGGGGCTCAAACATGGGTCCTTGTGAATTATAACATGTACACTCAGCCAGGTGTGTCACCACCTGACCACACAAGATTTTATTGTTTATTTTGTTCTTCTTTCTTTCTTTCTTTCTTTCTTTCTTTCTTTCTTTCTTTCTTTTTTGTCTCCAGGGTTATTGTTGGGATTCAGTACCTGCACTACAAATCACTACAAAAAAAAAAAAAAGACTCCTGGCAGTCATTTTTGTCCTTGATTTTTTGGTTAGGACATAGAGAAACTGAGAAAAGGGGGAAATAGAGCGGGAGGGAGAAAGACAGCCACCTGCAGACCTGCTTCACTGTTTGTGAAGCTCCTCTCAGCAAGTGGGGAGTGGGGGTTCAAACAGGTATCTTTGTGTGCTTCCTTGTACTTCATACTATATGTGCTTAACCCAGTGCACCACCTCCCCACCCCCCAGGTTTTATTCTCTGTTTCTCCATCCCTTCTCTCTAAGTAGACAAGGTCAAAGAGATAGTTCACCAGATAAGGTGTATAACTTATCTGCCATGTGTGTGTCACAGGTTCAAACCCCAAGTACCCTATGGAGGTGCCAAAACCCTGGGGCGACTTCCTATGTTATCATATTGTTCCACCTCTGTCTCACAATCTAAAGCAGTCTGGGAGCAGTGAAATTCAGCATGTGCATTAGTTTCCCTCTCAAAAAAAAAAAAAAAAAAAAGGAATAGACAACCATGACAGTTTCACCTTCTGCCTTATCTACAAGTTTTATTTATTTTTTTTTTCTTTTTCTTGGTCCTCTTCAGTGATTTACCACTCTGGGCTGACTTTTATATAGAAACAAAGAAATAGAGGCACAGAGATAAGGAAAAGAAACCACAGCACCCACTATAGCTTTCTTCAATGTAGCTGGAGCCAGACTTGAACTTGGGTCACATGTGTGGCAAAACAGTACACTACGTAGCCAAGTGATTTCTAAAATCCAGGATTTCTAGATTTTTAACCACTTTGAATCTGACCTTGAATTTCTTCTAAGAAGTTCTGTTGTATTTATTTGGCAATTTTCTCCAGAGGCCTCTAAGTGTCTTACAGGTACCCTCTCATTAATCCTCACAACAGAGCCTATTTAAAGAAAATTACCATTTTAATAGCATATGTTGTGAGGATTAATGAGATAAAGTCTGCTAAGTGTTGGAGTTTCTTGGAAGAAAAGGCTAGGTAAAACCACATACTCTCATATTTTCAAGTTTCATAAAGAATGTACTACAAAATAACTAACTCGCATGTATTTTTTTCTGAAATGTTATCATCTTGCTTTTTCATTTTTTTTTAAACTGAGTATGGGTGAGGCTGTGTGGGGACTCAGACAGTTTGCTGAGTGAATACATTACCATGAACAAGGTCCCAAGTTCAAGCCCCCACACCCCACCTGCAGGGGGGGGATACTTCACAGACAATGAACCTGATCTACGAGTATCTCTTTCTCTCTCCCTTTCTACCTTTACTTCCCCTCTCTCTTTGTCATCAAATACAATATATAGAGAAAAATGGGCACTGGGCACAGTGGATTCATAACTTTGGTAACAATAAAAAAATGAGCATGGTATGTTTGTAATTGCCTGCTGTAAGTTGTTGTTGGATTTTCCTAAATATTTGGATTTTCCTAAATATTCAAAGTCTCATTAAATGCCTAAAGTGTAAAGCATGTCATCCTATTCATTATAACATAAAATCACATTTGCTGCAGTTCTCAGAAATAACTTGCATTACTTAAGCAGTCCTCTTTAAAAATAAAGGGAAAAGTTATCCATAAAATAAAGTTATGAAACTGTAGCAGAACCTTTTGCCTCAGGGAAACTATATGCACATTATGTGAATGTTTTTGTGTTCTGCAGATATTGACCTCTGTGAAGACAGCGTACAGCGGCACATTGGGCACATGAACCTGACCTTCCAGCAGCTTCATAGCTTGATGGAAACCTTGCCAGGGAAGAAAATTCCTTTAGAAGAAATTGAGAAAGCAACAAAAGCATGCAAATCAAATGAACAGATTCTAAAGCTGCTTAGCTTGTGGAGAATAAAGAATGGTGATCAAGATACTCTGAAAGGCTTCATGCATGCACTGAAGCACTTGAAAGCATATCACTTCCCCAAAACGGTCACTCAGAGTCTGAAAAAGACCATCAGATTCCTTCACAGTTTCACAATGTACAGATTGTATCAGAAGCTATTTTTAGAAATGATAGGGAACCAGGTTCAATCAGTTAAAATAAGCTGCTTATAACTAGAAACAGTCAGTTGGCTATTTCCTCATAATAGACCAGATCTGATGGGTAAGTAAATAGTTTCCCAGGCACTTGAGGGGGAAGAATGATTTCTTTCTCATCACCAAGGACTGCATTTGGCTACAGAGCACAAATAGAAACCATGATGTGGAAAAATAAATAAATAAATAAATAACATTTTGCTCTTAAAGTTCAACCAATTCCAAACAGTTTATCCAATTTACAGATCTGGTTCAGTATCTACTGACTCCATTTCCCCAAATTACTGTTTTCAGTAATTCAGCTGGAAATAAATTTAAAAAACAGACTCCACTGTTCCATACTAAATATGGGAATGTCTAACTTAAATGGCTTTGAAATTTCTGCTGTGCTATAGGCTTTTATTAGAAAGCCATACTTTTTCTGTAAAAGTTACTAATATATCTGTAACAATTACAGTAATTGCTATTTATATTCACCCAAATATAAAATTTGTACATATTATCATCTTAAAGAGAAGTTGTATAAGACAATTTTAGAGAAGAATATATTCTGTTTATTATTATGATAAATGAAAGATAAAATATATATATATGTTTAAAGGGAAGTTTGTAAGGTACTAAATATGATCAATTGTAAACTATAAGTTTCCTATTAGGTACTGCCATTCTTTCTGTACGGAATATTTTTGTAATATATTTTCACATGTATAAGCTGTCATTTTATAGAAAATTACATTACTTAGTCAATTGCTTAATTTTGGAAAGTGTATGAAATATAAATTATCTATTAGATGCTCTGAGAAATTGAATGTACTTATTTAAATTTTTTATGTTTTTACTATATGAACAACATCATTAAAATTTTCAAGTTATTTTTCATTGCTTTTCCTCTTGCTTTTACTTGAATGGAACAGTAGTGGGTTTGAGCTTTCATAATTTCCCACTATCCTATCATCTGAGAATAGGAAGGAAAAGCAAGTCTATAGAAAGGGCAAGGAACATCACCAAAAGAACAAAAGCATTTGTAGTTTAAGAAAGTGTGAAATTTCTAATTTTAAAATTAAAATAAATATTCCTCCACCACATTACAGGAAGTTTTGGCATTTTTTTTCTTTATTAGGGGTATTAATGGTTTACAGTTCACAATAAAAAATAGTTGTTTGTACATGTGTAGTATTTCTCAGTTTTCCACATAACACTAAACCACCCCCCCCACAGCTTTGCATGGTTTCTCTCTTTCACTCTCTCTCTCTCTGTCTCTATCTGAAAAGTCAGCACAGCAGAAGGAATAAAAAAAGATATTGGTGAGCACTCACCACAAGTGAGGAAACATTACAGAATAAGGAAATGTTTAGGTCTGGGTCAAGAGGAAGGATTAAGTACTAATAGTACTGATCCCATGACTCAGTCAGGAGAAGAGGAAAAGAAAGCACACACCCTACAGATCAGGTATCCAAAGTTTGAGCTTTAATCAGACCAACACTTACTGCACTCCACACCATGAAGCTAGGAATCTTCAAATGGCAAGTAAGGAAGGGATGGGAGAGGATCAAGACTCTTCTGAGTTTAAATGCATCTGTTCTGAAGATGGTTATAACTCAGTTGGGAAATAGGAAATGCATATGAAAGAAGAATTGCTAATGCCATACAATATGTACATAATGTCAGCTAAATTGCATTAAAATGATCCAGACATCAAATAACTGACATTTCTGAAGTCCAATGCAGGCCAGGAAGCAATATCTTATAGGCAAAAATTAGGTGGAACATTTTAGGTACAAAGGATTTTATTGGAAAATTAACAAGTTAAAATATGTTGAGGAAGATTTGGCTAGTTCATATAATTTATATAAAAGTTCAAAAATGTGAATAAAACACACAGGTGGAAATTTATTACCAATAAATTGCTTGTTGTAATGGATAATACTAATAACTTTTTCTACCCAGAGCTCATTTGGTAATGGTAAATGCCAGGCTAGTGTGGGGGTGCCTCTCCCGGGCACATACTCTCTCGGTTGGAGAGAACTCGACCCACTGGAGCCAGTCTGGGCTGCTACTCACTCAGCAACACAAAGGAAATGACTCAGGAACCAAGCTCGCAGGGCAAGGCAATACAGTGCCTTTATTGATCAGAGAGCCAAAACTTTTAAAGGTCCGACTGGGAAGTGGCAAGTCAGAAATGGAAATGGCTAGGAAAGGGGCGGAGAGAGGCAAAAGGGGGCTGGGAAGGTAGAAACTTCCTTAGCAACTGAGGGTTTTAACTGGTGGTATTAATAATACCCTGGGTGCAGGGAGGGTCTTGAGGGTAGAAAGAAGATAGATCAAAGGAATGGAATGGGTGGGGATCTTTAAGGCAAAAAAATAAGTATGTAGATAGTCCATACTATCAGGAATGCAGGGTGCTTTGTGAGCCCTGCCAAGCTCAACCACATCCGCACAATTTCCCAACAGGTAAGTACCGTTTGGTATGGTAAGTACCACCTCCTGTAGGATAATTCTCTCTCCTACCCTAGTCTTAACTCAGCCATGTATTTCCAATGGTTATTGATAACAATTTCTTATGCTATCTATGCCAACACTTCATCATTTCTAACTCAAAGCATTCCATTAAAGATTGTCCTTAGGATCTGTGCATTTGAAATTACTTAAAGAAAAAAATTTTTTCTATTTAATTAACTCTGTAAAATTTAATCTACAGCTTTCAGAGGTCAAAATGAAAAGGAGTTAACAGAATGAGAATGAGACAAGAATGGAATTCTGTTGATGTCAAGGGGCCTGGTTTTTAGTTATATCTTTTCTTTCTGTTACTCAGTTTTGTGAACTACTGACTTTCCCTTATTACCCACGCCAGTTTCTATCACAAAAGAGTCCTGACTAGTATGCTGTATCAACAAGAGTTCCATGGGGGTCTGGTGGTAGCCAGCAGGTTAAGTGCACGTGACGCAGAGTGCAAGGACCAACCTTAGGATACCAGTTTGAGCTCCCGGCTCCCCACCTGTAGGGAAGTCGCTTCACAAGCAGTGAAGCAGGTCTGCAGGTGTCTATCTTTCTCTCTCCCTCTCTGTCTTCCCCTCCTCTTTCCATTTCTCTCTCTTCTATCCAACTATCCAACAAAGAACGACATCAACAATAACAATAATAACCACAACAAGGCAACAACAACAAGGGCAACAAAAGGGGCAACAAAAGGGGAAAAAAATGGCCTCCAGGAGCAGTGAATTCATGGTGCAGGCACTGAGCCTCAGCAATAACCCTGGAGGTAAAAAAAAAAAAAAAGAGTTCTGTGAATGCCCAAATACTTGGATTTAAGACACTGTGATGACTATAAGAATCTTTAATTTTATAATATTTACCTATAAATACAATAGGAGTCACTGAAGTTTTTTTTAAAAATTATTATTTTCAAAGCAGAATTTTATTCTTGCACTATCATAGAGAATAGATTAGAACAAAAATAGAACAGAAACAATTTAACCAAAATAGTTGACTGTCCTAACAGCTCCAACATGAGGTAAACAGAAAACTCAGACTAGAGGTGGGAGTCCAAAGAGGAGAAGAAAAGTCACTTTAAAGATCCATCAATTTTTTTAAAGAATCATCAGAAGAAGGGTAACATCACTGGGCATTTGGTTATGACTAACAGACTTAGATTTCTGTCTTTTTACAAATATTTAACACAAAATAAATCTCTCATTTCCTTGGGTTTTCTTGAGTCTTTTCCCAAGGAAGTTCACTTCATCCTTTGAGAGACAAAAGCTTAAGTCATATTTCCACAAAAATCCTTCTAACTAAAACAACAATGTTTCCACAATAGATCTTTCTTTCTATAGTAATTTTGGCTTTTTCATGATTCACTGACTTCAGACAAGAAAGAGTAAACAGAGCAGATCATGCATGAAACCTATGCCATTTTTATGGAATCATGGATTTCTGAGAGACAAAATTAGATCATCTGTTCATCTTTCCCTAACCTATTCTAGAGAGTGATAAATTGAGATTTAACCATATTAAAAATATCCTGCTGCTATAGTGATTTTTACACCACTACCACCAGCACTACTACTGCTGCAATTACTATTACTACACAACTACTACTTACAAACTTAGCCCAATGAATCCAATTGTAATACTTACTAGTACTCACTGTATGACCTAGATTGGGGGGAAAAAAGTATCTTAATTACAGAGATTGCCACTTACTTCAAGAAATCAATCTTTTGCTTAAATAATATTTAAACTTTCTTGGAATTTTAGAGCACGTGGGATTTTATACTGTATTATTGCCCGGTCTTTATTAAACTTACCTAACACTAAAACATCATTTCAGATGTACAAAATGTATACCACAGCACCTTTCCAAAATGATTTTGAGTCCACTGGTCAGAAGTGGATGCTAAATTCTTCCTGGACAAAGTTGGAAAATGGTCTTTTATCTAATCCTTGAGAATTTAAATAGTAATGTAAGACACTAAAATATGCAACTGACCACATGATAAAAAAATCTTTATTCCTAAGACTTTTGCCTTATTTTTTAAAATTTTTATTTATTTATTATTGGATAGAAAGAGAAAGAACTTGGCAGGGGGGAGATAGAGAGAGAGAGAAAGACAGAGAGACACTTGCAGCCCTACTTCACCACTTATGAGGCTTTCCCCCTGCAGGTGGGGGCCAAGGGCTTGAACCTGGGTCCTTTCATACTGTAATGTGTGCACTAAACAGGTATGCCACTACCTGGCCCCAGACTTTTGTTTTATTACTCTGTGTTTCTCATAAAGAAGGTAGGGAACAACCCTTTTTTACATGTATTGAATTAAAAGGCACATGAATCTGTCATTTGACAATGTATCTGACTCCACTGGAGTAGATGCTTACAATAAAAATAGCAACAATAATAATGCCAGTTACTATCACTTATTAAGTGATTTAATGTTGGCCCTAGATTAGGTTAATTAATTAATTAATTTCCCTTCAGGGTTATCACTGGGCCTCAGTACCTGCACTGAATCCACTGCTCCTGTGGCCATTATTTATTTATTATTATTTTTTGATACGACAGAGAGAAATTGAGAGGAGAGGGGAGAAAGAGGGAGATAGAGAAGGAGAGAGAAAGATAGACATCTGCAGACCTGCTTCCCTCTGCAGGTTGGGAGCCAGAGGCTTGAACCAGGATCCTTGCTTTTTGTGCTATGTGCACTTAACCCAATGTGCCACCAGTCAACCCCTGATTGGGTTAATTTGTGTTGTAGTAAACAGTAGTCCATTATGTCAAAACCCAGAAAAGCAATGAATCATCTGATTTGTCATTTCTGCATTGATCCTAGAATTCAAATTAAATGCCCTTTATCAAGAACTTTCTAGCAACAGAGAACTATATATATCATGACAGATATCATCTTAGTAAATTTGAACAATCCAATTAGATTACTCTCTCTGAACCACTTATATAGTAATTTTATTAAATTCAAGTAGCCATAAGCAGCCACATTACCCTGACCTCCACCATGGGTTTAGGGACTCTCTAGTCCTATTCTTGGATTGGGGACAGTGCTTGCCTTATCCCATAGTTATTCAAAGTCTTACATATCTTACCAATGATCTATGATGATTCTGTCTCTGAATTTAGCCTAAAGAAAACAAACATCACTCCTTAGATAAGATGACAGCAAGAGTCAAGAGAAGGAAAATCATGATTTTGAAAAACAGAAATCCATTAATCAGAAATTCAAGAGTAATAGTTTTGTGTGGAAGACTCCATCTGCTCTTTGTAAGGTCTGATCAGGTTTTTTGTTTGTTTGTTTGTTTGTTTTGTTTTGTTTTTATCCTGTCCAGAAACCGTGCCACGTGGAATGATCTTCTTTGAATGATGACAAAGATGTACTTTGCCATGAAGCACTCAAATCAAGGAAGGCATCGAAGTTTTGCTTACTAAGAGGAAACAAATAAATAAATAAATTGCACTTTTCTAAGCCCTCCAAAATAATTTCTGACTAAACCCAAACCATGAAATGGAAGCTGGGTATAAAAAACTTAAAGCTCACAGAAATAGCACTTGGACATAACTGAGACTATTTCTTGTCCTAAATACTTGAAAATAGACTTTGTTGGGGTTAGAAGATAGCTCATTTATTGTAGTGCATGCATGACACCCTATAAGGACCTGAATCTGAACACTGACACCCATAAGAACATTATGATCAGCATCAGGAATTTCCACAAGTGGTAGAACAGTGCTGTGGTGTCTCTGCTTCTGTGTGTGTGTGTGTGTGTGTGTGTGTGTGTGTGTGTGTGTGTCCGTCCCACCATTCTCATCTGAAAGAAAAGGAATGAAAAATTCATCCTGGGAACACTGGAATCACACAGGTCTGAGACCATCTGTCAAAAGTAAAAGAAACTTTGCTTAAGTTAGATTTGGAAAATAGGAAGTACCATAATATTTGAAAAAATAAAACCTGATGGGGTCTGTTAATAAAAGGAAAATTAGAGCAGATGTCACCTAGAAATGAGTAATTGTCTTTATCAAGAGCAAATGCATATGACTTAGTAAGTTATTGAAGAAAAAAAGTGAAGGGAGAACTTTGGAGGGAGAAAATCCAGTTTCACATTCTGTCTCTTATTCTAAACAATGTGACTCTTGGGAGCTTAACTTCCCTGTTCATGTAATAGATAACATAAAACCTTGGAAGCATATCTGAACATCCTGTGTAAGTTTCAATCACAATATTTGGCAAAGCAAACAAAAAAATTTTTCTAACTATTTTCTTCATCAAAGATATGTTCACACAGGGAACAAAGCCTAAGTATTTTATATGGTTATTGTTGAGGGAAGTGATAAAGGAGCATTCTTCTAGAAAACTCTGTTGGATGTTTTGTTCAGAGCTATTACCACTTTACTACAAGATGGTAAAGAATAAACAATCAGGAAGAAGCACTTGAGTAGACAAGGCATGCAAATTTCTAGTCACTGTTCTAGGCCTCAGCTTTTTTTGGACCTTCCTGCACAAATCAGTGAAGCTTACTTATGGTCTTCATGGTGCTTTGAGAGTGAACACAGCACAACTACTTCTCAAGTAAGAGTCGGCATGGACGGGTCAGCAAGATCACTTAGCTAGAGGGTGCTTACTTTATACTCTATGCTCAAGTCCAGCCCCCACTAGAGGCGGTGAGGATTCGGTATCATGACATCTTTCCTTCTTTCTCTTTTTCTGAGTCTTTCCACTTGAAAAAGCCCAGAGTTATGAACTGCCAACAATAACAAAATAATTATCTACTTTTTTTTTTTGCCTCCATGGTTATTGCTGGGGCTTGGTGCCTGCACCACAAACCCACTGCTCCTGGAGGCCATTGTTCCCATCTTGTTGTCCTTGTTGTTATTATTGTTATTGTTGCTATCAATGTCGTTGTTGTTGGATAGGACAGAAGGAATGGAGAGAGGAGGGGAAGACAAAAGGGGAGAGAAAGATAGACACCTGCAGACCTGCTTCACCACTTTTGAAGCGACTCCCCTGCAAGTGGGGAGCCAGGGGCTCGAACTGGAATTCTAACTTCGGTCCTTGCCTTTTGCGCCATATGTGCTTAACCCGCTATGCTGCCGCCTGACCCCCTATTTGTCTTTTTTTTTTTAAGAACCAGCATTGTAGTGAAGCACATGTAGGCCTTCTAGAGCATAAACAGAGATTGCAGAAATAGTTTTCTTTCACATGCATAAGAGATCATGAAGTTTTCAATTAAGTCTCACTCAAGACAAAAGCTCTCTAACAGACACTGATATTTTAGGGTTGAGTCAGCATATCCTCCCAAAGTCAGACAGTTTGTTGTGTGTTCAGTGAAGTCACATCAATCACTTTGACTTCCTTTTGATGACTCTGGATAAAATCAGATTTCTCAAAAAGCACCATTCTTATTAGAAATAATTTTAAGCAGAAAATAATATTCATTGAATATCTCTCATTTTCCAAAATTTTAAGTTCATTCTCTTAAGATTCACAAATTCAGCTTTAATATTCCTATTTTAAAGGTTAAAATATATGACTAAAAAAAGAATAAGTTACATGCCCACCATTTTATAGTTATTAAGTAAAAGAGACAGAATTTGAATTTCATTTTATTTTTAAAACCTCTGATTTTTTTCTTTTAAATATCTTCAAAGACACTGGGTAAATGTGAGAAAAGGAAATCAAAATTAGTCAAGAAGTAGACTCCCACCTTCTGCTCTCCATAAACAATTTCGGTTCATACTCCCACAGGGGAAGATACGATAGGGGAAGGTAACCAGAGTGCTCTGAACTCCAACTCCATTAGGACCTGGTGAAAGAAGAGGAAGGACATTGGGAAGTAGTAATAGGTTGTATGTGACTTGATGAAAGAGAGGGCAGGACTATAGATAAAGGAAAAATATGGGCAAATAGATACAGACAGAAAGTTATAGGCATAATAGTCAATCCATACCTGCAACCTTGGGAGAACTACTGTAGCTTCCCATAGAGAGAACTGGGACATGGGAATCTCACGGTGGAAATAGTGCAGAATTTTACTTCTATTATCTTATAACTTTGGAACTCAATAATAAGTCACTAATAAAATTTTAATGGGAGGATATACTGACTGAACCCCTAAAATATCAGTGTTTGTTAGAGAGCTTTTGTCTTGAGTGAGATGTATTATTACCCTCCAGTACTCATCAATAACAACTGTCCACACTCTGGGTTTAATTGTAAGCTCAACCACAAATTACAGTCACTTACCTATCCCCTTTGCCATAAGAGATAACATAACCAGAAGTTCCAGGGATTACATTATGGACATGTTTGGATGAACGGGACATTTTTGCTCTTGTGCCAAGTTCAGGAAACATCTTGCCTAGTAAACCCTCCCTATAATGACTGTCAACCATACCATTTTATTTCCTCTAATTGAGTCATGTTCATTCTTTTTTCATTGGGTCAACTAGGGTACTTTAAAAGCTACTGATGCCATGGTTCCACTCTTAGTAATGGTTATGTAAATAACATTCATGCCTGAGACACTTTGCTCACAGGGTCAATTCCCATCAGCACCATTAACCAGAGCTGAACAGTGCTCTAGTAAAAAACAAAAATAATAATAATAATAAAATGGAGAGTGTTGTCTAACTACTTATATTCAAATCTCTTAGTTACTGAAAAGGGATCCATAGCAAAAACAATGTTATAACTTACATTTATATATTTCTCATAATTCACAAAAGCATTTCTCATGGACAAATAATACCCTCTCACTTAAGATGAAATATTAGGGGAAGCGGAGCTCCAGGACACATTGGTGGGATTGTCTGTCCAGGGAAGTCTGGTTGGCATCATGCTAACATCTGGAATCTGGTGGCTGAAAAGAGATTTAACATATAAAGCCAAACAAGTTGTTGACTAATCATGAACCTAATGGCTGGAGTATTGCAGATGAACAGTTGAGGGGGGAGGTCTCTTTTTTATAGATAGATAGTAGGCGTATTTTAGTTATATTCCAAAGCTATACTAGTATTTTTGTTTGTTTTTCCCAGAGCCTGAAATCTGATATGTAGGTGGATCCAAGTTATTGTCTGGAGAGATGATGTCATGGTTGAAAAAAGAACCAGAAAGCTGGATCAGGGAAAAGAGTAGCTCCCAAATATAGGAGAGGTAGAATCCCACCCCACTAGGGCAAGAGAGAGGCAGGCTAGGAGTATGGATCAAACTATCAATGCCCATGTTCAGTGGGGAAGCAACTACAGAAGCCAGACCTTCCACCTTCTGCATCCCACAATGACCTTCAGTCCATACTTCCAAAGGGATAGAGAATGGGAAAGCTATCAGGGGAGGGGATGGGATATATAGTGCTGGTGGTGGGAGTTGCATGAAGTTGTACCCCTCCTATCCTATGGTTTTGTCAATGTTTCCTTTTTATAAATAAATAAATAATAAAAAAGAATAAAAGAATAATCTGAAATAAAAAAATTCAATTATTGAGCTTTAAAAAAAAGATGAGATAGGGGCCAGGTGATGGCACACCTGGTTGAGTCCACGTATTACAATGCGCAAGGACCTGGGTTTAAGCCTCCGGTCCCCACCTGCAGGGGGAAAGTTTCATGAGTGGTGAAGCAGGGCTGCAAGTATCTCTCTGTCTCTCTCCCTCTCTGTCACTCCCTTCCCTCTTGATTTCTGTCTGTCTCTATCCAATAAATAAAGATAATAAAAAATCATTTTAATATGATGAAGTATCAGGTTTCAGGCAGGTAGTTAGTTATGGAAATAAAGGATTCTGATCTTATTCTCTTTTCTGGTACACTCTCTACTCAATAAATAAATAAATAATACATTCAGGGCCAGAGAGATTCACAGTAACATTTCACCAGACTTACATACCTGGCCTCCAGATCTGGTTCCTAGGTTCAATCCCTTGTAACACTATATGCTAGAGTCAGGCAATGTTTCTCTCCCTTTCACTTTTCCTTTCTTTTTCCCTTCCCCTCTATTTCTTCTTCTTCTTCTCCTTCTCCCTCTCCCTACCCCTGCTCAGTCTCATATAAATAAATAGATTTAAAAAGCAGTAACACACCAGACATTTAACCCAAAGCCCAGAGTTCACAAATTCAATCTCCCTATACCAGAGATCCCAGAACTGAACAGTGCCCTTATCACCCTAAATACATAAATAACTAACACATTTATTTTTATAAAACGATCAGAGATATAGCTCAGTGGGTAGATTGTGTACTTTAACATACATAGCCCCTGTTTCAGCCTGGGTACCACATGGGAGGTGCTATGTCACTGTAGAATTCTCTGATACTGCGATGTCTCTCTTTCTCTCTCACTCTCTCTCTGCCTCACTCTCTGTCTCCATATTTGAATGTAAAAGTGTCCTGAAGCAGTGAAATGTTTCATGTGTGAGGCCCCAACTCCATAAAACACATGTACATGCACACATACTTACGAACAAACAAGCATACACACACTTAATCATAACACAGATAATAAAAAATAAGCAACTAATATTTTAAAAACAGCAAGTTGTCAAGGTACTGAAAAATCTGATAAAACTTCCTGGGAAATGTCAACTTGGGAGGTGTTTTGATTCTAAATAACAGCAATTTCCACCAGGAAATGGAAATTTAATATATTGCATTATTCTGTAAGCAAAAAAGGGTCATCTATACAGAATACATCACTACACATATGATTTATAGTGCTAATGAAATTTCATTTACCAAAAGTTATTGTGTTAAAAGTAAGATCTATTACTAACTACTGATCAATTAATTAAATATCTGGAGAGAATGGTACAAGATGCCTGATTTGCATTAGACATATGGTCCTAACAAGTGCCTCCTAGACAGGCAATGGTTTCAAGATGACTCTGTTTATGTGTAAGGAGAATGGAGCTCCTCAGGCCAGGGCTACCCATAGCTCATGGATGGCAGAGCTATGATTCAGACCCAGGTCTCTGTGACCCCAGAGCTTGTGCTTTTTCCACTAGGCTCTGCCATCTCCTTCAAGCCCATAATTAAACAAAAAAATAAGCTCTATTCAAATGAAATAATCCCATGCACAAAAGTGACCAGGTGACTTTTGGTGCACAGTCTTCCAAATGTGCAGTGGAGTCTTATTCCAGAAACTGCATTTGGCATAATGGGCCTCAAGTCCAGACCGATTCTATGATGTAACTCAAGGGCTCTTCAAATGTTGGCCTTGAGTCTGAAATAGCTCTGAGTCCTCCAATTCAGTCTCCCCCATTCACTCCCCTAGCCAAGCTGAAGATGCCCACAGAACTTTCTAGTGGGTAAGGTGACAAAGCTCATGGGGGTTGAAACAAGGTACATTGTGATCTCCTTCTTCATCCCAGTAACTATTTCCACTGCTCTCACTTTCTTAGGCACTTATTCTTGTTTCTGTAAGACTTTCTGTTTGTTTGTTTTGCTTTCAGCTTTAAAAATGACTCAGCAGCAGTTTAAGATTTTTATGGAATTATATAAAAAATAATCTATCCCCTGAGCAACCCAGAGAGCTGCTGAAAAGCAAGGATATTCACTAAAAATGGGGCTTGGCAGCAGATTTTATGTGTGAATTGGTTTTGCTTTTCCCCACATCTATTCTCATTCACCCTGTTTTAGTCAAAAAGCATCAAATCTAAAAGTCAGCATGGATGGTGTGCCTCAAAGTTCTTATCAAACTCAAAGACTTAACCAGGGTCCTAGTAGCTCTACAACTGTGTTTCATAAGTGTTGCATTTCCTTTCACTTTTTTTTTTAGTCCGGTGATTTTTTGTCCCTTCCTTTTCCTACCAAGCTTCAGCTTTTGTCAAAAGGAAACTATAAAAAGTAAGTGAAGATGAGGCTTAAGAATTAAAGTCCTGGGAGTCAGGTGGTAGAGCAACAGCTTAAGCGCACATGGCGCAAAATGCAAGGACTGGTATAAGAATCCCAGTTCGAGCCCCCGGCTCCTCATCTGCAGAGGTGTCGCCTCTCAGGGAGTGAAACAGGTCTGCAAGTGTCTATCTTTCCCCCTCCTCTCTCCATTTCTCTCGTCCTATCCAACAACGATGACATCAATAACTACAACAATAAATGAATAAGGGCAACAAAAAAGGGAATAAATAAATATTTTTAAAAAGAATTAAAGTCCTGGGGTCAAGCTGTAGTGCAATGGGTTAAGCACACATGGCACAAAGTGCAAGGACTGGCATAAGGATCCGCATTTGAGCCCCTGGCTCCCCACCTGCAGGGGGGTCACCTCACAAGCTGTGAAACAGGTCTGCAGGTGTCTATCTTTCTCCCCCTCCTCCTGTCTCCCCTCCTCTCTAGATTTCTCTCTGTCCTATCAAAAAATAAATAAATAAAGTCCAAGGAACTCAGCCTTAATTTATTTCCACTCCCCTCTCTTAGTCAATGGGGTGATTATAGACTAGTCATCTGAGTTATTGCTGCCTTCCTTTCTTCTAAGTAAAGTAGATATTTACCACTGTGTCTCATAGACCTCTAGTATAACTCATAAAAGATGTTTATGAAAAAGAAGCAAGAGGAAAGGGAGAGACAGAGAGGAGAGTCACCTGCACTACTGCTTCCCTAGTCATAAAGCTTCTCCCCTTGCAGATGAAGACCAGGGCCTTGAACTTGGGTCCTTGTACATGGGAATATGTGTCCTCAACTGGGTAGGTACAGATACACCACCATCCAATACCTAACCCCACTTTATGGGTAAGAAATTGAAAGTTTAGAGGGTTAAGTCACTTGCCCAGTTCACATAGCTGGTAGATGCATTATGTCCCCAGAGAAAATTCTCTGTGCTGCTACCCTGAACTACCCAGCTCAGGCTCATAAGGGGGCGGTAACACTGGTACAATGGTATGGTAGCCAGACTTATGCATGGTGATAGTGTGGAAGAGACTGACAGCATTGTGGAATGCTATCTGACAATGAGGAGTTTTATCCCCCCTCATTGATTTAATAATGATCAACAAGACCATAGGGTAAGAGGGGTAAAATTCCCATCACCAGAGTTCTGTATCCCATCCCCTCCCTTGGAAGCTTCCCTATTTTTTTTTATCTCTCTGGAAGTATTGACCAAGATTCTTTTGGGGGACAGAAGGTGGAAGTTCTGGCTCCTGTAATTTCTTCTCCACTGGACATCAGCATTGGCAGGTGGATCCATACTCCCAGAATGGATAGTTTCCTAAGGTGGAGCATCCATTGTAAATCTATGGTGGAATGATGGAACAACATAAGCAATAGTCCATTTTACCGTTGAGGACAATGAGAAATATCAGCTAAAAGGCAATAGAAAAATCAGAGGATTTTAAGAAGCAGATCAAACTCTTGTCCAAACTCTTGATCTTGCAGGTTTCTGCCTAGAATCTGTGTTAAAAGTAAGATCTATTACTAAATACGTGACTATGTACAAGTTGGTTAAGACTCTGGAGACACTCAGATTTCCATTATAAACCTATAAGTATGTGAAAGTGAACAGAAAAAGAGGAGCATATTGAGAAATTACAAATTGGCCCAGAGTCAAATTTCAAACATAAAATTCCCAAGAAAAGACTATCCTATTTAGGCCTAAACAAATTGCATGCCTATTACATGCTGTTTTTAGAACCTTCTGACTTGATCTGATGTTCTATTACCTACTCTGCTGTTACTAATGTTTCTTATGGAACTCAGTAATTGGTGGTGCTGGGAAGAAACTGGCAGTGACATCAGAAATTCCCTTAAAGGCACATAGCATCAGTGTCTCCTCAAGGGGCCTCACAAACATGTTGTTGCCTTTAAAATCAATCCCAAAACAGTTGTATGGAGACATAGCCAAGGACTCCAATGATGAAGCCTCTCCATTTCCACAATCTTGTAGAAATTTCCACAGCTCACAAATGATCTCATCACTAGAGTTTCTTTAGGAAAAAAAAAAGGGGAGCAGTGGCTGTAGGAGCAGTTCTGTGACCACCCATCCAACACCATGAGGACACACACCGCCACCTACTTGGGACCTGCAGCTGCCCAGCCCACTTCTCCCTGGGCACCTTCCTTCCCCGTGGGCAGCTGCTCTCTTTCAGTGCTGCCACCACAGCCGCCCTGCTCTGCTGTCTCGGGGTGACCTCCCCGACCTCATGGCCAGGACCTGCAGGGAGGTAAACCTCTGATACCCCACAGCTCTTCCAGGAGTCCAGAGGTCGGAGGCAGCCAGTTCTCCGTGTCCTCTGACAGCAGACTGTAGAAGTTAAAGTACAGAACCCAGCTGGGGAGGTAGCTCAGTGGCTCAAAGGACTGGCTGGCCTGAGGGCCCAGGTTCAAACCCCGGCAGTGCCTGTGTCAGAGCTGATTAGGCCTCAGGTCTCGGTCTCTCTCTCTCTCTCTCTCTCTCTCAGAAATAGAAACACATTAGGGCCAGTAAAAAAATAAAGGAAGATGATGATGATGATGAAGATGGGAAAGAACAGAAAGGGAGACACTGATAGACCTGCTAACACCTATGTCCAGCAAGAAGCAATTACAGAAGCCAGACCTCTCACCTTCTGCACCCCACAATGATCCTTTATCCCTCCTAGAGGGTTAAAGAACAGGACAGCTTCCAATGGAGGGGATGGGCTATGGAACTCTGGTGGTGGGAATTGTATGGTATTGTACTCCTCTTATCTTATAGTCTTGTCTATCATTATGAAATCAATAAAATTTTCCCCAGGTCAGGCAGTAGCACAGTGGGTTAAGTGCACATGGTGTGAAACACAAGGGCAGGCGTAAGGAACCCAGTTCGAGGCCCTGGCTCCTCACCTGCAGGGGGTTGCTTCACAAGTGGTAAAGCAGGTCTGCAGGTGTCTTTCTCTCCCCTCCTCTCTCCTTTTTTCTCTGTCTTATCCAACAACAACAACATCAGTAACAACAACAATAATAACCACAGCAATGATAAAACAACAAGGGCAACAAAAGGGAAAAAATAGCCTCAGGGAGCAGTAGATTCATGGTGCAGGCACCAAAGTCCCAACAATAAAAAAGGTAAAAAAGAAAGAAACCCCCCCCCAAAAAAAAATCAAGTCAAATTATTTCCACTCAAAATGCAGACACTGGTGTCAGCAGCAGCACCTAGAAACTTACTAAAGGGGGCAGGGTGGTGCCACACCTGGTTAAGTGCACATAGTACTACATGCAAGGATATGTTCAAGCCCCTGGCCCCACCTGCAGTAGGGACACTTCACAAGCAGTGAAACAAATCTGCAGGGTTTTTTTTTTCTCTCCCTCCCATCTCAAGTTATTTCTGTCATATTGAAGGAAAAAAAAAAAAAAAGCTGCCAGAAGCAGAGGACATAGTGCCAGCTCTGAGCCCCAGTGACTGGAGGCAAAAAAGGAGAGAGAGAGAGAGAGAGAGAGAGAGAGAGAGAGAGAGAAGAAGAAGAAGAAGAAGAAGAAGAAGAAGAAGGAGGAGGAGGAGGAGGAGGAGGAGGAGGAGGAGGAGGAGGAGGAGGAGGAGAAGAAGAAGAAGAAGAAGAAGAAGAAGAAGAAGAAGAAGAAGAAGAAGAAGAAGAAGAAGAAGGAGAAGAAGAAGAAGAAAGAAGAAGGGGAAGAAGAAGAAAAAGAAGAAGCAGCAGAAGAAGAAGAAGGAGAAGGAGAAGAAGGAGAAGAAAAAGAAGAAGAAGTAGAAGAAGGAGGAAGAGGAGGAGAAGGAGGAGGAGGAGAAGGAGAAGAAGAAGGAGGAGGAGGAGGAGAATCGGGGAGGGGATGGAATACGGAGTTCTGGTGGTGGGAATGGTTTGGAGTTGTACCCGTCTTACCCTATGGTTTTGTTAGTGTTTCATTTTTTATAAATACAAATTTTAAAAAAGAAAGAAAGAAAAGGAGAAATTTAACTAGAAATTAAGTGTCTCAGGCTCCATGCAAGACATGAGGCCAGTGAAAGAGCTCCCTTGGATAGTGTTTTACCTTGCTGTGTTCACAACCCTTATTTGATTCCGACTCCTACCACAATGAAGAAAACATTGTTGCTGTTCTCTCTCTGTCTTTAACTTTAAAAAAGATATAAGGAGTTAAAAAAAAACTACATTTAACAAGATTCTACATTTAACCAGAAGCTCAATTTAAGATTGCTTGAGATTTCTAATTATCAGGTACCACAGAGACTAGAATGTCATTAACCTGAGAATGGACTTGTGCCTCTAGATCAATTAAATTAATCTATTTACTATTGAGCTCTCAACGTATGCCCTTTACTCTGGTAATTACTGTTAGTGATACAAAAGCCAACACATGAGCCTTGTTGAAGGCATGGTTGCAACTCTGTTGGAGAGAGAAGATATTCATAGAAGAATATTTCTCAAAAAAAAAAAAAATCCAGTTTCCATTTGGTTCCTATTGCCTGCATAAAACTACCAGAATTTCCCATTGCCAACTAGGTGAAATCCAGACTCCAACATGATGAAAAGGGGCCAGGTTGTAGTGCACCTGGTTAAGCGCTCACATGACAATGCATAAGGATCCAGGTTCAAGCCCCTGTCCCCATCTGCAGGAGAAAAGCTTTATGACTGGTAAAGCAGGACTGTAGGTGTCTCTCCGTCTCCCTCCCTATCTACCTCCCACTCCCCTTTCAATTTATCTCTATCTCTATCCAATAATAAATAAATAAATATTAAAAATAAAGATTATAAAAAAATATGAAGAATTTCTTCATTCTCAGCCTTAATGAAGGCTACTCTTTCTACCCCAATTCTTTACTCCATCCACACTGAAGGCTAATATAAGTGCAACTTACTCTTTTCAGCAAGCTCAGCACTTCCAATGACCATGTCCCTTCCTGTCATTCTTTTTTTATTACTATTATTATTATTATTATTTTGCCTCCAAGGTTATTTTTGGGGCTTGGTGCCTGCACTACAAATCCACTGCTCTTGGTGGCCATTTTTTTTTCCATTTTTCTTTTATTAGGAAGGACAGAGAGAAAATGAGAGGGGAGGGGGAGATAGAGATAGAGAGACAGAGAGACACTTGCAGAGCTGCTTTACTACTTATGAAGCTTTCCTTCCGAAGATGGAGAGCCAGGGCTTGAGCCCGGATCCTTGCACAGGTCCTTGACTTTGTACTATGTGAACTTAACCTGGTATGCTACCGCTTGTACCACCCTCTTTCCTTTTATATATTTTTAAAATTTTTATAACTCGATTCAGTTCTTTAATTCGTAGCATCACCTTTCTCAGAAAGCTTTTCTTGGGAGTCGGGCGGTAGTGCAGTGGGTTAAGCGCAGGTGGCAAAGCGCAAGGACCAGCATAAGGATCCCAGTTCGAGCCACGGCTCCCCACCTGCAGGGAGAGTCACTTCACAGGCGGTGAAGCAGGTCTGCAGGTGTCTATCTTTCTCTCCCCTTCTCTGTCTTCCTCTCCTCTCTCCATTTCTCTCTGCCCTATCCAACAACGCTGACATCAATAACAACAATAATAACCACAACAATAAAACAACAAGGGCAACAAAAGGGAATAAATAAATATTTATTAAAAAAAAAAAAGAAAGAAAGCTTTTGTTGGACTTCAAATTTAAGGGAACTGCTGCCCTTCTTGGTAGTCTCACTGTAAATTTTGTTTATGACTCTTTAAGGTACAAAGACAATCAGTAAAGGCCTAGTTAAAATAAATTAAAGTGGGGAATTGGGCGGTAGTGCAGCGGGTTAAATGCACGTGGCGCCAAGCGCAAGGACCGGCATAACGATCCCGGTTCGAGCCCCCAACTCCCTACCTGCAGGGGAGTCACTTCACAGGTGGTGAAGCAGGTCTGCAGGTGTCTATCTTTCTCTCCCCCGTCTTCCCCTCCTCTCTCCATTTCTCTCTGTCCTGTCCAGCAACGACATCATCAATAACAACAACAATAATAACAACAACAATGAAAAAAAGGCAGCAGAAGGGAAAAATAAATATTAAAAAATTTAAAAAATAATTAATTAATTAAAGTGGCGTGTGTGTTAATAAACATAATAGTATGTAAATGTTCCACCCTTCTCACTCACCCACTCTGGGAATCAAGTGGCCTGCTGATTAAGCTCTGGGGGGGTGGGGTGAGGCCGTAGTCTCAAACTTAACCTAGAGATGTACTTGCACACCACTTTACTTTCACTTGGGAAACTCCTACCTATGCTGTAATATCTCATCTAAAATATTTCATTCCTTGAAAAGCTTCCTCCCAAGAGTAACTTAGACCTTCTTTTTGTGTTCTAGTCACTTGGTGCTTTTCTCTACCCTACATCTTATCTGGTTGATTGTGTAATGTTTGGTTACATGCCTCTTCCAGTTGACTGGAAGTTTTTCTAGAATAGATACTTGTCTTCAAGTAAAGAAGTAGAACTGGTTGTATTTTATTCATGTCAGTAGTCCCTCAGTGTTCTACAAATATCTGACATAAAATAGACTAGTAGTACTTCCTCACCCACACTAACTAATCAGAATCAACCACATGTCACTGAACAATCCGTGTATCTGTGCTTTGTTTCAAAAGATTCTGCTTTAATGTGGCCGAAGGGAGGCTGGACAACATACTCTATGCTACACCTGAGGAAGATGGGTTGATACTAGGGCAGCATGGAATGTTCCTACTCATGACCACAGAATGTGAGCTCAGATCTACAGGGATGCAGAGGTCACACAGGCTCCTAAACTAATTATGGCCACAGATTCAAACTGATGGGGTTTACAGTCAACAATATTTATACTCCTTTCCCATCCTTGGGAGCTACTCTCTTCCCTGATCCAGCTTTCTGTTCCTTTTTCCAGCCATGACATCATCTCCCCAGACAATAACTTGGATCCACCTGCATATCAGATTTCAGGCTCAGGTAAAAAAAAAAAAGGGGGGGGGAATTTTTATATAGTATCTACTGTGTAAAAAAAAAAAAAAGCTGCAGAGCTTTGCATATTCGAGCTGCTTGAATCTCAACAACTGTTCCTTTTGCTATTACTACCACATTTCCAGTGATAGCAATTAAAGAGAGTTTAAATGACTCATATGCCATCTGCTTTTCCTAGCATGCATTGCTGATTCCAGCCTTACACTGAGTCTCCGTTGCTGTACTTGAAATGAATTATTTGTGTTTGATTATGCCTTAGTCTCTTTTACTTTCAAAATCATTGAATTTATCTTTGTAGTAGGGTTACCACAACTTTCTTTGAAGTCTGTTAAACTGTACATATTATACACCTTCAATAATTGCTTGTGGAGTCAGAAGAACTGAGTGTAATCACCCAGGCAAGTCTAGGAGTAAAACACAATATAACATTTTACTCCTGTTAAAATAGTTCCTCAGAGTTCTTAAACAAATCTTATATGGTCCTTGCTGGGAGGGGGGAAAGGTGGTGGTGGTGATTTAATTTTTACTTTTGTCTCTGATTTTCTCTGAAGTTGTAAAACTTCTTCCTTGTCTTCAAAGTACAATTCAGTCCTTCTCACTGGACTCATTTCTGGTTAACAATGCATACTTCACTATGGAAAGAGAATGTGGTTATTCCTATTGGTTTAGGGATGGAATCAGCCCCATCTAACATTTGGGCTAACCCATAATGAGGAAAGAGTCAAGCAGATGGTGGTAGGCAACATGAGTATCCATTTCCTCATAACAATTTAATGAAAGAATAGCCCAGAATTACTCTTCCATAGAATTACTGGACTTTAGGGAGTCAGAGGTAGAGCAGCAGGTTAAGCACACGTGGCACCAAGCACAAGGAGAAGCATAAGGATCCCGGTTCAAGCCCCCAGCTCCCCACCTGCAGGGGAGTCACTTCACAGGCGGTGAAGCAGGTCTGCAGGTGTCTCTCTTTCTCTCCCCCTCTCTGTCTTCTGCTCCTCTCTCCATTTCTCTCTGTCCTATCCAACAATGACGACATCAATTAGAACAACAATAATAACTACAACAATAAAACAACAAGGGCAACAAAAGAGAAAATAAATAAATATAAAAAAAGAGAAATACAGTCCCACCTACACCTCAAGGACATCTTTGATGAATCAAACCCAATTGCAAGGAAGACTAAAGCAGAAACAAACCAATGGGACTACATCAAATTGAAAAGCTTCTGCACATCCAAAGAAACTATTAAACAAACAGAGAGACCCCTCACAGAATGGGAGAAGATCTTCACATGCCATACATCAGACAAGAAACTAATTACCAAAATATATAAAGAGCTCAGCAAACTTAGCACTAAAAAAGCAAATGACCCCATCCAAAAATGGGCAGAGGATATGAACAAAATATTCACCTCAGAGGAGATCCAAAAGGCTAACAAACATATGAAAAACTGCTCTAGGTCACTGATTGTCAGAGAAATGCAAGTTAAGACAACACTAAGATACCACCTCACTCCTGTAAGAATGGCATACATCAAAAAGGACAGCAGCAACAAATGCTGGAGAGGTTGTGGGGACAGAGGAACCCTTTTACACTGTTGGTGGGAATGTAACTTGGTCCAGCCTCTGTGGAGAGCAGTCTGGAAAACCCTCAGAAGGCTAGACATGGACCTTCCATATGATCCAGTAATTCCTCTCCTGGGGTTATACCCCAAGGACTCCATAACATCCAACCATAAAGAGGTGTGTAATCCTATGTTCATAGGAGCACAGTTCATAATAGCTAAAACCTGGAAGCAACCCAGGTGCCCAACACCAGATGAGTGGCTGAGAAAGCAGTGGTATATATACAAAATGGAATACTATGCAGCTATCAAGAACAATGAAACCACCTTCTCTGACCCATCTTGGACAGAGCTAGAAGGAATTATGTTAAGTCAGCTAAGTCAGAAAGACAAAGATGAGTATGGGATGATCCCACTCATCAACAGAAGTTGAGGAAGAAGATCTGAAAGGGAAACTAAAAGCAGGACCTGACCAAATTGTAAGTAGGGCACCAAAGTAAAAACCCTGTGGTGAGGAGTAGACATGCAGCTTCCCGGGACAGTGGGGGGTGGGAGTGGGTGGGAGGGATGGGTCACAGTCTTTTGGTGGTGGGAATGGTGTTTATGTACACTCCTAGTAAAATGTAGTCATATAAATCACTAGTTAATTAATACAAGAGGGGGAAAATTAATTTTATGTCTCGAAGTTTTTCAAAACACAAACTGAATCTTTTCAATATATAGGCTGTGTAATTGATATGCAGACTCTCTCAAAAGTCTAGACCAAGTAGATAAGAAGCAACCAATAGCAATATACAAGATATTGGGTACTGTACAGCAAACCCTAACAAAAGGACTTTTCAAAGTTAACCCAATTACCAAACAATGTGATGATAACATTAACTATCGATTGTCTTTTTGAACCCAACGACAGCAGGAACCTCACATCTCCACTATAGAGCCTCTACTTCCCCCAGTCCTGGAACCCTTGGATAGGGCCCACTTTCCCGTATGCCTCTCCCAATCCATATCAAATAATTTGCATCTGCTGATCACAACCTAACCAACACAACGATTGCCACCTCAACATGCTTCACCTCAGACTGTGTCCAGAGACTTCACGTGTGGAATGACAACCCTTCAACTTCATTACTCGGGTGAGACCTTTCCTTTCATAGTATACTCTAATTTCATCTCAGGTGGTTCACTTTCTAACAAAGTCCCAAAACCTTGATATACACCAGTATTTGTGAGAGAGAGCATATGTTCACACGTATCCGTAAACTACTACAAAATATATGCCTGAAAGCAGAAGTGCACTAGAGTTTGCAGTGAGTACCTCCTAACATTTCCTCTCCACTATTCCAAGCTTTGGGTCCATGATTGCTCAACAATTTGTTTGGCTTCATATGTTAACTCTCTTTTCAGTCACCAGGTTCCAGATGTCATCAGGATGCCGGCCAGGCTTCCCTAGACTGAAGACCCCACCAAGGTGTCCTGGAGCTCCACTTCCCCAGAGACCCACCCTACTAGGGAAAGAGAGAGGCATACTGGGAGTATGGACCGACCAGTCAAAGCCCATGTTCAGCGGGGAAGCAATTACAGAAGCCAGACCTTCTACCTTCTGCAACCCACAATGACCCTGGGTTCATGCTCCCAGAGGGATAGAGAATGGGAAAGCTATCAGGGGAGGGGGTGGGAAATGGAGATTGGGTGGTGGGAATTGTATGGAATTGTACCCCTCCTACCTTTCTTAATTAATGTTAATTAATCCTTTCTTAATTAATCCTTTCTTAAATAAAAAAAAAAAAAGAGAAATACTGGACTTCCAAGGACCCCTGATTTAACTGATTGCCTGATTTAATACTACATGTTTCCTCTATCTAGTATTAAAATCAGTACCACCTTTTGTAATTCCTCATAGGCTTTTCATGAACCAACTTCTATTACATAATGTTGAATGTGCATGCACCCTGAACTCTCACAAGGAAGATGTACTTCTACCTGAGGTAATGGTGAAAGATCCTTGAAAAGAGTTGACCTTTTCTTGAAGAAGTCAGGTTCAATCAAAGTCATAGTCCATATGGAAACAGTTCTTCCTAACACATTTTTTTTCATCCTTAGCAAATCAAGATGGAATTAGCAATAAGAAGCCGCAACTACAAAATTAAAGTGCTTACTCCCATATATACACATATTATGATTTCTGAATTCAACATAGATGACGGAACATTCTGAGCCAATTACATGAATCACAATTAACTGCTGTTTCTGAGAGTTTTGAAATTAAGCAATAATTTTCATCCTTTGAATGCTATCATTTGACATTTGTTTGTTTTTCTGTATCCCTGACACCTGGCACAAGGACAAAGTGATTCATTCAGTAAATATTTGTTGACTGGCTTCAACAACCATAGGCTCATTCTCTTCTGTTTTGCTTCTTTTTTCCCCTAATGTGACTCTGAAATGTGTTATTAATATAATAAAAACATTAATTTCACACTGGAAATTTTAAATTATAAGATGGAAGAAGAAGCTTCTGTTCTCTGTGTTTTTTGTTATTGTTTGTGTAGTTGTATCTGATACTCATTTGTTTTTACTTTCCTGTCTTCTCTGCAGGATTTATTTATTAAGGGAGGGGAATGTATTAATCATCTTTGTATCATCAACATTTATCATAGTGCCCAGCATCTAATAAATTTAGGAAGTATTTTTAGATGAGTGACTAAATATATTTTTGTGTCTTCACTGACTTCCTACTCCTTCCTCATCCCCATTCTAACTTTTTAAAAAAATTTCTTTATTGGAAAATTAATGTTTTACATTAGACAGTAGACCCAATAGTTTGTACATGCATAACATTTCCCAGTTTTCCATATAACAATACAATCCCCACTAGGTCCTTTGTCATCCTAACTTTTTTTTTTTTTAGAATTTTTAGTTACCTCAATGTTGTATTTAGGCAAAAAATGGAAAGTAAATTTGTCTTACTGAATGTAGAAATTCCTGATATAATCTCTGCAAGAGAAAGTCTTTGACAAAATCCAACATCCCTTCGTGATCAAAACACTACAAAAAATGAGAATAGATGAAAAATTCCCTAAGATAGTGGTGTCCATATATAGCGAACCTACAGCCAATACATATTCAAAGGTGAAAATCTGGAAGCACTCCCTCTCAGATCAGGTACTAGGCAAGGTTGTCCAATATCACCATTACTATTCAACATAGTGTTGGAAGTTCTTGCCACAACAATCAGGAAAAAGCAAGGAATTAAAGGGATAAAGACTGGAAGAAAAGAAGTCAAACTCTCCCTATTTGCAGATGATATGATAATATACATAGAAAAACTTTAAAAATCCAGCAGGAAGCTCTTGAAAATATTAAGTAATATAGTAAAGTGTCAGGCTACCAAAATTAATGCAAACATTAAGTAAAAAAAAAAGAAGAAATCTACCTATCAGTCCCTTTTACTATACCAACGAAAACAATAAAATATCTTAAACCTAAAAAAAAAGTGAAAGACTTGTATACTAAAAATTAAGAGTCGTTATTCAAGGAAATAGAAAAAGACACAAAGAAGTGGAAAGATATTCCATGTTCATAGGTTGGAAAAATTAGCATCATAATCTCATTTCACTATAACACAGAAATTAATAAATTTATTGCAATGCTCTTGATTCTCTATTTGCTGGTTTTACTGAGACTAAAACATTCCCTACACCTGTTTTTTTATGTAACACACTGTACAGTCTGTTGGTGTTAAATTTTAGGCACATAATAACATGTCAGTTATAGGACACAGTTATCAACTGAGTGCTTACTATTTGCTAAGTACATTTAACACGTTACCTGTCTTTCTGTACATATCTCACAATACTGCATTATTTAATAGTCTCACTGGGATTTATAATGCCAGTTTTGTTCCAGATAAACTGAGAAACTTGGCAATGATTCTATCCCTTCTAGCTATTTCCTCTTTGGCAAGACGAAGTATGTGACAGATACTGTTGATAGCCTTTCTGCACTTAACCACATCTACACACACTCAGTCCAACTGCCAACTGCCAACACCTTGTTGCCTGAGGTTTTCTTCTATTCAGGAAACCCTTTCTGTTTGTTAAGTGGGAAACCCTGGAAATGCTGTGGGAATAAATGCCACCCACCTTCCTTCCTCCAACAGCCCTCAATCAATGAATGCTGAGAATGACTAGAATAATCATTGAGTTCCTTCTTTCTGGGCGAAAACAACTGAGATGTGTGTTCTACACACTCCTCCATTATTTTCCAGAAGAATTTGCTTCTATTTACCACTAAGAGAAATTCCCTTAACAATATACTCCCTTTTATATGGCAAGAACATTTCACATGAATTCTACCTTTTTTGGTAAAATTTTAAGTGCACTTAAAATTATTGCAATTTTTTTTTAGAATTAAATTATATTGTATAACTGAAGTGACATAGCCACTGGATATCAGCTTGTTTAAATAATACCTCTATACTTTCACTTCTCCTAAATCCTTGTTTATAAAATCTTGGCTGTTATAGCTACCACACATAAGGAAAATACAAAGGTACTTGTTCCTCTGTTACTGACTTAATTCATTTCACATAATATCCCCCTTCCCAGGTTAACCTAATTTGTTGCATATTGCAAAATTTTCATCATTTTAAGACTAAAGGAAACTCTTTATGTGCCATTTGGTTTTAACTCATTCATTCGTCCATTAATGACTTTTGTACATATTAACTGTGTGACTAGAGCTTCAATGAACATAGGAATGCAAATGAATATTTTATATCTTCTAGCTTCTGATATAAATTCTTTTTTTTTTCATCACCAGGCTGACTTTTTCAGATATAGACAGAGAAGTAGAGAGTTAAGGAAAGAAACCACGGTGTATAAGATTCCTATAAAGCCCAGAACCCTGCCCCACTAGGGAAAGAAAGAGGCAGGCTGGGAGTATGGATAGACCTGT
Organism: Erinaceus europaeus; assembly: GCF_950295315.1. NCBI lineage: Eukaryota > Metazoa > Chordata > Mammalia > Eulipotyphla > Erinaceidae > Erinaceus > Erinaceus europaeus. The sequence continues at coordinate 124,310,485 of NC_080162.1, forward strand.
CAATGCCCATGTTCAGCAGGGAAGCAACTTCAAAAGCCAGACCTTCTACCTTCTGCACCCACAATGACCTTGGGTCCATACTCCCAGAAGGTTAAGGAATAGGAAAGCTATCAAGGGAGGAGATGGGATACGGAGTTCTGATGGTGGGAATTGTTTGGAGTTGTACTCCTCTTATCCTATGGTTTTGTCAGCCACCAGGTTCCAGATGGTAGCATTATGTCAACCAGACTTCCCTGAACAGACAACCCCATCAATGTGTCCTGGAGCTCCAATTGAATTATATATATATATATATATATATATATATATATATATTTTTTTTTTTTTAAATAAAGATCATCTCCCACTTTGTAAGGGATCTTTTTCTTCCCTGTAGGCGGTGGCAGCCTGACAACTTTTAAACTGTAAGTAGGCTTCTTAGCTTAATCACTGACTCTTGACCAGGAGATAAAGCAGGGTGAGGCAGAGATAATCCAGTGGCTATGCAAAGAGATTCTCACAGCCCCACCGCTAGGCCACCGAGGTATAGATATTACCCTGAGAGTCCTGGTTAGTCCTCTGTCCCCTCGTGTCAGCACAGGGCCTCCCTGCCACAGCTCCAGATTCTGAGGGCATTAACAATGGGGACTCACAGTTGCATTTGGTGAGTCTCAGGGGAGTCATCTCCTCCCTTCAGTCTTTTTGTTGGTGAAACAGACTGGAGGTGGTGTCTCAACTGGCAAACTGCTGGACTGTTACCAGCCACCCAGTCTCTCCCTAGGCTTCTCTCTATCCATGAGCCACAAGTGTTTGCACTCACCAATGATTTGGTGGGTTTCTGAAGTAGCTCCAATCTTGTCTTGTTGTGGTCCAGGTGGTCTCCTTTGGTATTCCTAGTGGATCCGGGAGAGGAGAGGAGAGAAACACAGCTGCTGCTGCTCCGTAGCCCCACCTCCAGAAGTCCATCTTAAGGGATCTTTTTGTTTGAGTTATAGTATACATTGATGTGCAAACTTTTTTTAGTTTGATGCAATTACATTGATTTATTTTGGGTTTTGTTTTCTTTGTGTTGTACTTTAGTCTTTTAAGACATATCAGAAGCACAGATTCTGAAGTTTTCTGCTAATATTTTTTTTCTATGAATTTTATGTTTATAGTCTAATATCTATATCTTTGATCCACTTGAAGACTTGAAGTTGACCATTGTGCATGGTGATATGTGATGATCCAATTTCATTTGCTTGCACTTTTCAGTTCAAATTTCCCAGTAACACTTGTTGAAGAGACTCTACCTTCTCCATTTAATATTTTGGGCTCCCTTGTCAAAATGAGTTATTCATACATATGGGGGCTTGTTTCTAGACTTTTAATTCTATTCCACTGGTTTGTGTGTCTATTTTTGCTTCAGTTGCAAACAGTTTTGACTATAGTAGCTCTGTAATATAGTTTAAGTTCAGGGTATGTGATGCCTCATGACTTGTTCTTTTGTCTCAATGGTGCTTTGATAATCCCAAGGACTTTGTGGTTCCAGGTAATTGTTTGTATCTCTTGTTGTATCCCTTTAAAGAATTTTTCCTTTCTTAGTACCTTGATGGCATTAGCATTGAATCAGTATACTACTCTGGGTAGAATGGTCACTTTTGATTATGTTGATTCTTTCAGTCCAAGAGCATGGGAATCTCTCCATTTCTTCATATCTCTTCCTTAAAGAGTAACTTGTAGTTTTCAGTGAACAAGTCTTTCACTTATTTTTCTTAATATTTTTCTTTAAACTTTACTTATTTATTTATTTGTTACTAGATAGAAACAGAGATAAATTGAGAGAGAAAGGGGAGATAGAGAGGAAGAGAGACACCTGCAGACCTGCTTCACCACCTGTGAAGCAACTCCCCTGCAGCTGGGAAGCTGGGAGCTTGAACCAGGATCCTAACCAGTCCTTGCACTTTGCGCCACATGTGCTTAACCCGCTGTGCTACTGCCTGACTCCCTGTTTTTATTAATTTTATCCCTAAATATTTAATTGTATTGTTCAATAATTTACAGGAGTTTTCAACTGGATGCTTTAGGATTTGCATTAGACCAACCTATACTATATGGCAAGAAGTTGCCCTAGGATATGAATACCAAAAGGTAGAGATCATTGGAAACATCTTATAATGTAAATGTCACATTAATCAACTTTAGATTATTCTGACAGGAAATATTATATCTAGACAGAAAATACTAATTTTGTGTGTATGTCTTTGATATACTCTTCAAATACTATCAGGACTTTCCCTTATGGAATTAACTTCTATTTAAGCAAAAATGATTTAAGATAGTAAGATAACTGTAAAACTTTGAAGTAAAAAAGAACTTTAGAACTAATAATAAAAAGAGGTAGAAAAGCATCAAAGTTATCATGACTAGCTGAATTGAATAACTGAATAAAATTGGGAAATTTTATTCAATATTGCTGAGAGTAACAAATATTGGCACATTTAATTTGGCATACATGACTTGAGTATACACTTATACATATAATTAGGACTTAATATATTGGAAAAATGAAATTAGATTTGAATATGTACATTTCACTTATCTTTATGGGTTCTGACCATACCGTAATTTTTATCATAAGTCAATATACCTCTGCTTGCAAATTTAATGAGTAAGAATTTGAATCTTAAAGAAGAAATAAAACTGATTAAAAAAATCAGAGTCCATGAAATCATTAATCATTCCTAACAGAATTGTGCTGTAAATTTCAAAGAGCTTTTGTCTCTTAAATTGGAGGGGTTATTCTAGTTCATCAAGTGAAAACTCAAACCATTTTCAACAGCAATCAAAGAGTTAAGAAGTTGAATATAAAATTGTTTCTCCCTCATTACCTTCAATGAGTGACTAAAATAATTTGAAGTGATGCCTGAAAATTCTTTACTAAAACAATCACAAGGCATGTTAAGGGTTTATGCCTTTTGACCAGGGATGTCTACAACACACACCTGCCACAGTGAGTTTTAACTGGATATGATCTGGCAGGAATATCTATGCTAGTATAAAATAAGAAATAAGAGCAAGTCTAGAGTGTGTTATTCATCATTTCATCATAAATGAAAACAGAATGGACTTAAAGTAGAAAACTACTTTTTAGCATAAAAAGGACCTCTATATAATCCGACTGTGAACCACAAGGTTAGGTCCCACTATCTCAAAAACACATATGACAAATAACTTTTTTTCTAAGTCACTTTCCCATTTTTTAAAAATAAGGTATTTGTTTCCCCTTGCATTATTCATGGTTTCAGTGCTTTATTTTATTTTTTTTAATTTTTAAAAATTTATTTCATTTTTTATGTTTTTTTAAATTTATAATTGGATAAAGAGAAGAGAGAGAAAGTGATAGGAAAGAGGGAGATACAGAGACATCTGCAGCCCTGCTTCACCACTTGTGAAGCTTTCCCCCTGCAGGTGGGGACCAGGGGGTTGAACCTGGATCCTTGTGCATTGTATTGTGTGTGTTTAACCAAGTGCACCACCACCTGCCCCCCTCCCTTGATTTTATTTTTATAAAATGTGACAACAATCAAGCCATTGAGTGTGTACAAATAGATGAGACTACCTAGTTTGAAATAGTTCCAGTATGTGTTATATGTCACAGTGATCTATAACCAGCTTTATCTTTTAATTTCCTGTTGCATATTCCCATGCAATGTGGAGAGCCATCATTAAATTCTGAATCAAGAATATAATATATTTAGCTTGATCTCCAATAGACTGCAAACAAATATACACTATGATTCTTGATTCTCTAGTTTACACCTGCTCTAGTTCTCTTTGATTCCTCTGCCACAAACATACTTTTTTACTCCAATGTTACAAAAGTAATAAATGTAAGACTTCCTTCTACTTACTAGGACAGCCAGTCAGCCAGACTCTTTTATTTATTTTTCTTTTTTTTACCAGAGCACTGCTAAGCTCTGATGGTGCAGGGGGATTGAACCTGGGACTTGATGGAGCCTCATTCATGAGAGTCTGTTTGCATAACCATTATGCTATCTACCCCTGCCTACCTTCTGCTTACTAAAATTGGTGTTTGTGGCATGCAATGGCTAAGTGTATATAACTCAGGTCAAACTAAGTAGGTTTGCTAGCCAACTAAGGACTAACTTAATAGAATGTAAACTTTCAGAAATCTACTTCATATGCCTAGGTCTCAGTATTTTTCTGTTTTTTTTTTTCCTTTTTCTTTTTTTTTAAAGAGAGAGAGGCAGACAGAGGGAGAGAAACAACACAGCATTTCTTATGTTTAGTTATTCCTTTTTGTTGCCCTTGTTTTATCATTGTTCTTGATGTCGTTGTTGTTGGAGAGGACAGAGAGAAATGGAGAGAGGAGGGGAAGACAGAGAGGGGGAAAGAAAGATAGACATCTGCAGACTTGCTTCACAACCCGTGAAACGACCCCCCCTGCAGGTAGGGAGCTGGGGGCTCGAACAGGGATCCTTAAGATGGTCCTTGTGCTTCATGCCACGTGAGCTTAACCTGCTGCACTACCCCCTGGCTCCCAGTATTTTTTAAATATAAATGGTGATAATGAAAGTACCTAGCTCCTAGGGGGGAAGAGTTCAGGTACTGGAGCAGGATGGCAGAGGACCTAGTGGGGGTTGTATTGTTATGTGGAAAACTGAGAAATGTTATGCATATACAAACTATTTTATTTACTGTTGACTGTAAAACATTAATCCCCCATAAATAAAAAAGAAAGAAAGAAATCTTCATGCACATACTCAGATTAAGAAAAAGAAAAAAAAGATAGAGGTCTAGCCATAGTGCAGGTTAAGGTTAAGTGCACATGGCATGAAGCACAAGGACCAGCTCAAGGATCTAGGTTCCAGCCCCCAGGTCCCCACCTGCAGGGGGGTTGCTTCACAAGTGGTGAAGCAGGTCTGCAGGTATCTGTCTTTCTCTCCCCCTCTCAGTCTCCACTACTTTCTCAATTTCTCTCTGTCCTATCCAACAACAACAACAGCAATAACAACAAAAACAAAGGTAACAACAAGGGCAAAAAAAATGGAAAAAATGGCCTCTAGGAGAAGTGGATTCATAGTCCAGGCATCAAGCCCCAGCAATAACCACAAAAAGGATTTAAAAATTATAGGAAAATTATAGAGCTGGTACCTCCAGGTATCTCAGCAGGTTATATCAATGCCATTTACAACATCAATCAGACTCTCATCTAGAAGTGACACCTGTGTCACCTCATGTAAAAAAACAAAAAATTCCTTGATCAAAGAATGATTAAAATTATATTAAATTATAAATCAAAAGTACTGAATATGGGTCCTGAATTATCATAATTTAGTAACAAAATAAGAGTCAGAAAATAACTTCTCATCTAGGAGTTTGGGTTGTAAATGTTTATGAATTTAAACCAATGGGAAAGAGAAATCCTCTTTATTATCATACCTCTAGCATTTGTTAGTGGAGCAGGGTAGGACAGAAATATCTGTGTTTCACAAGCTATCAGAATATTTTGGACACAGATAAAGCAATATTTAGAGGGAAACTTAGAGCCATATAAGCACACACTAGAGAACAAGAAAAAGCTCAAATAAATGACATTACTTAAGGACTTAGAAGAAGAGAAACAAAGGAACCCTAAAGCAATCAGAATGACTGAAATCACTAAAATTAGAAAATTAGAGCATAAATAAACAATATCAAAAATAAGAGAACCATACAAAAGATCAATGAAGCCAAATGTTGATTCTTTGAAAAATTAAACAAAATTGACAAACCCCTAGCTAAACTCACTAAAAAAAGAGGGGGGGACTCAAATAAATAGAATTGTAAACAATACAGGAGATATCACAACAGACACTACAGGAATAAAAAAAAATGCAAAGTTTCTACTAACAACTTTATGCCACCAAGCTAGAGAATCTGGTGAAATTCCTAGAAACATATACCCTTCCAGAAATGAACCTGGAAAACTACAAAACCTAAATGGACCAATAGCCAACAAAGAAATTGAAACAGTTATTAAGATTCTTCCTGGGCCAGGCGGTGTGGTGCACCTGGTTGAGCAAACACGTTACAATGTGCAAGGACACAGGTCCAAGTCCCCAGGCCCCACCTGCAGGGGGAAAGCTTCACAAATGGTGGAGCAGTGCTACAGGTCTCTCTCTCTCCCTTTCTATCACACCCTACCCTCTCAATTTCTAGTTGTCTCTATCCAACATGTAAATAAAGATACTGAAAAACAAATTTAAAAAAAAGAATCTTCCCAACAACAAAAGTCCTGGAGCAGATGGCTTCACAAGCAAATTCTACAAAACTTTCAGGAAACAGTTACCCTCTAATTTTAAAGCTCTCCCAAAAGATCAAAGAAATAAGAACACTCCCAACTTCTACGAAGCCAACATCTCCCTGATAACAACAGCAGATAGGGACACAACAAAAAAGGAAAACTGCAGAACAATATTGTAATGAACATAGATGCTAAAATACTAAACAAGATCCTAGCCAATATATACAGCAGTATATCAAAAAGATTGTTCATCATGACCAAGTGGGATTTATTCCAGGATATTACTGTTCTCTGGCTACGGAAGAAGGGCAAACGCTAGAAGAAGAAGAACTGTTCTCTTACTCACTCCAGAGCTAACCTTATCAAAGCAAGGACTGAAAAAGCTGAATAAGGGCAAGAGACTGGCATACTTTTATGAGGACACTTTAGTCACTATCAGGCCACTCCATTAGCTGGGGCCCTATTCAGGGAGTCCTGAGATTGCCAGACATGATGGGCCTACACCTCAAAAAATCCCTCTCTCGACTGTTACTGGTCATCTCTATTAGGAACAACAAAATAGACCCCTTTGTGGGCTCCCCATAGGACCTTTCCCTCAACTTGGATCAACAACAGTAAAGAATGTTCCATCCTCCCTTTGGAGGATGGACAACATACTCTGTTACACCTGAGGAAGATGGGTTGATATTGGGGCAGCTTGGAATGTTCCTACTCATGATCACAGAATGTGAGCTCAGATCTACAGGGATGCAGAGGTCACATAGGCTATTAAGCTGAATATGGGCCCCAGACCACATCAAATGGGGTTTAAAGTCAACAATATTTATACCCCTTTTCCATATTAGGGAGCTACTCTCTTCCCTGATCCAGCTTTCTAGTCCTTTTTCTAGCCATGACATCATCTCCCCAGACAATAACTTGGATCCACCTGCATATCAGATTTCAGGATCAGCGAAAAAAAAAAAAAACTAGTATAGCCACAGGCCCTTTGGAATATAACTTAAATATGCCTACAAGATATCTACAAAATGGAGTACCCCCAAATCTTCATGTGCACTTTTCCAGTCTTTAGGTTCATGATTGATCAACAATTTGTTTGGCTTTGTATGTTAACTCTACTGTCAACCACCAGAATCCAGATGCTAGCTTGATGCCCACCAGACTTCCCTGGACAGACAACCCCACCAATGTGTCCTGGAGCTCTGCTTCTCCAGAACCCCACCCCACTAAGGAAAGAAAGAGGCAGGCTGGGAGTATGGATTGACCTGTCAATGCCCACGTGCATTGGGGAAGCAATTACAGAAGCCAGAACTTCCACCTTCTGCATCCCACAATGACCTTGGATCCATACTTCCAAGGTGGTTAAAGAATAGGAAAGCTCTCAGGGGAGGGGATGGGATATGGAATTCTGGTGGGAATTGTTCAGAATTGTACCCCTCTTATCCTATGGTTTTGTCAATGTTTCCTTTTTATAAATAAATAAAAAGAAAAAATATTGTTCATCATAACCAAGTGGGATTTATTCCAGGAATGCAATGCTGGTTCAATATATGTACATCATTCAATGCTATTCCCCATAACAACTAAAGCAAAACCACAAACCACATGGTTATCTCAATAGATGCAGAGAAAGCCTTTGACAAAATCCAATACTCATTCATGCTCAAAACACTACAAAAATGGGAATATATGAAAAATTCCCCAAGATAGCGGAGTCCATATAAAGCAGTCCTGCAGCCAACACCATACACAATGGACAGAAGTTGCAGTAATTCCCCCTCAGATCAGGGACTGTACAGGGCTGTCTATTATCACCATTACTTTTCAATATAATATTGGAAGTTCTTGTCATAGCAATCAGACAAGAGAAAGAAGTCAAAAGAATATGTACTGGAAGGGAAGAAGTCAAGCTCTCACTATTTGCAGATGATATGATAGTATACATAGAAAAACCTAAAGAGTCCAGCAAAAAGCTACTGGAAATCATCAGGCAATATAGCAAGGTGTCAGGCTACAAAATCAGTGTACAAAAATCAGTGGCATTTCTTTGTGCAAACACTAAGTCTGAAAAGAGAATATCCAGAAACCTCTCCCATTCACTGTTGCAGCAAAATCAATAAAATACCTAGGAATAAAGCTAACCAAGGAAGTGAAAATTATGAATCACTATTCAAAGAAATAGAAAATGATACTAAGAAATGGAAAGACTTCCCATGCTCATGGATTGGAAGAATTAATATCATCAAAAATGAATATTCTTCCCAGAGATATATCAAACTCAATGTGATACCCATCAAAGTTCCACCAAGTTTCTTTAAGAGACTAGAACAAAAATTACAATAATTGATCTGGAAGCAGAAAACACCTAGAATCGCCAAAGCAATCTTAAAGAAAAGAAACAAAAATGGAGGCATCACACTCCCAGATCTCAAACTATACTATAAGGTCATCATAATCTAAACAACCTGGTACTGAAACAAAAGTAGGTGCAAAGACCAGTAGAATGGAATTGAAACCCCAGAACTAAACCCCCACACCTATGGATATCTGATCTTTGATAAGGAGGCCCAAAGTATTAAATGGAGGAAGGAGTCTCTCTTCAATAAATGGTGCTGGGAAAACTGGGTTGAAACATGCAAAAGAATGAAATTGAACAATGTTAATCTTACCAGAAACAACAGTCAACTCCAAATGGAACAAGGACCTGGCTGTTAGATCAGAAACTGTCAAATACTTAGAGGAAAACATTGGTGGAACACTTTCCCACCTAAACCTCAAGGACATCTTTGATGACACAAACCCAATTGCAAGGAAGACAAAAACAGAAACAAATCTATGGACAAGTTCATCAAATTGAAGAACTTCTGCACAGCAAAAGAAACCATCATCCAAACAAAAAGACCTCTCACAGAATGGGAGAAGATCTTCACATGCCATACATCAGACAAGAGACTAATAACCAAAATATACAAAGAGCTCAGCAAACTTAGCAACAAAAAAGCAAATGACCCCATTCAAAAATGAGCAGAAGATATGAACAGAATATTCACTACAGAAGAGATCCAAAAGGCTAACAAACACATGAAAAATAGCTCCAGGTCACTGATTGTCAGAGAAATGCAAATAAAGACAACATTGAGATATCACCTCACCCCTTGAGAATGGCATGCATCAAAAAGGACAGCAGCAACAAATGTTGGAGAGGTTGGGTGGAGAAAGGAACCTTTTTGCACTGCTAGTGGAAGTGTAAATTGGTCCAGCCTCTCTGGAGAGCAGTCTGGAGAACTCTCACAAGGCTAGATATGGACCTTCCATACAACCCAGTAATTCCTCTCCTAGGGATATTCCCCAAGGACTCCATAACACCCAACCAGAAAGACCATACCAACACAATTCATAATAGCTAAAATCTGGAAGCAACCCAGGTGCTGAACAACAGATGAATGGCCGAGAAAGCTGTGGTATATTTACACAATGGAATACTACGCAGCTATTTATAACAATGAACCCACCTTCTCTGACCCACCTTGGATGAAGCTAGAAGGAATTATGTTAAGTGAAATAAGTCATAAAGACAAAGATGTGTATGGGATAATCCCACTCATAAACAGAAGTTACAAAAGAAGAACAGAAAGGGAAACTCAAAAGTAGAATTAGATTGAGTTTGAAATAGGTCATCAAAGTAACAATTTCTGGGTGGAGGATGAGGGGTGAGATGTTCAGCTTCACTTGGGAGAGGGGTGGGGGAGGGAAACAGAACTTTGGTGATGGGAATGGTGTTAATATACACTCCTCTTGCCTTTAGGTTCATGATTAGTCAACGATTTATTCTGCTTTATATCTTAACTCCTTTTCAGCCACCAGGTTCCAGATGATACCAAGAGGTCATCCTGACTTCCCTGGGCAGACGACCCCACCATGTGTCTTGTAGCCCCTTTTCTCCAGATCCCTGCCCCACTAGGGAAAGAGAGAGACAGACTGGGAATATGGATCTACCTGTCAACACCCATGTTCAGCGAAGAAGCAATTATAGAAGCCAGACCTTCCACCTTCTGCACCCCATAATGACCCTAGGTCTATAGTACCAGTGGGATAAAGAACAGGAAAGGTTTCAAGGGAGGGGTTTGGATATAGAGTTCTGGGGGTGGGAAATGTGTGGAAATGTACCCCTCTTATCCTATGGCCTTCTCAATATTTCCACTTTATAAATAAAAAATTAATAAAAATTAAAAATAAATATCTGTGTTTAAGATGGTTTGACCCATCATTGGGTCCTATAGCCATTTTAACACTGAAAAGCAAGTATACTGGGTGTTTTCTTATACAGTTTTTTTTTTAGTTTTTTTTTTTAATAATTTATTTCTTTATTGGGGAATTAATGTTTTACATTCAACAGTAAATACAATAGTTTGTACATGCATAACATTCCCCATATTCCCATTTAACAATACAACCCCCACTATTTCATTCATCATCTTTCATGTACCTGTATTCTCCCCACCAACCCACCCACCCCAGAGTCTTTTACTTTGGTGTAATACTCCAATTCCATTTCAGGTTCGACTTGTGTTTTCTTTTCTAATCTTGTTTTTCAACTTCGGCCTGAGAGTGAGATCATCCCATATTCATCCTTCAGTTTCTGACTTATTTCACTCAACATGATTTTTTCAAGGTCCATCCAAGATCGGCTGAAAACGGTGAAGTCACCATTTTTTACAGCTGAGTAGTATTCCATTGTGTATATATACCACAACTTGCTCAGCCACTCATCTGTTGTTGGACACCTGGGTTGCTTCCAGGTTTTGGCTATTACAAATTGTGCTGCCAAGAACATATGTGTACACAGATCTTTTTGGATGGATGTGTTGTGTTCCTTAGGATATATCCCCAGGAGGAGAATTGCAGGGTCATAGGGTAGGTCCATTTCTAGCCTTCTGAGAGTTCTCCAGACTGTTCTCCACAGAGGTTGGACCAATTGACATTCCCACCAGCAGTGCAGGAGGGTTCCTTTGACCCCACACCCTCTCCAGCATTTGCTGCTGTTACCTTTTCTGATGTATGACAATCTCACAGGAGTGAAGTGATATCTCATTGTTGTCTTGACTTGCATTTCTCTGACAATCAGAGACTTGGAGCATTTTTTCATGTGTTTCTCAGCCTTTTGGATCTCTTCTGTGGTGAATATTCTGTCCAAGTCCTCCCCCCATTTTTGGATGGGGTTATTTGTTGTCTTGTTGTTGAGTCTGGCAAGCTCTTTATATATGTTGGTTATTAAACTCTTATCTGATGTATGGCATGTAAAGATCTTCTCCCATTCTGTGAGGGGTCTCTTGGTTTGGGTAGTGGTTTCTTTAGCTGTGAAGAAGCTTTTTAATTTGATGTAGTACCATAGGTTTATACTTGCCTTAGTCTTCCTTGTAATTGGATTCGTTTCATTGAAAATGTCTTTAACATTTATGCGGAAAAAAGTTCTGCCAATATTTTCCTCTAAAGTATCTGATAGTTTCTGGTCTAACATCCAAGTCCTTGATCCACTTGGAATTTACTTTTATATTTGGTGAAATACAGTGATTCAGTTTCATTCTTCTGCATGTTTCAACCCATTGTTTCCAACACCATTTGTTGAAGAGACTCTGCTTTCCCCATGTAATAGTCTGGGCCCCTTTGTCAAAGATTAGATGTCCATACATGTGGGGCCTCATTTCTGGGCTCTCAATTCTATTCCACTGGTCAGTGTGTCTGTTCATGTTCCAGTACCAAGCAGTTTTGATGACAATGGCCCTATAATACAGTTTGAGATCTGGGAGTGTGATGCCTCCGGTTCTGTTCTTTTTTCTCAAGATTGTTTTGGCAATTCTAGGTCTTTTCTGGTTCCAGATAAACATTTGTAGCATTTTTTCTATTATCCTAAAAAAGGTGCTTGGGATCTTGATGGGGATAGCATTAAATTTGTAGATGGCTCTGGGTAATATATTCATTTTGATGATGTTAATTCTTCCAACCCATGAACATGGAATATCTTTCCACTTCTTTGTGTCTTTTTCAATTTCTTTGAGTAGTGACTCATAATTTTCAGTATACAAGTCTTTCACTTCTTTGGTTAGGTTTACTCCTAGATATTTTATTGTTTTTGTTGCTATAGAAAAAGGAACTGATTTCTGGATTTCAATTTCTTCTAACTTAGTTTTTGCATAGAGGAATGCCACTGACTTTTTGAATGTTAATTTTATAGCCTGACACCTTACTGTATTGCCTGATGACTTCCAAAAGCTTCTTGCTGGATTCCTTAGGTTTTTCCATGTATACTATCATGTCATCTGCAAATAAGGAGAGTTTGACTTCTTCTCTTCCAATCTGTATGCCTTTAATTCCTTGCTCCTGCCTGATTGCTATGGCAAGAACTTCCAACACTATGTTGAATAGTAATGGTGATAGTGGGCAGCCCTGTCTAGTACCTGATCTGAGGGGAAATGCTTCCAGTTTTTCACCATTGAGTATGATGTTGGCTGTAGGTTTGCTATATATAGACTCCACTATCTTGAGGAATTTTCCATCTATTCCCATTTTTTGTAGTGTTTTGATCATAAAGGGATGTTGTATTTTGTCAAAGGCTTTCTCTGCATCTATTGATATGACCATGTGGTTTTTGGTCTTGCTTTTATTGATGTGGTGGATCACATTGATTGATTTACGTATATTAAACCAGCCTTGCATGCCTGGGATAAACCCCACTTGATCATGATGAACAATCTTTTTGATACACTGCTGTATCCGGTTGGCTAGAATTTTGTTCAATATTTCGCATCTATGTTCATCAGAGATATTGGTCTGTAGTTTTCTTTTTTGGTTGTGTCCCTGTCTGCTTTTGGTATCAGGGTGATGTTGGCTTCATAGAAGCTCGCAGGGAGTATTCCAGTGTCTTCAATCTTCTGGAAGACTTTTAAAAGTAGAGGTATTTATTAGTTCTTCTTTGAAAGTTTTGTAGAATTCATTTGTAAAACCATCTGGTCCAAGACTTTTATTTTTGGGAAGATTTTTGATAACTGTTTCAATTTCATTAGCTGTGATGGGCCTGTTCATGTTATCCATTTCCTCTTTACTTAGTTTTGGAAGTTGGTAGGTATCTAGGAAATCATTCATTTCTTCCAGGTTCTCTAGCTTGGTGGCATATAGTTGTTCATAGAAGCCTCGCATGATATGTTGAATTTCTGCAGTGTCTGTTGTGATATCTCCTCTTTCGTTTACTATCCGATTTATTTGGGTCTTCTCCCTTTTTTGTTTTGTGAGTCTGGCTAAAGGTTTGTTGATTTTGTTTACTCTCGAAGAACCAACATTTACTTTCATTGATCTTTTGTATGGTTTTCCTATACTCAATGTTGTTTATTTCTGCCCTAATTTTAGTGATTTCTGTCCTTCTGGTTGCTTTAGGATTCCTTTGTTGTTCTTCTTCTAGGTCTTTAAGATGTGCAATCAGGCTGTTTATTTGTGCATTTTCTTGTTTCCTAATATGTGCTTGTATAGCTATGAACTTCCCCCTTAAGACTGCTTTAGCTGTGTCCCAAATATTTTGATAGCTTGTGTCTTCATTCTCATTGAACTCTCGAAACATTTTGATTTCTTCCTTGATTTCCTCTTTGACCCAGAAGTTGTTAAGAAGTGTACTGTTGAGCTTCCACATTTTGAGACTGTTACTAATCTTTTGTTGATTGTTAAGTGTTAGTTTAATTCCACTGTGGTCTGAAAAGATGCTTGGGATGATTTCAGTGCTCTTGAATTGGCTGATGCTGTCTTTGTGGCCTAACATATGGTCTATCCTTGAGAATGATCCATGTGGATTTGAGTAAAATGTGTATTCCAGCTTCCTGGGATGAATGACTCTGAAAATGTCCAATAGTTCTAGTTTATCTATCTCTTCATTTAGCTCTCTTATATCTTTACTGATTTTCTTCCTGGATGATCTTTCAAGTTGAGATAGTGGGGTGTTGAAGTCCCCTACTATGATTGTGTTACTGTTAATATATTGCTGTAGCTCTTTCAGTAGAAGTTTGATGTATTTAGATGGCTTCTCATTGGGTGCACAGATATTAATAATTGTTAAGTCCTCTTGATTGACTGATCCTCTGAGCATTAAGTAGTGTCCATTCCTATCTTTTTTAATCTTATCTATTTTAAAGTCTATCATGTCAGATATGAGAATAGCTGTTCCTGCCCTTTTTTGTGGGCCATTGGCTTGTATGATAGTTTTCCATCCTTTCACTTTAAGTCTGTGTTTGTCTTGTTGAGTTAGGTGAGTTTCCTGTAGACAACATATTGTTGGGTTGTGTTTTCTGATCCATCTTCCTACTCTGTGTCTTTTAACAGGTGAATTCAGGCCATTGACATTTATTGATATCAAAGACTGAAGATATTTTAACGCCATTCTTGTAGAGTTTTAGAGTGTTTTGATATATGTCCTATTTGTGGTGGTCTGGTTGTTTATAGGAGACCTTTCAGAACTTCTTTCAGGGCAGGCTTGGTGATGGCTGCTTCCTTCAACTGTTGCTTGTCTGAGAAGGTTTTGATGCTTCCATCTAGTCTGAATGACAGTCTAGCAGGATATAGTATTCTTGGCTGAAAGCCTTTCTCATTGAGCACTCGATAGATATCTTGCCATTCTCTTCTGGCCTGTAGTGTTTGTATGGAGAAGTCTGCTGCTAATCTTATGGGTTTTCCTTTGTAGGTGATTCTTTGTTTTTCTCTTGCAGCCTTCAGGATCCTTTCTTTATCCTTATTCCTTTCCATTCTAAGTATGACATGTCTTGGTGTCTTTAGGTCTGGGTTAATTCTGTTTGGGACCCTCTGGGCTTCTTGAATCTTTATGTCTTTGGTGTTGTCTAGGCTAGAGAAATTTTCAGCTATTATGGCTTGGAGAATGCTTTCTTCCTCTCCTTCTCTTTCTTCCTCTGGTAAGCCAATAATGCGTATATTGTTTCTTTTGAAGTCTTCCCATAGGACTCTGTTATTGTTTTCAGCATCTCTTAATCTCTTTTTGAGATCTCTGACTTCTTTTTTAGTTGTCTCTAATTCATCCTCAATCTTGCTAATTCTGTCTTCAGCCTCATAGATTCTATTCTCTCTGCCCTCTACTGCTTTCTAGAGTTCATCTATTTTGTTGCCCTGCTCTGATACTGTTTTAGCTTGTTCAGCTAGTTGCCTTCTTAGCTCAGCGATTTCATCTTTCAGCTCTCTAATAATCATGAGATTATTAGAATTTTCTTCCATATTCTCATTTGTTGTTCCTGCATTTCTGATTACAATTTTTTCAAATTCTTTACTCACTCCTGTTATTATTTCCTTAGCTAATGTTTGGATGTTGAACTCGTTTTGTGCTTCACCCTCTGGAGGACTTTTAGCTGGACTCTTGTCCTGGTTCGAGTCTCTAATATTTTTTCTTGTTGTTTTAACCATTTTATATATTATGTTATGAGTTCCCTTTATCAGTACTTTTCAAATTACTGATCACTATTGCCTGGATTGACTTGTGTCTAAGTAATTTAATTAAAGGTTTTACCGTGGTGGAAGTTAACAGTTATTTCAATCCCTGAGTTGGAGCTCAGTGGTGTAAAAGCCTCTTTTTTTTTCTTCCCTGTAGGCTATGGGAGCCTTAGAGCTTTTAAACTATCAATAGACTTCTTAGCTTAATCACTGACTTCTGACCAAGAGATAAAGCAGGGTGTGGCAAAGATAATCCAGTGGTTATGTAAAGAGACTTTCACAGCCCCTCAGCTATGCCACCGAGGTATAGGTCTTCTCCTGAGTTTCTCGGTTAGATCTCTGTCCCCTGGTGTCCCTCCCTGTTGCTGCTCCAGATTCTGAGGGTAGTAGCAATGGAGACTGAGAGTTGCACTTGGTGAGTCTCTGGGGAGTCCTTTCCTCCCTTCAGCTGTCCCCTTGTTGGTGGAGCAGACTGGAGGTGGTGTCTCCACTGATAAACTGTTGAACTGTTAGCAGTCACTTAATCTCTCCTTAGGCCCCTCTCTCCTCTCTGTCACCAGCCACGCATGTTTGTACTCACGGGTGATTTACTGGGTTCCTGTGGTCATTCTAGTCCTGTCTTGTTTCGGTCCGGGTGGTCTCCTTTGGTATTCCTAGTTGATCCCGGAGAGGAGAGGAGAGGAGAGGAGAGGAGAGGAGAGGAGAGAAAGCCATCTGCTGCTCGTAGCTCCGCCTCCGGAAGTCAAATCTAGTTTTTTCATTATACAGTTTTTAATGTTATTTTAAAACATTATTGCTACCTTGTGGGTACAGCTTAATATATCCCCAAAATATATGCTAGCGTACTTTGTCCAACATGAAAATGCCCTTTTCCTCCAGTGTTGTTCTTGGGTCCCTTTTCCCTGTATAGTCCCCTCTCTCTTTCCTTTCTTTCTTTATTTTTTTAATTGATTTAATAATGATCAGCAAGTCCATTGCAAAAGATGGGTACAATTCCACACAATTCTCACCACCAGAGTTCTGCATCCCATCCCCTCCATGGGAAGCTTTCCTATTCTTTACCCCTCTGGGAGTATGGACCCAGGATCATTATGGGGGTGCAGAAGGTGGGAGATCTGGCTTCTGTAATTGCTTCTCTGCTAGACATGTCTCCCTTCTTCTCTTAATGATCCCAGATCTGCACATATAACCACAGGTTTATACATGCATCATCATGCTTGTTCCTTTGTTTTGAATCCTAAATCCCAGATAAGTAAAATTATCCATATTTGTCTTTCTTCTGGCTTTCGCTTGTTTTTCTTAGCATTAATATTACCACCCATGTTGTGACAAAAGCAATAGTTCTTCTTTCCTTAAGTCAAGTAAAATGCTTTAGTGAATATATTTATTCACCTTCCTTATTCCCTGATCTATTGTGTACCTAGGTTATTTTCAAATCTTGGATATTATAAATGGTGCTGCAATGAACAAAGGCATGCATATACCTATTTTATTTTTCCAATTTCAGTATTACTTTATTGAGGGAATGATAATTTATAGAATTGTTATGATGATATATTTTCAAATTTTACCAAGATGGGTGTCAATATATCTCACCCCCACCAGGCATCTTTTTGAACTGCGACTTCTCTAGGGTACTAAGATGAATCAAAAAGTATTGTTACTTTATGAAACTGCATGGTATAAAAGTAAAAGAGGAGCACACACTAAAATAAAATAGAGAGTGCTACCTTAAAGAGCTTTAATAGCGGCAATATAGCCCTTAAGGACTAAACCAACTAGGAATAGCCAATACAAGGTGAAATTACTAACCAAGAGAAATAAAGGCACTTCCAAATACCTATCATCTCCTATTCAAAACCAAAATACAAAGCCTCAAAGTGGAAAGAGAGAGAGAAAGAAATTATCCCACAACCTATTTCAGTTTTAATTAAAATGTACCATAAAATTTATAGTCTTAATGGCCACAAAGTTGGGCTTAACAATGTAAGTGAAATGGACAGAACCAGATATTCAAGTAAGTTAATCAGAATCTATTTTGTTAAAAGAATTTCTTTGTAAGGAGTCTTACATAGTCTTACAGAAGGGTGCTTATTTTTAATTTTACATTTTGTATAGAGAAACGGCTTTGAAAGCCATAACTCTCCCAAATTGGGTTATTCCCATACTCCTCTGGGATGTACACAAATAAAAGGAGAGAAGTTACACAAAAAATAGAATGCATTTTCTACCTGTCTGTCCTTGTTATATTTGAATAATACCTCATGCCTTCTCTTGGGGAATAATAAAAATAACAAAATCCAGAAAAAACTGGGAGATAGCTTACCCAGTAGAGAACACACTTTGCTGTGTGGAAGGACCCAGGTTCTAGTCTCCCACCTCCATATGAGAGCACCTATCAAAGAGAAACATTCATCTTGTAGAGCTGTACTGTGGTGTCTCTTCCTCTTTCTCAACCTCTCCTTGTCATCCCTTCACCATCTATCTGGAAAAACATTAATAAATAAATAATACGTCCATGTGGTGTAATAAAATTGTACAAGCATTAAAACCCTAATGGCAAAGAAAAAATAAGAAGAAAGACATCTGTTATCAATATTTCCTAAAATATCTTTGCCCAGAAGCCTTTTAATAAGACCAAATAATGACAAGCTTCAAATACTACTTAGGCCAGACTATTTTGTCAGAATCATGTACTCATATGAGAGAGAAAAAAAGAGAGAGAGAGAGAGAGAGAGAGTGAATGCACTTATGTTTTCCTTATCCTCTTCTTACATTTCTTCTCATAGTAAATATCTTCATTCTAAGGGCATCTACCATCTTCAGTGATTATGTCTACTATCAAGAAATTATACAACATCTAGGCAATATTATTTTGTTTCTTACATAGAATATCAGGTAGAGGCATGGTTTTACTGCAGTTTAATTTAATATATTTTACAGATAATTCATTTCCTAGAATTTGAATATTTGCAGCAATTCTTCATTGGCCAAGTCCATTGACAATTTCCAACCGCATGTGCTCATTTTTGTCTCTTTGTTGTATTGTGGTAAGTCTCAAAAAATGCTCTAAGTATTTGCATTATTTATCTGTCTGCTATGGTGATCAATCATCAGTTATCTTTAATGTTATTTTTGTAATTATTTGAGGAAAGTTAACCACATTGTGAATGCTTAGGAAAAAATTCTGGAAAGAATTCTTTAGCTCATCTTGGATGGAGCTTGAATGAATCATGCTGAGTGAGATAAGCCAGGAAGAGAAGGATGAAAATGGGATGATCTCACTTATGGACAGAACTTAAGAAAGAATAACTCGAGTAATATTATCCAATATTCCCTCTCCTCCATCTGAGCTATCAAGGTTTATCCTAAGTAACTCTCATCTTTAGAGCAGAGATGCCATGTATTAAGTCATAGCAGATATTTGAGTGCGATTTCCACTCATGATCTGCACCCCAAATAGATTTATTGTTCAGAATGTACTTACTACTGAGAAATAGAAATGAGGTCTGAAGTGAGGACAATTTTTTTTCATTAAAAGTCAAACAGATTTATATCTTGTATGTGTAAAGTTTTGAGAGAGTAGGAGGATAGAAAACATAGGGTATGAGGGGGGATTATGGGTCCTGGTGCATGGCAGTAGAAAAGGACCTAGGTAGGGAGTGAGATAATTTTACAGATACCTATCATGGTGAGATGAGAAATTTTACCCTGTGCCAACAACTGTACTGTAAACCATTAATTCTCCCACTTAGGAATAACATAATAAAATAAAATATAAATTAAAAGACTAAAGTTAAACATGCAGGTGATAAGAAGTGAAAATGTATTATTGTTGACATAAAAATTTAGTCATTTATATAGAAGATCAAACCAATATTCCCTTTTGCCAATGCCTAAACCAGACCAAGGCTCTAGCTCCCTTTTATTTTATGATGGCTGAGAGAGGTAAGGAAGCTTAAGAATAAAAGATAGAAACTAGATATTGGTTTGTGAAGTTTGAGGAAAGAAGTCATCGCCACATAAAGCAACAGAAACTTATATAGATAACACATCATGTTATTCAGAAAGTTTATCTAGGGACTACTAATGAAATCAGCTACACAAAATGGTTTCAATTTAAGACAAAATGGCTACAAATATAAGAAGATTATTATGTCAAAGACTAGCATAACTAGAGAGATGTGAATAGGGGGCTTCAAACTTTGAGACTAAAGCATTATTAGAGACTAAAACAAATGATAACTTTAAGTTGAATTCATGATCATTACAAGTCTAAAATTTTAGGAAACAATAACTATGCCTCTACTTATAAATGGAATAAGAAAATCTAGATGCTAGGACATCTATATATATTATATAGTTTGCTGAATATTGTAAGATCATTGTTGAGATCTAACGCTGGCTTTGTGAGGGGAAATTTCTTTTAAAATATTACTGCTCACTGGGAACATGCTTGATCACTCAAGAGTTCTGATGGAGCTATATGAAGAAATTGATGCCAGTGCATTGGAATCCTCTGAGCAGGTAATATTCCCACTCCTGGTCAGTACCAATGACTGGGAGTACTGACACAGGTGTCACAATGAGTTCCATGAAGCTTTCTTTCTTTTTTTTTTTTTATAAGTCAGAACTGAGTAGTGCTCTAGTCTCTCCCTTTCTCTTTCTATGTCATTAAAATAAAATAAATAAATTATTTTTAAAAGAGTCAGGGGTGGGGGGGGCGGGCTATAGCAAAGCAGGTTAAGCACACATGGCATGAAGTTCAAGGACCGCTAAGGATCCCAGTTGGATCCCCGGCTCCCCACCTGCAGGTCTGCAGGTGTCTTATCTTTCTCTTAACCTCCTCTCTCGATTTCTCTCTGTCCTATCCAACAATGATGACAGCAATAGCAACAACAACAACAACAACAATAATAATAATAAAACAAGGGCAACAAAAGGGAAAAAAATAGTCTCCAGGAGCAATGGATTTGTAGTGCAGGCTCAGAGTCCTAGCAATAACCCTGGAAGAAAAATTTAAAAAAGATAGTCTGGGGCAGGGGTAGATAGCATAATAGTTATTCAAAGAGACTCTCTTGCCTGAGGCTCTGAAGTCCCAGGTTCAATCCCCTGAACCACTATAAACTAGAGCTGACCAGTGCTCCAGTTAAAAAAAAAAGGGGGGGAGTCAGGCAGTAGTGCCATGGGTTAAGAGCACATGGCCCAAAGCTCCAGGACAGGCAGAAGGATACTGGTTCAAGCCCCTGGCTCCCCACCTGCAGGGGAGTCGCTTCACAGGCGGTGAAACAGGTCTAAAGGTGTCTCTCTTTCTCTTCCCCTCTCTGTCTTCCCCTCCTCTCTCCATTTTTCTTTTTATTTTATTTTATTTTATTTTTATTTAAGAAAGGATTAATTAACAAAACCACAGGGTAGGAGGGGTACAACTCCACACAATTCCCACCGCCCAATCTCCATATCCCACCCCCTCCCCTGATAGCTTTCCCATTCTCTATCCCTCTGGGAGCATGGACCCAGGGTCATTGTGGGTTGCAGAAGGTGGCATCATTGTTTCTTAACCAGGAGGAACAGGGGCTCCCACAGCACCCATTCCACCAACTAAGAAAGAGACCACAGGCACAGAAGAGGGCACCACAGCAGGACAGTCCAATCAGGGCGCTAGGTCCACTCGACCAGGCTCTCCAGGCAGTGCCAGTGGCTCCACTGTGTCTGGATCATCTGTGGCAGGGCAACACACCAAGGCTCCATCATCTCAGGGCTCTAGCACCACTGGACCAGCACCTAATGACTCTGAAAAAACAGGGCCACCTGCAGAAAGCTCTGGGACCTCAGGCAAACCTCAGGAAGGATGTCAGTCCACAAGCTCATTTGTCAATCGACCTGGCACCTCTCAACCAGCTGCAGTGCAGTCTAGAACCACTGGGCTATCTGTCGTGGAGGCAGGAACCACAGGGCAATACTCCAGGACCACCCAGCCTGGCTCAGCAGGCAGTAGCAGTGGACCCACTGGGGCTGGAACAGCAGGAGCAGGGCGCCAGACCACGGCTCCATCATCCCAGGGCTCTGGCACCACTGGACCATCTTCTGTTGTCTCTCAGACTTCAAGCCAGTCTAAGGAAGGATCTGAATCCACAGGCTCATCTGTCATAGGATCTGATTCCACTTCAACCTCCTTGGTGTACCCATGGGCACCACTGGCTTCTCTTCTACCCTGCTGGGCACTACTGCTTCCTCGGTGGGCATTGTCACAACCACAAGAGTTTTTCCTCAGGGATCCTCTGCTGACACAGCTCCAGGAGTGCCATCAAAACAGCCAGAAGTAACAGAAACCACTGGAAAAGGAGAAGAAGACCAAGAAGCAAAATGTAAAACAGGTTGTCCAGCTTTCCTGCCTCCACCTCCAGTTGATGTCACCCCTCTCTTGAATAACATGACATGACCCATAGCCTGGAGACACATGGAAGGCCAATGGCCACCAGTGCACCTGCATGGCTGCCAGGTCTGTGGACTGCAGACCCCGGGAGTGCCCCGCCCCACCCACATGTGGCGTTGGAGAGAAGGTGGTCACCTTCTCATCTAGTGATACATACCTGCTGTGACATTGGACACTATGCTGCGTCCAGCGCAGCGCCATGGAGCCCAGTGGCCTGCGCCCTAATGCCTCCTCGCCCCCACGCTGCATTGCATTGTGTCGCACCCATAGGCCCCAGCGCTGGGGCTCGACCCCGTGCCCTGAGCACCTGACCACGACTGTGCGGAGGCCCCCCGCGTGGAAGTACTGCTGAGGACTCGGGACAGTGCTGTGCTGGACAGCCTCGGCCAGGTCCATCGTGCTAGAGCCCATCTACTGGGATTTCTCCAATTCCAAGATTTTTTATGTGGGGAGAAGTGCCTGGATCAACCAATTCAGAAGCTTCTCTAATCAGCAGATGAAGAAGCCATTACTGCATTTTTGGAAGAAAACTTTAAATCTGCCAAATGAATGATGACTCATTATTGACATTATGGTAATGTTTATGTTATCTATCCAATATGTGAAATGGATCTTTTTTAAGAAGCAGACCGAGGGGTCAGGGAAATGGCTCGGCACCTCATATTCAGGAACATTGCTCTGGTCCCTTGTTCTGGTTTCTCTCTTAAAGCAAAATAAATCTAAAAAGTAAAAAAGAATAGATTGGCACATGGAAAAAAAAAAAAGAAAAAAAAGAAATTGATGCTGTTGCCATGTTAACAAGTAGAACATCCTTCCTTCCTTCCTTCCTTCCTTCCTTTCTTTTTTTCTTACCATTAAAAATTAGTGATTTAACATTGGTTTAAAAATTATGAGATGATAAGTATATAATTCCACACCATTCCCAACATCAGAGTTCCATCAGAAGCTACAGTAGTTCTCATAAGTTCATGGAGATGGGTTGACTATTCTTTCTATAGGATAGAGAGAACTTGAGAAGAAAGGGAGAAAGAGAGAGGAAAAGAGAGATACCTTTAGCGCTGCTTCACTACTTCTTAAGCTTCCTACCTGTAAGTGGGAAGCAGATGCATGACTTGAGTATGTACAAGGTAACACATACTCAACTGGGTGTGCCACTGACCAACCCTTATCTTTTTTAAAAAAATGACACTGTACCACAACCTTCAGAAAAAAACTATCCTGATCATAATCAATTTTCATTGCTATGTCATCTTCCATCAACAAAAGTTTACAATTTGATGAAGGTTAAGAATATGGCTAGCATTTTCAGCAATAAAGTACAATTCTTATATACTGCTTTTAGTCATGTGATTGCATACTACTATCATTGGTATAGTAAACTATAACTTTTTTCTGCATTAGAAAACAAAAAAAAATATGTTACTCATTTTATTTAAGTGATCTGAATCCTGGCTGTATATAGTACTATCTCTTAGATGTGTCTACATATGACTTTTTAATTTTTTTTATTTATAAAATAAACATTGACTAAACCATAGGATAAGAAGAGTGCAACATCACAAAATTCCTACCACCAGAACTCTGTATCCCCTCCCCTCCACTGATAGCTTTCCTATTCTTTAACCCTCAGGAGTATGGACCCAAGGTCATTGTGGGATGCAGAAGGTGGAAGGTCTGGCTTCTGTAATTGCTTCCCCGCTGAACATGGGCGTTGACAGGTTGATCCATACTCCCAGCCTGCCTCTCTCTTTCCCTAGTGGGGAAGGGCTCTGGGGAAGCAGAACTCCAGGACACATTGGTGGGGTTGTCTGTCCAGGGAAGTCTGATGGGCATCATGCTAGCATCTGGAACCTGGTGGTTGACAAGAGAGTTAACATACAAAGCCAAACAAATTGTTGACCAATCATGGACCTACGGGCTGGAATAGTGCAGATGAAGAACTGAGTGGTCCTCCATTTTGTAGATAGCTAGTAGGCATATTTAAGTTATATTCCAAAGGGCCTGTGGCTATACTAGTGGGTTTTATTGTTTGATTTTTGTTTTGTTTTGTCTTGTTTTGGTCTTTTTTTGCCTGAGCCTGAAATCTGATATGCAGGTGGATCCAAGTTATTGTCTGGGGACATGATGTCATGTCTGGAAGAAGGACCAAAAAGCTGGATCAGGGAAGAGAGTAACTCCCAAATATGCGAAACGTGTATAAATATTATTGACAATGAATCCGTAGATTTGAGGTGATCTGGGGCCTATATTCAGCTTAGTAGCCTATGTGACCTCTGCATCCCTGTAGATCTGAGCTCATATTCTGTGGTTATAAGTAGGAACACTCCTAGCTGCCCCAATATCAGGACCCATCTTCCTCAAGTGTAGCATAGAGTATATTGTCCAGCCTCCCTTCAAAGGATGGAACATTCTCTACCATTGTTGATCCAAGTTGAGGGCAAGGTCCTATGGGGGCCCCAAAGGGGTCTATTTTTTTTATTCCTAATAGAAATGACCGGTAACAATGGAGAGAGAGATTTATTTTAGGTCTATGCCCATCATGTCTGTTTGGGAATCTCAGGACCATGTCTGTTTGGGAATCTCAGGGTGCCCTGATTAGGGCCCCAGTTGATAGGGTGGTTTGATAGTGACTAAAGAGTCATCATTAAAGTATGCCAGTCTCTTGCCCTTATTCAGCTTTTACAGTACATGCTTTGATGAGGTTAGCTTTGGAGTGAGTGAGACAACTATAATAGGAAGTAGGTGATGAGGGTATCTAAGTCTAAGTAGACACTATTTCATTATGACCTTGACACTGACTCACTACAGACTACTGTGTATTTTTTTCTTTTATGTATATATTTTGCCCTAATTTATGGATACATGTGAACATATGCTCTATATTACAGGATCTGGTCTATATATAGGTTTTGGAACTTTGTTAGGAAGTGAACTACATGGAATGGAATTAGAGAATAATACTATAATATAAATGAAAGGTCTCACCCGAGTAATGAGGGTGAAGGGCTGACATTCCATGCCTGACATCTGTGAACACAGTCTGAAGTGAAGCGTGCTGAGGCAGTACTCTTTGTGTTGATTAGGTTGGGATCAGCGAATATAATATCATTTGGTGTGAATTGAGAGAAGCATGCAGTAAAGTGAGTCCCACCCTAGAGGTTCCATGACTGGGGGACTACAAATTGATAGGAGTGTACATAAACACCATTCCCACCACCAAAAGACTGTGTCACATCCCACACTCCACCCCCCACTACATGAAGCTGAACATCCAGCCTCACCGTCAACCCAGGGTTTTTACTTTGGTGCCCTACTCCAAATTCAGACAAATTCCCGTTTGAGTTTCCCTTTCTGTTCTTCTTTCTCAACTTATGTTTATGAGTGGGCTCACCCCATACTTATCTTCATCTTTCTGACTTAGCTTACTTAACATAATTCCTTCTAGCCTCATCCAAGATGGCTCAGAGAAGGTGGATTCATTGTTCTTAATAGCTATGTAGTAGTCATATATATATATATATATATATATATATATATATATATATATATATATATTACAAATTTCTCAACCACTCATCTGTTGTTGGGCACCTGGGTTGCTTCCAGATTTTAGCTATTATGAATTGTGCTACTATGAACATAGGTGTACACATATCTTTTTGGTTGGGCATTACGGAGTCCTTGGGGTATATCCCTAGGAGAGGAATTACTGGATCATATGGAAGGTCCATATCTAGCCTTGTGAGAGTTCTCCAGACTGCTCTCCAGAGAGGTTGGACCAATTTACACTTCCACCAGCAGTGCAAAAGGGTTCCTTTCTCCCCCCAACCTCTCCAACATTTGTTGCTGCTGTCCTTTTTGATGTATGCCATTCTCACAGGGGTGAGATGGTATCTCAATGTTGTCTTTATTTGCATTTCTCTGACAATCAGTGACCTGGAGCTATTTTTCATGTGTTTGTTAGCCTTTGGATCTCTTCTGTAGTGAATGTCTTGTTCATATCCTCTGCCCATTTTTGAATAGGGTCATTTGCTTTTTTGTTGTTAAGTTTGCTGAGCTCTTTGTATATTTTGGTTATTAGTTTCTTGTCTGATGTATGGCATGTGAAGATCTTCTCCCATTCTGTGAGGGGTCTCTTTGTTTGTGTGATAGTTTCTTTGGCTGTGCAGAAGCTTTTCAATTTGACGTAGTCCCATTGGTTTGTTTCTGCTTTAGTCTTCCTTGCAATTGGGTTTGTATCATCAAAGATGTCCTTGAGGTTTAGGTGGGAAAGTGTTCCATCAATGTTTTCCTCTAAGTATTTGATAGTTTCTGGTCTAACATCCATGTCCTTGATCCATTTGGAGTTGATTTTTGTTTCTGATAAGGTGGTTCAGTTTCATTCTTCTGCTTGTTTCAACCCAGTTTTCCTAGCACCATTTACTGAAGAGAGCCTCCTTCCTCCATTTTATACTTTGGGCCCCATTAGCAAAGATTAGATGTCCATAGGTGCAGAGTACTTATGACTTTTTTCTTCATTCAAACTAAAAGAAAAATAAGAAAATCTGGAGGATAATTATGGTAGTACCAGAACTTTTATAGCTCTTTTCCTCTTGTTTTTAAAATAAAATGAAAATAATTGGATCTGTGTTAAATAGCCAGCAACATATAGAAGCACCTCAAAGCCAAGTTAAATGCTGGAACTATGTGGTTTCTCCCTCTCCCTTTCTCTATCTGAAATTTTAAAAGAATGTAAATTTAGTTTATGAGCTGTGGAATCATATATATATATTTGAAAACTAGCACAACACATTCACACAAAAAAATCTAACTTAAATATATATTTCTCAGGTTATAAGTAAAAATAAAATTCTGGAAATATTTAATGAACAATTTATAATAAAATTTGAAATAATAAATGATAAATACATTTTTAAAAATGGTCTGCCAGTTTCCCAATCTCTGAAGCAAATATTGTTTTCCAGAGTTTAAAATAAATAATGGAATTATAAAAACTGATACTAACTCACATACATAAAGACATTTCTCTTAATTTTATTGAGTTCTTAACACTTGGGTATTTGAGTGGAAAAATGTATCAGATAAATATGCTGAAGCATAGCTTTTATTTATTGCCACCAGAAAAAATAAATACATGGCAAGAAATGAAAATCTAGAAACAATTAGACATGTTCCAAGTTCTGAGCCAGGCCTAGTTTCCCCCAGAGGTTCTACAAACCTACAGTCATCCTGACTTTCAAAATTTATCAAAAATCAAAGAACGTGACATTAAATGGAAATATCACTGTAGATATTTTTTAGATAAATATATTGTAGATTACCTTTGGGGAAAATGCTTTATGAAAATACACAGCAATTACTTAACTTGACAGGTCAAGTCCATTGTAAAACAATAATGTATTATATCACTCAACAAATCTTGACATGCATTGGTAGCATTCCAAGAGAAAACTATGTGCTTTCTATGAATGAAAGTATTTTATCATTGCTTTACTTGTGGCCTACTACCTTTAAAGTCAAATCTTTCTCCTTTCATAAAGTTTCACTCTATAGCTATAGGAATATCATATATAGTAATATATACATACATGTATATATCATACACAGTGATATGTGTTATACAGAGATATATTATGCAAAAACATTATATCACTATCTAATTACACATTATGCATATAACAACAATGGAATTAAAAAGTGTTCTGACTGAAATTTCATGCATTCAGGAATTAAGCAATGATTTCCTCCTAATCTTCCATTTTCCCTTGTCCCATTTGATAGGTTATTCCTTGTAAATACCTTGTTTACTACCTTTTCTGAAAAGACCCATGACCATACTCTTTACCACCAGAATAATTAAGCTGTTAAAAAAAAAAGTCCATCTGGGGGCTGGGTGGTAGCACAACAGGTTAAGTACACATGGCACGAAGCTCAAGAACCAGATCAATGATCTGGGTTAAAGCCCCTGGATCCCCACCTGGCAGGGGCAAGGGAGAATCCACTTCACAAGTGGTGAAGCAGTTCTGCAGGTGTCTTTCTCTCCCCGTCTCTGTCTCCCCTCCTCTCTCAATTTCTCTCTGTCTTACCCAACAACAAAAACATCAATGGCACCAATAATAAGGGCAACAACAACGGCAACAAAATGGGAAAAACGGCCTCCAAGAGCAGGGTATTCATAGTGCAGGCACCGAGCCCCAGTGATAACCCTGGAGGCAAAAAATAAAAAAAGTTCCTCTAGTATTTTGTGCAACAAGGCAGTATAGATGAACAGACATGTGATCAGGTCTCTCATCCTTGCTGTCTTACACAAACTCTTATGATTGTACTTAACAATTATAGTATAACTGTTTAATGTTAGCTTATGCAGAGATAATCTGATTTATCCAAGCTTAAAACCGCATCATAGTCAGTTTTTGAACCATGTAGAAGCTGTTAACTTGCCCTGGCTATCTTTACTTAGTCTGTATACTTATTTTCCACCTGCTGTAGGTCTTGGCTTCTATGATCCATATTTACCTTTGTCCAGAGAACGGTCTTTGGTTAACAGAATCCCAAAAATGGCTAGAAGAAGAGTCCTCAAAGGACTGGAAGAGTTAATAATACAAAACCCAGCCTTAGATGGAATCATCCCTTGGTGTGAGATGAGATCGAATCTCAGTTGTTCTTTGTTCTTAAGAAAGCTAGATACATACATCTCTTGCTTATTTCTTTCCTTGTCCTAATCCTTGTCTCAATTGCTTACAGATGTCTCCTGAGAAAATTCCATTTGTAAATTATGTGCATAAGAGCACCCATTTTCTGGTTGCCATTTTTTTACAGCTGAGTAGTATAATCTGGTTGCACATTTAAGGACTTTTTTTTTTTTTACCAGAGCACTGCTCAGCTTTGGTTTATGGTGGTACAAGGGATTGAACTTGGGACCTTGTAGCCTCAAGCATGAGAGCCTGTTTGCATAACCATTATTCTATCTACCCTTACCCCTAGGAACTTTTTTTTAATTTACCTATTTATTTATTCAAGAGAAATCAAAATGGGAGTGGAGAAATAGAGGAAGAGACAGGAAGACACCTGCAACACTGTCTTACCACTTGTGATGCTTTCACCCTGCAGGTGAAGGCTGAGGGCTTGAACCCAGATCCTTGTGCATTGTAGCATGTGTGTTCAACCAGGTGTGCCACCCCTTGTCCCCCCCCTTTTAGGAAATCTAACTATATGTCTTAAGTATCTTCGTTTATGTAACCAGCTACTATTTTTCTCCTATTAAACTCACAGATTCCTAAGCACTGAAGTGATGACTTTTTCATCTCTTCATATCTGGTACCTAAGTCAGTGCCTTATAGCTAATAAACACTCCAAAGACATTGGTAAATTTGAATAAATGCATGAGTATCTTTGCCTCATTCTATATCCACATGTTTTTCTGAGTAGAAAAATCCTAAGAAAAAGAAGAGTTGGGTTTAAGTCATTATCATTCAATGCCAACCATTCTCTGAGACTAAATGAATATAAATTCCAGTAGAAATAACAGGTTCTGAAGCAAAGGGGGGGGGGGCAAAGCCCTCTTTATCTTCTACCTCTGCAACAATGCAAATGATTTAAGTACTGCTACCTCACCAACTGGATAGATTAATTAACTGCAACTACTGTCTGTATATCAAAGTTGAATTTTCCTGCATTTTGTTTTTCAGTTTGCTTGGAGAATAGTTTCCATCTCTCACTTTCATCGGACTTCCATTTTAAATTAGCATTATATTTTCAAATATCAAACCAATTCCAGAAAAGATAGGGTGCTTTATCAGTTGCCACACAATGCATCATCAGAGATTAAAACAAATGTGGAGCGCTCAAATGTGGTCTCTATTGTACTCTTTGTAAACGATCCCATTTCTCTTCACTAAAGAAGATAGAGCAGATTCTCTCAAATAAATTTGCAAGTCCATCTAGAAGGACAAGAACTCCTACATAAATCAAAAGCATGCTAATATATCTAAATTAATCTGAAAACACAAGTTTCTTCATCACTCCTACTCCAGTTTCCATCTTACTAATACAATAATGAGGCTTCTGTATGTAGAAAATGGAACAATATTCTACTTGTTATTCTTGTTACTAACAGACTCTCTTAAAGGTTAGCTAAAAGAACGTAAATACATTTTTGCTTTGAGGGAAAAACTTGTGATGAGAAAAAGTTCAGTAGGTTTCTATTACTCAAGCTTGTGTTAAATGTAGAAGTTCAGCTTTCAACATAATAACAATAACAAAAAAAAACAACTATTCAAATATTGTTTCTACGTGGATGAAGTGTTTGGGGATATTTTTATTTGGCTAGCTTCTCTGGAAACCTCCAGTCATCACTTGTATCTGAGTCTGGGCTGTGAGAGAAAGAGAGTTCAAAGAAAACTTTCTTTTGTGACCTGGAAGGTGATTCAACAGATAAAGTGTTAAACTCTCAAGTATAAGGTCCTAAATTTAATCCCTGGCATTACATGTACTGAGGTGAAGCTCTGATGCTCTCTCACTCCCTCTCTCTATCATCAATCAATAAATAAATCTTTTAAAAAGAAATTGTCCTTTAGTATAGAATCAGTTGTCATTTAGCCCCCAACAAGCTGCTGGATTTGTTGGGTATTTTATCTCATCTATTCTTTACCATGACCCTGACAAGGTTGGGTTTCTACATCTGACATATGATGAAGACTTGAGTTAACTTAATATCAAATGGTTTTACAATGTCACAGAGCTCCCAAGTAGGTAGGCTGGAATTCAAGTCAAGGACTTCCCATTCCAAAGTCCTTCCTATTCAACTTCATCGCTTTATATCATATTTGCTAGCACTTACTAAAAGGTTTTCTCTGAGAGCTTAGTTTTTGGCATTTCTGTGATTGAGTTATGAAATAAGATGGTTTTGGGAGGACTCTCCCTTTCTCTATGATATCTGCATTGATAATACAATTACCCTTCAACTATATAACTTGCAAACAAAAACTAATAAAAATTTTGTCCTAAGAAGCAACTGCATATCCCCAAGTGAGAGTGAGTGCAATCTTCTTTAAGTTTACTAAAATGTCTTAGTCAAATGCAGTGGTTGTATTTAGGGCTTGCTAAAGTTTGGTAGTGTGCCAATTAATGTAGAGATTTGGGGATTAAGAAAAACATTGAGTGCACCCTCATTTTTCAGAAAAATGCCTTTAGCAGACTTATGCTTGCTCAAAAATGCAAAGTTCCTCAAGTCCAAGAGAAGTTTACAAACAACTGTCTGGTTATATAGTTAAGAAGAAAGTGTGTTTAATCCTTTTTTCAGTTTATTTTTTTTACTAATGATGTAATAACGATCAACAAAATTGTGGGATAAGAGGGGTACAATTCCATACAATTCCCACCACCAGAGTTCTGTATCCCATCCCCTCCATTGAAAGTTTCCTATTCAAACACTCACAAGGCTAGACATGGACCCTCCATATGATCTATTAATTCCTCTTCTAGGGCTATACCCCAAGGAATACATAACACCCAACCAAAAAGAGGTGTGTACTCCTGTGTTTGTAGCAGCACAATTCATAATAGCTAAAACCTGGAAGCAACCTAGGTGCCCAACAACAGATGAGTGGTTGAGAAAGCTGTGGTATATATACACAATGGAATACTATACAGCTATCAAGAACAATGAACCCACCTTCTCTGACCCATCTTGAGCTAGAAGGAATTATGTTAAGTGAGCTAAGTCAGAAAGATAAAGATGAGTATGGGATGATCCCACTCATCAACAGAAGTTGAGAAAGAAGATCTGAAAGGGAAACTAAAAGCAGGATCTGACTAAATTGAAAGTAGGGCACCAAAGTAAAAACCCTGTGGTGAGGGTAGACATGCAGCTTCCTGGGCTGGTGGGTGGTGGGGGTGGGTGGATGGGATGGGACACAGTCTTTTGGTAGTGGGAATGGTGTTTATGTACACTCCTAGTAAAGTGTAGTCACATAAATCACTAGTTAATTAATATGAGAGGGGGAAATTAATTGTATGTCTCAAAATTTTTAAAACACAGACTGAGTCTTATATAGGCTGTGTATTTAATATGCAGACTCTCTCAAAAGCCCAGACCAAGTATTTCAGAGGCAACCAGTGGCACAGCTATTTACAAGATACTGGGTACTATACAGCAAACCCTAACAAAAGGACTTTTCAAAGTGAACCCAATTACCAAATAATGTGATGATAACATTAACTATCCATTGTCTTTTTGAACCCTAAGACAGCAAGAACCTCACATCTCCACTATAGAGCCTATATTTCTCCCAGTCCTGGAACCTTAGGATAGGGCCCACTTTCCCGCATGCCTCTACCAATCCATATCAAATAATATTGCATCAGCCAATTGCACCCTAATCAATGCAACGACTGCCACCTCAACATGCTTCAGCTCAGACTGTGTCCAGAGACTTCAGGAGTAGAATAACCCTTCAGCTTCATTACTCGGGTGAGACCTTTCCTTTCATAGCATTCTCTAATTCCATCCCAGGTGGTTCACTTTCTAACAAAGTCCCAAACCCTAGATATACACCAGGTTCTGTGAGAGAGAGCATATATTCACACATATCCATAAACAAGTGCAAAATATATACCTGAAAGCAGAAGTACACTGGAGTTTGCAGTGAGTACCCCCCCCAACACTTCCTCTCCACTATTCCAACCTTTGGGTCCATGATTGCTCAATAATTTATTTGGCTTTGTTTGTTAACTCTCTTTTCAGTCACCAGGTTCCAGATGCCATCAGGATGCCGGCCAGGCTTCCCTGGGCTGAAGACCCCACCAATGTGTCCTGGAGCTCCGCCTTCCCAGAGACTCACCCTACTAGGGAAAGAGAGAGGCAGACTGGGAGTATGGACTGACCAGTTAAAGTCAATGTTCAGCGGGAAAGCAATTACAGAAGCCAGACCTTCCACCTTCTGCAACCCACAATGACCCTGGGTCCATGCTCCCAGAGGGACAGAGAATGGGAAAGCTGTCAGGGGAGGAGATGGGATATGGAGATTGGGTGGTGGGAATTGTGTGGAGTTGTACCCCTTCTACCCTATGGTTTTGTTAATTTATCCTTTCTTAAATAAAAAATAAATTAAAAAAAAAGTTTCCTATTCTTCTATTTTTTTTAATTTTTATTTTTATAAAAAGGAAACACTGAAAAAAAACCGTAGGATAAGAGGGGTACAACTCCACACATTTTTCTGAAAAAACGAGGGTGCACTCAATGTTTTTCTTAATCCCCAAATCTCTACATTAATTGACACACTACCAAACTTTAGCGAGCCCTATAACCACTGCATTGACTAAGTCATTTTAGTTTGAGCACACTATTTGTGCTAGTTCTCAATTTCTATAGGAAATTATAGTACTGTACTCACCCGTTTGAGCAGTCAAGTAGCATGGTATGTTTAGGATTTGGAATCTACCTTGGTTTAATCTACCTTGGTTTAATTGGCATAATCTCCATTCCCTTGAGGCAACAATTCCTGCATGTTCATCTCGTGCTTTCTTCATATAAAAGAAGAAAAGAGTGAGGGAAGCATGTTGGAGCACAGTGCGATGCATCAGTCAAGTATAAGCTGTCAAACTATATTCACAAACCTAACAAAGTGTTTCATAATGTCTCTATGAAAGGAGAGTTTAAAGAAAAGACTTATTAAATCTCTATAAAACATACAAATGAGCAAATTATTGCTCTTGGTATGACATTGCATATTTCCCTTCAAAGCTGGAACTAGAAAAATTACTTTCATTATAAACAATAAATTTATATTTCCACAATCCAGGATTTCAGTATAATACATATCTTTCTACATTTGTAAAAGGAAAGACTTAGCTGCAAGAGAAAAGAAGGGGAAAAAGCAAGGACTAAATTTCAAAGTAATATGGAAAAAAATCATTAAACCAGAACTTCTTATAAATAAGTTTCTGCTAGCTGGTGTGGGTTGAATGTGATTACTAGTACTGAGAATCTGTTATGGAACAAATGGAAGTTTAACATTGATACTGTATGTTGAATCCATTTATCTATCAAATACCAAGTAAAGCTCAAGTTTGGCAAAGAGGGTTAGGACAGACATCTGGGGAGAGGATTTCACCCCAGGGATACAGGTAGAATAAGAAAAATACAAAGTACAGAGATGTATTGTTTTACAATTAATTCACAATGAAGCATATTTTCACTATGTCAAGACCTTTCTCTTGCTTTTAATTTGTTTTCCAGGCTATTCACTACCTGGAACAAATGCTTTTCCCTCTATGTGTCAGTCACTATTAGGGTATTGCATTTGTTTGTTTGTGGGTTGGTTTTTTGTTGTTGTCACTGTTGTTGTTTTTTGAGGTGTGGATCACAAAGTATCAATAAGTCCATGTCTTGCTCTAACATAGTGTGGCATTTTCTTGATGCTTTCTTTACAGTAGAATTAAAATTGAAAATTTTGGCAGGGATTTCTTGAAGAACATGATATTTGTGATATATTATTTTCTTTTTTAATGTTTATTTTATTTATTCCCTTTTGTTGCCCTTGTTGTTTTATTGTTGTTATTGTTACTGATGTCGTCATTGTTGGATAGGACAGAGAGAAATGGAGAGAGGAGGAGGAGACAGAAAGGGGGAGAGAAAGATAGACACCTGCAGACCTGCTTCACTGCCTGTGAAGCGACTCCTCTGTAGGTGGGGAGCCTGGGGCTCGAACCAGGATCCTTAGCTGGTCCATTAATGCTTTGCGCCACATGTGTTTAACCCGCTGCTCTACTTCCCGGCTCCCAATATATTATTTTCTAATAACATTTTTAACAACTCCCTTCCCCGTATAGTCCCCTATGTAGATACAGCATAGTGCCATTCACCTTCTTCTTACATCAGAAATTCAGTGTAGGCAATGAGGCCCCATGAAGTGAATACACAATGTTGCTTGTGGTTACACAACAGAGTTGTGTCTTCTTTCTAATTCCTGCAATTTCTGTTTTATGTTCAGTTGGCTTCTATGACTCCTGTTCTAGATGCAGATTTAGTTCTATGATGAAGGGCACATAGGACAGCCTCGATATATATATATATATAATCTCTTTTAATGGGAGAGAGAGAGAGATAACAGAGAGAAAGATACAGAAAGTGAGAGAGAAAGTCTGAAGCATTGCTCAATTCTGGCTTGTGATGGTGCTGGGGATTGAACATGGGACCTTGAAGCATCATACATGAAAATCTTTTACATAACTATTATGTTATATCTCTAGCCTGACAACCAGTGTTGCAGGCATACAGTCATAGGGAGACTATTACAGATTAAAGCCTGCTCTATTAGGAGCCAGCCAGCTTCACAGGTTTACATTTGTGCTAGTTTTTTACTTCACATCCATTCTTCTCAGCTGCCTGCCCTGTGGATTTCTTTCTCCACTAAACCCAGAAGAAAGTACCTCACATAATGGCATAGCCATTCTCTGAAAGCGTTTAAGGCTGATCCACTGCAATAAATTCTTTATTTAAATATTAATGTGTATTTAAGTGTTTACATTTCTCTGATCAAAACTTAATTAAAAGGCAGGGTAAAGATATTGAAATAGGGGAAATTGGCAAGATAATTAGATAAAGGATTTTTTTTTTCTGGTCAAGGCCTGGGGGCCAGGTGGTGATGCACCTGATTAAGCGCTCATATTACAGTGCAAGGACCTAGGTTCAAGCCCATGGTCCTCACCTGCAGAGGCAAAGCTTCATGAGTTGTGGCTGTGGTGTCTCTTTTTCTCTCTCTTCAGTTTCTCTCTGTCTCTGTCCAATAATAAATAAATAAATAGTCAAAGACTTTGATCACGGTACAATTGCTGCAAAGCCCAACAAAAGTTCAATCAACTCTCCTCAAGACCTCCAGGTATTTACTAAGGATAAGTCAGTTTGCAAGCAAGCACCTTCCTTAACATTCAACATCTTCATGTAACTTTGTTCACTGTATTTGTTAGTTATACATGTAGGTCATACACAATTGTTTATTGTTATGTTTATGTGATGACTAACTTTTTAAATATATTCACTTTGACTTTAGTGAATGTAGGTGGTATCACCATTCTTGGCAGTTCATGTTCAATTTTTGTTCTTGTTGTTGGTGCTACAAATCCACTACTGTCAGCCATTATTTTCCATTTTATTGGATAAGACAGAGAGAAATTGAGGAGGGAGGGGAAGATAGTATGGGAGAGAAAATGATAGACACCTGAAGACCTGCATCACCACTTGTGAAGCTACCCCCCTTCAGGTAGGGAGCCAGGGACTCGAACCCAGATCCTTGTGCATGTCCTTGAGGTTTGTACTATGTGGGCCACCTTCAAGCCCCCTTCATGTTCAATTTTTAAGATTTTTGTTTTAAATGCTATTTTTAAAGTTTTTTTTTTAATCTTTATTTATTGGATAGCGATAGCCAAAAATCTAGAGGGAAGGGGGAAGATAGGGAGAGCCACTTACAGCACTACTTCACCACTTGCAAAGCTTTCCCCCTGCAGATGGGGACCAGGGACTCAAACTCAGGCCCTTGCACATTGTTACTTGTGTGCTCAATCAGGCGTGACACCACCAGGCTCCTGAATGCCATTTTGATATGTATGGTTATCTATAACCTGATTCTGAGAGATCATAATAATGGAAGGTTACAAAACATCCCTTAAGTAGTTGACAGATAAGGAAGGAATGAATATTTTTGAAGTCATGTCAAGCTGCGCCATGGAGAAGAGAGAGAGGAAATCTGGAGTGAAGAGGAAACACCAATCTTTATTTGCGCTGGCACCTCAGAGTTGGGTGAGAGAGAAGCAGCTTGGGCCACGTGGGGTAGCAAAAATGGCCGCCTCACACAGCAACCTTCCCTGCGTCTAATCACCGAAGTGAAGGGCCAGCAAGAGAGAGAGGTGTGGAAGAAGAAGGGCTTTTATGGGAGTAGCTCTCTCGCGAGAATGGGAAGGGGGAGGAGTAACCAAAGCACTTCAACTATTGCGGGGGAATTGACAATGCCCTGAGGGCACAACATGGCAGAACAGGCTCCAAGAATGTCCCAACTCTCGAGGGAACTAGCAATAGCCTGAGGGGACAACATGGCAGATGTGACTGCATCTGCACAATTTCCCAGCAAAGCCAGTTATATCTGTCACTTAATTTCAAACATATAAATAAGTTTAACCCTTTATCTGAAAATAGTTTTTTTCTTTCAGCTTGAAGGAGGCCTGTACTCAGGACCTCAGGAGAAAGTCACTCATATTGTCATATAAACTGCGAAAGCTGCTTCTACTGTCTATATGTAAACATTATTTTGCCTCAAAATTACATTAATTACCCTGATTCATTAATTAAAGGAACATGATGTTGCAATAAACATTAAAGGGTCAAATACAGTGTTATAGCTTAGGCTTAATTAATATTGCATGGAGTGCTTCCATAATGAGATGATATTTTTAGTACAACAGAAAATAATCCTACAGCATAATACAAAGCAACTGTGTTTTGAGAATGTACAGGAACAATAGGGAGCAAAGCTACTGGGAAAATTAGTAAACCAGCTTCATAGTGGAGGTGCTGATAGAATTAAGCAAGTAATTATTTTTCAAGGTAGGAGTCATAATAGTCAAACGTGAGAGTATATTTTTTAAAAATGTATTCATGAAGTATAGTCGCTCCTTTGAAATTATAGTTACTAGAAGTACTGGACTCTAGAAAATGGGCAAAGCAGCTGTTGGGGGAAAGCACAGATCAATTCAAGGAAGACTTTCCTGAATAAAGTCAGAGAATTTAGGGAATTGGGGGCTTTGCAGTAGCACAGCAGGTTAAGCACACATGGCGTAAAGGACAAGGGCAGGCAGAAGGATCCGGGTCTGAGCCCCTGACTCCCCACCTGCTGAGGGGTCGCTTCTCAAGCAGTGAAGCAGGTCTTCAGGTCTTTATCTTTCTATCCTCTTCTCTGTCTTCCCTTCCTCTCTCAATTTCTCTCTGTCCTACCCAGCAACAATAGCAACTACAACAAGGGCAACAAAATGGGAAAAATCCAGGAGCAGTGGATTTGTAGAGCAGGCACTGAGCCTCAGCAATAACCCTGGAGGCAAAAAATAAAACAGAATAAACCAGAACTAAGAAGTGCTCTGGAAAAAGAAGGAGGAGGAGGAGGGGGGTGGGGGAGAGGAGGAGGAGGAGGAGGAGAAGAAAAGAGGAAGAGGAAGAGGAAGAAGAAGAAAAAGAGGAAGATGAAGAGAGGGAGAGAGAGATGGATTTAGGAAATGGATGTAATTAAAATATTTAAACTGGGGGAAATATTACTAGACTTGTAGATCTGACCTCTGCATGTGAAGAATGCTTGAAAGGGTGGTCAAGACTAAACCTGGAATGGTTTCTGGCTGCTCAATGCTAGGCTGCTAGTACTGGTGTCTGGGGCTAACCCAGACCACATAGACTGCCCCTACTTACTTCTACCTTCCTGGAGGTCAGAATCATACTTCATGGTTCTCCTTCTATTGTCTTCTATATCATTTGACTAGCTTGCTTCTATTTTGTACTCAGTTCCCTTCATTCACTGCCAGATCACTGGGCCACAGCCTGTGTACCCAGTGCAAAGCACAATATAGGCTACTGATTAGATCTCCATTAGTGAATGTGTTATCCTTATGTGTTGTTTTTTTTTTTCTTTTTCATTTTGAATCTGTGCAAATTCCCATCAGCTTTATTCCAGTTTCTTTAAATCCAAATCATGGCACCAAAATTTAGGCAGATATTTTCTTCCTATGACTTTGTATTTTCTCTCTTTCTTTCTTTCCTTCTTTTTTTTCTCATACAAGACTGGGATCTCATACATGGTGTGATATTACCACTTCTGGGATGCTTTTATATTCAGAGAGAACCGGAGAGACACCACAGCACTGGAGCTCCCCACCCCCCACCCCCCACCCCCGGTGCTGTGATAGCTTCTATGTGATGATATGGCTTGAATCTGGGTCACAACCATGACGAGACCCATTGTGAGCTCTCTGGCCTTTGAATTTAAACTTTCTGTTTGTTTCATCATCACTGGGGTTTCACTGCTCTAGGACAACATTTTCAGATAAACAGAGAGAGATAGAGATAAAGACAGAGAGAGAGGGAGATGGAGAGGAAGAGGGAGAGAGAGAAAAAAAAAAACAGCACCAAAGAGCTCCTTAATGCTACAATACAGGGACTTCAAACTTGGATCACATCCATGATAAAGCGGGCACACTCCAAAGTGAGTCAGATCACTGGCCCCTGTCTATGGATTCCTTTTCTTTTTTATTGCTACCAGGGTTAGCGCTGGAGTTCAGTGCCAGTACTATGAAATCCATTGCTCCTGGCTACCATTTTTTTCTTTCTTTCCATTTTTATTGGATAGGGCAGACAGAACTTGAGAAAGGATGGGCAAGTAGAGAGGGAGAGAGAAAGATAGACACCTGTAGGCCAACTTTATCTCTGTAAAAATTTCTGCCCTGCAGGTGGGGAACAGATGCTGGAACCCTAGTCCTCACACATGATAATATACAACCTTAACCTCCCAGCTCTGTGTCTCTGGATTCTTCATGACCAGTTACATCAGTTAACTGCATCCTTTTTAAATTCCATGCACATGTGTAATTTGCCTTAGTTAATTCCTCGTTATATATTTTTTTAAATTTATATTTATTTATTTAACCTTTTGTTGCCCTTGTTTTTTTTTTATTGTAGTTATTATTGTTGTTGTTATTGAAGTCGTCATTGTTAGATAGAACAGAGAGAAATGGAGAGAGGAGGGGAAGACGGGGGGGGGGGGGAAGAAAGATAAACAGGTCTACATCTGTAGACCTGTTTCACAGCCTGTGAAGCGACTCCCCTGAAGGTGGGGAGCCAGGGCTCAAATCGGGACCTCCTTTCACCAGTCCTTGTGCTTGGAACCACATAGCTTAACCCACTGTGCTATTGCGCAGCTCCCTAATTCCTCATTCTTTAATTTTTTTTTTAATATTTATTTTTATTTATTTATTCCCTTTTGTTGCCCTTGTTGTTTTATTGTTGTAGTTATTATTGTTGTTGTCATTGTTGGATAGGACAGAGAGAAATGGAGAGAGGAGGGGAAGACAGAGAGGAGGAGAGAAAGATAGACACCTGCAGACCTGCTTCACCACCTGTGAAGTGACTCCCCTGCAGGTGGGGAGCCGGGGCTCGAACTGGGATCCTTATGCCGGTCCTTGTGCTTTGCGTCACCTGCACTTAACCTGCTGAGCTACAGCCCGACTCCCAATAATTCCTCATTCTTAATAAAATGTTTTTCTTATGAGTTTGATAATGGACTTACCAATGAGAATGGAAAAGATACCACATGCAACTTAGGCTTCCATTTATTATTCCATATATCAAATATTATTCTTTATAGTTAATAAGCATTTTTCTAACTACCATTCATAACTCTCCTTAAAAGTGAATGAAGTCATAATCAAACCAATGGAAGAAAAAAACCTGTAATAACCTTTAGAACCAGAAAATATTGAAATCTGTTAAGCACTAAGAAAAGAAAGGCAGTAAGTTGCAACCAGATCTATATGAAAGGATTCAATGGACAACAACAAAACGATAAAATAACATTTTTTTCTCTTGATAGTAAAAACTTTTCTGATACTTTATAAGACATTTAACCTGAAAGGTTTTTTAATAGATTAAAATTGTAAAAATCAAATACTAAACCATTGAACATGCAAGTACCTAATTTCCAAGGAGGTAGTATTACATTTTAATGGGGGGGGACCCAATGTATAATACCTAAAATTTTTACTTTAGCAATCTTCTCCTTCAGTACTGAGATCCTTTGTCTCTTTCAGAGGGGTAATGATAGTAGAATTTTACCTGAATTTCCCGCAAGTTTCCAGTTCTCTTGGTTACTTCCTCCTTAAAATTCTTCCTGTTAAGATGCGGCAGCACCTGGTTATAATATAAGTATTAGTTGGAACAAAAGAACTTATCTCCTGGTGGTTGTAAAAAAAAAAAATGAATGAATCAAACATGAAGGGAAGTTCTACAGTAATAAAGCTCACAATTTTAGTGACTTTCATGATTGATTTTCTACCTTTTACAGACAAATCAATTGAAAGTAGAAAGTGTTGAGTTGTATTGAACAGGATCATATGTGAGCACTAGCTGGCAAATTAGTTCACTTGAATAATGTGCTGCCTTGTCACATGCATGATCCAGGGTTGAGTCTAGCCCTCATAAGCATTGAAAGAATCTTCAGTGCTGTGGTCTCTTTCACTTTCTCGGTCTCAATAAAAAATATATATATTAAAGGGGCATTAATAAATAATTCTGAGAGTTATATTTTTTAAAAAGAAACTTAAGGAGGCCAGGTGGTGGTTGGGCATACACATTATCACTCACAGGGGCCACCCTTCAAGTTCCCAGCCCCACCGACGGGGTTGTACACTTTGAAGCAGTTCTGCATGTTCTCTCTCTCTCTCTCTAAATTAACTTTACTTATTTGATAGAGACAGCCAGAAATTGAGAGGGTAGAGGAAGATCAAGAGGGAGAAAAACAGAGACATACCTGCAGCCCTACTTGTCCTCTCGTGAAGCTTTCCCCCTAAAGATGGGGACCGGAGACTCGAACCTGGATCCTTGTGCACTGTAACAAGTGCATTCAACCAGGTGCCACCACCCAGACCATGAAGGTGTCTCTCCCTAGAAAGGCTAGTCAGTCCCATACCAAAATAAAAGCATCTGAGTGATTTCCAAATGGGTAAGAGAACACAATCTATTCACATTATTAGTTAATTTTCTTCTAAATCTAATTCTTCCAGCTAGGTTCATGGCATGGGGTTCCTGACACAGAAAAGTAAGATACATGAAAAGAATAAATTACAATAACAGTGTGCAAATAATGTGCAGAAGAAAGTTGTTTAATGGAGTTTCTGGGTCACACAAGGCTGTGAATTCACAAACCAAAGCTGAATTCACAACCCATGAACTCTTTGATATCAGGATGGGGAACCAACTTGAAAGCAAAGCTTCAAACTTGTAAGATTTATCAGACTATAATGCAAGCATAACCACTGATCAAAGGGCAGGTTTAAGGGTAGGTGAGATAGCATAAGGGTTATGCAAAAAGAATTTCATGCATGAGATTCCTGAGTCCCCCAGGCTCAGTCTCCCACACCATCTTATGCAAGAGCTAACTAGTACTTTTTTTAATTTTTATATTTATTTATTTATGTATTCCCTTTTGTTGTCCTTGTTGTTTTATTGTTGTAATTATTATTGATGTCATCGTTGTTGGATAGGACAGAGAGAAAATGGAAAGAGGAGGGGAAGACAGAGAGGGGGAGTGAAAGACACCTGCAGACCTGCTTTACTGCCTGTGAAGCGACTCTCCTGCAGGTGGCGAGCCAGGGGCTCAAACCGAGATCCTTCCTCCGGTCCTTGTGCTTTGCGCCACCTGCGCTTAACCCGCTGCACTACCGCTTGACTCCCTGCTAACTAGTACTTTGGGAAAAGAATAAAAAACAGTAATAATCATCAAAGCAAATGTTTAGCATATAGATATTTTGGAGAATAACCCAATTACATTTGAGCAGTTTACATTCTATCTTTCTATCTTCTTCTTCTTTTTTTTTTTTTAGAAATAACATGTGTCCTTTATTCCACCTCAACAGGTTCCTGGCAGACCCCTGGGCTGAGGCACATAGCCTCCAGGGCCCTGTTCTCCTGACAGAAGTTAGTAGTGGGTAGTGGCAGGAAGCTTGGTCCCCAGCACCACAGGGGAGTGGTGAGTGGCCAAGGAGGACCACAGGTAGAGGGAACAGGAAGGGTCTAAAAGGACCTAGCTGGACATTTTGAGGAGAATCCTTTCTTTCCAGACCTCTGTATTCATTGTCTCCCCATACCCTGGGGGCAGTCAGCACACTGCTGTTACCTATGTGGTGTGGTATGTTCGTTTCGGATTCTTCTAGTGTGCCCCTGATCTGCTGGGGGTGAGGTCAGGGTGGGGGGGTGGACAGGAGTCTGTCCTCAGAAGAATGCTGGAACCTATGGTTTTGAAGGTAAGATGTTAGGGACTTGAGGAATGAGCTGGACGCAAGTGGAGAGCAGGAGACAAGAGAGGAAGAGAGGGATTTCCAGTCAAG
The DNA here is from genome assembly GCF_950295315.1 of Erinaceus europaeus. Classification (NCBI taxonomy): domain Eukaryota; kingdom Metazoa; phylum Chordata; class Mammalia; order Eulipotyphla; family Erinaceidae; genus Erinaceus; species Erinaceus europaeus. The sequence continues at coordinate 124,353,792 of NC_080162.1, forward strand.
GACAGAGGCTAGGAGCCATGTGTAGCAGTCTGAGAAATGTCCAGTGGAGTTGTGGGCAGGAGGTGAGGCACCTCTGGGATGGTCCTTACCTCAGATGAAGGAGTCAGGGCAGAGGCAGTTGTCCTCCTGCCCAGGAAACAGACAGGCACCATATAGATTTTCTTATACAGTAATACTACTTGCAGGATGTTCTCTTTTAATGAGGAAAAGGGTTTTTTTGTTGTTGTTGTTGTTGTTCCCTCTCATACTTAAAAGAGTATGATACTACTTGTCAATTGAATTTATTTCTCTCTTTGTGTATGGTGCATTGCTCATTGTCTTTACTAATGCCAGGTCTCCTCAAAAGATAGAAAAATCTCAATTTTCATCCTTCAAGCTTACTTTCTGCCATTTCAGCTTTAATATGTACCCAGGAAGAGTGAGAATCATCTGCTTCACCTGTGCTTCCATGCCCTCTGACTTCTGATTGTGTTCAGGTAATAAGAAGTTACAACACTAAATCAGATAGTGGGAGGAGAGAGTGATGGGATTCAATTATCTCTGCTCTCCACCACTTCCATAGCAGTTTAGCCAGATTTGTTTCTTTGGAGATTGCCCATGTCCCAGGACTGCAGTTATTCTAGAGACCTCTTCTCTTAACTCATGTTGGCCTAGTGCTGGAAAAAGTTTACTATCACTGCTAGTCTGGGAACATTTTGCCAGCTCATTTTTAACTGTACCCATGCCATAATCTTAATACACTTTTTCTTAGATCTCAAATTAGCTTTTATTTGTATTTTATCTGCTTTATTTTTAGCACTGTAATAAACTGGGAAAGGAATATCATTTACAGAAGTGCTAAATCTGAACAACTGTAAAACTATTACAAGTAAAACCACTGTAAAATGCAAACATGATTAAGAGTCAGAAGAGACAAGAGCATTTCAGTGATGTTGTACATTATAATTTCATTATTTCTGATGCAAGAGTTCATTCTGGGTTTTGTCTCTTCTTTTATACATGAGCTTAACTGTATCTTGTAGCTTCTCAAAACCTATTTCCTTTGTAATATGAGGCTAGTAATATGTCTCATAAAGTTGTTCTTACAATTAAGTAAGATGTACTTTAAGTTCAAAGCATGGTATCAGCATTATAATTGACAACTTGACAGTTGCAATTAGAGCAATGGTGTTAAATGATGCTTCTAGGAAGAAATCTTAACCAAGAGCTATTCCTTCCGTGACCTATCCTAAGGCTCATCTTAATGCTACTTTATTCAGTTTGTAAATTACCACAGTATTATTATTGTTATCAAGAATAATAAGTACTTTGTGTTAGTTAACTACTTTATTGATGATTATGAGATCTGATAATGTCCCCAACCTTAGAATGCCCTCTCTTTCCCATGCTAAAATAACACAGCATGGAGGCTAAAAGTATGAAGATGGTGATAAGAACAGCAATTTTCATCCAGATTATGTGCTAGGGACTGGTGATGCAAAGAGACTCTCATGCTTGAGTCTCTGAAGTCCCAGATTCAGTCCCCCACACCACCATAAGCCAGAGCTGAGTAGTGATCTGCTTTAAAAAATAAATAAGCACTCTCTCACAGAACCTGGTCTATATCTAGGTTTGGGGAGTTTGTTAGAAAGTGATCCACCTGGAACAGAATTAGAGAATGCAATGAAAGGAAAGGTCTCACCCGAGTAATGAAGCTGAAGGGTTGTCATTCCACACTTGAAGTCTCTGGACACAGTCTGAGCTGAAACATGTTGAGGTGGCAGTTGTTGCGTTGGTTAGGTTGTGATCGGTGGATGCAATATTATTTTATATGGATTGGGAGAGGTATACGAGAAAGTGTGCCCTATCCTGAGGTTCCAGGACTGGGGGAAATATAGGCTCTATAGTGGAGATTCTTCTTCTTCTAGTGTTTGCCCTTGTTCCGTAGCCAGTCAACAGTGTCAGGTTGAAAGCTGTCAGGAGCTGCTTGTTGCTGGCTTTGAAAGTGACTGGGATCCATGTGGATTCAGTCAGCTAGGAAGGATCGTCAGTTTCCCCAATGAATGGGTACTCACGGGATGCACCACGAGAAGGTCGATCCAATGCATCCTATAATGGAGATGTGAGGTTCCTGCTGTCTTTGGATTCAAAAAGACAATGGATAGTTAATGTTATCATCACATTATTTGGTAATTGGGTTAACTTTGAAAAGTCCTTTTGTTAAGGTTTGCTGTATAGTACCCAGTATCTTGTATATAGCTGTGCCACTGGTTGCTTCTGATCTACTTGGTCTGGGCTTTTGAGAGAGTCTGCATATCAAATACACAACCTATATATTTAAAAGACTCAGTCTGTGTTTTAAAAACTTCGAGACATACAATTAATTTCTCCCCTCATATTAATTAACTAGTGATTTATATGACTACATTTTACTAGGAGTGTACATAAACACCATTCCCACCACCAAAGACTGTGTCACATCCCACCCACCCACCCACCAGCCCAGGAAGCCACATGTCTACCCCTCACCACAGGGTTTTTACTTTGGTGCCCTACTTTCAATTTAGTCAGATCCTGCTTTTAGTTTCCCTTTCAGATCTTCTTTCTCAACTTCTGTTGATGAGTGGGATCATTCCATACTCATCTTTATCTTTCTGACTTAGCTCACTTAACATAATTCCTTCTATCTCTGTCCAAGATGGGTCAGAGAAGGTGGGTTCATTGTTCTTGATAGCTGCATAGTATTCCATTGTGTATACATACCACAGCTTTCTCAACCACTCATCTGGTGTTGGGCACCTGGGTTGCTTCCAGTTTTTAGTTATTATGAATTGTGCTGCTATGAACATAGGAGTACACATCTCTTTTTGTTTGGGTGTTATGGAGTCCATGGGGTATAATCCCAGGAGAGGAATTACTGGATCATATGGAAGGTCTATGTCTAGCCTTGTGAGAGTTTTCCAGACTGCTCTCCACAGAGGCTGGACCAATTTACATTCCCACCAGCAGTGTAAAAGGGTTTCTCTGTCCCCACAGCCTCTCCAGCATTTGTTGCTGCTCTGCTTTTTGATGTATGCCATTCTTACAGAAGTGAGGTGGTATCTCAGTGTTGACTTAATTTGCGTTTCTCTGACAATCAGTGACCTGGAGCAGTTTTTCATAGGTTTGTTAGCCTTTTGGATCTCCTCTGAGGTGAATGTTTTGTTCATATCCTGGTCCCCAAACCTAGATATAGACCAGGTTCTGTGAGAGAGAGAGCATATGTTCACACGTATCCATAAACTACTGCAAAATATATACCTGAAAGCAGAAATACACTAGAGTTTGCAGTGAGTACCTCCCTAACACTTCCTCTCCACTATTCCAAGCTTTGGGTCCATGATTGCTCAACAATTCATTTGGCTTTGTATGTTAACTCTCTTTTCAGCTACCAGGTTCCAGATGCCATCAGGATGCTGGCGAGGCTTCCCTGGACTGAAGAGCCCACCAATGTGTCCTGGAGCTCTGCTTCCCCAGAGACCCACCCTACTAGGGAAAGAGAGAAGCAGACTGGAAGTATGGATCGACCCGTCAATGTCCACGTTCAGCGGGGAAGCAATTACAGAAGCCAGACCTTCCACCTTCTGCAACCCACAACGGCCCTGGGTCCATGCTCCCAGAGGGATAGAGAATGGAAAGCTATCAGCGGAGAGGATGGGATATGGAGATTGGGTGGCGGGAATTGTATGGAGTTGTACCCCTCCTACCCTATGGTTTTGTTAATTTATCCTTTCTTAAATAAAAAATAAGTTAAAAATAAATAAATAAATAAATAAATAAATAAGCAGACAAACAAAATTATGTGCCAGTCACAATTCTAGCATTTCCAGTGTATTCAATTTCTTGGTCCTTATATCAATTGTAAAATATGCCACCTTATTATTTTCTGATTTTAGATAAAGAAGTTGACTCACAGATAAGGTATCTTGTCCCAGACCACATCTAATAACTGATAAAAAGAAGCCAACATCCATGTACAAAAGCACTTAGATATAATGTCTCCTTTCATTTTACCTCTTGTTTTAGAGGCCATCAGTATCTGGATTCTATCTTGATGAATGCAAACATTTTATTCAGAATTATATAGCACTAAACATTTTTTTTCAAGCAAGCACTTTAGAGAGGAAATATCATTAGAAGAGTTTAATTTACTATCAAATTTTCTATTTAGCATAGTCAAGCATTTCAATGTTTACTTTGTTGAAATTGTCACCATCAGGATCATTTTTCTGAAAACTATACATTGAACATCTGATTTATTGGTCAGTCATTTTGCCCATATCAAATGTGACTGATTATAGCTTATACCTCTAGGACATTTCTTTATTGTTTCTATGATAGAGTTTCAACAGACTCACATTTAATTTACATGAATTCAATCAGGTTGGCCAAAAAATAAAGTAAATCTAAGACTTTCAGTGGTTTTCCAAATCTTCCCCTAAAGCAATCCCAGATAGTAAAAGATGGTAAGAATAAAATTGAGAAATGTTCCCGCCAAGAATAAATTAAAAACTTAATTGTGGGTAGAAATAACCTGGAGAAGATATTGATAAAAACAGTTTATTAATATAATCTTAAAATATATCCCTACATGGGAATCGGGTGGTAATGCAGAAGGTTAAGTGCAGGCGGCACAAAGCACAAGGACCAGTGTAAGGATCCCAGTTCGATCCCCTGGCTCCCCACCTGCAGGGGAGTCTCTTCACAGGCAGTGAAGCAGGTCTGCAGGTGTCTGTCTTTCTCTCCTCCTCTCTGTCTTCCTCTCCTCTCTCCATTTCTCTCTGTCCTATCCAACAACAACAACATGACATCAATAACTACAGCAATAAAACAACAAGGGCAACAAAAGGGAATAAATAAATAGATAAAAACATATTTACCTATAAAAATATATATCTCTGCAGAATATAATTTACCAAGATTACAATATATTGCATAATAAGCAACATTGAACCTCACAGGAAAACTCCACATCCTAAATAAAGAACAAATAAACAAGATGGACCGTCAGGCATGCTAGCTTAAGAAGTACTATAACTTAATTTACTTGCCGAAAAGCATATAACCAGAATCATACCATGAGGAAATACCAGATAAATTGAATTAAAAGACAGTTCATAAAATAATGGGGCTGTACACTTCAAAATTAGGAAAGACCAAATATACTGAGAAACCATTACAAATTTGGAAAGACTGAAAAGATATGACAGCTTCATGAAATATTTTATCCTGGACTAGATTCTGTATTAGAAGAAAAACTGTCCACACATTATAATGCACAAGAACCCATGTTTGAGTCCCACCTCCCTGCTTGCAGGAGGGACACTATGAGCAGTGAAGCAGGTCTGCAGGTGTCTCTCCCTATCTATCTCTCCCATCCCTCTCAATTTCTCTTTGAGCTATCTAATAGAAATAGAAAGGGGAAAAAAAGAAGAAAAAATTTTTATGCATGATAATTGGGGGTAGGTAGCAAAACTCAAAATGCAATATACATTGTATAATATAGCATGACAATATAAATTCATAAAATTTGATGTAAGTAGATTGTGATTATATAAGAAAATACTCTTGATCTTTGGAAATACACACTTAAATACACAGTGATTTTACAAATCACAATATATCCACTGAATCTTGAATGGTATAGAAGAAAGTGTTATTTAAAAAAAAAAAAAAGTTGGTATTGGGAGACATCTAGAGGCATGGCTGGAGGAGGAACTGTTATAGACCACTCTCCTGTGAAACTAGAAACAAACGAACAAAAAAAAAAATCACCTGAAAACTCAACAAAATACAGCTAAGATTTCTTCAGAAATTTGCTAAGCCACAGTCACCAAATTAAGTTACTATCAGGATTCTACCCTGACTTTCTTGGGCAGATGACCTACCTCACCAATGTGTCCTAGAACCTCATCTCCCCAGAGCCTTACCCCACTAGAAAAGATAGAAACAAACTGGGAGTGTGGATCAACCTGCCAATGCCTATGCCTAGCCGAGAAGCAATTACAAAAGCCTACCCAGACCTTCCACCTTCTGCACCCCATAAAGAATTTTGGTCCAGACACCCAGAGGGGATGAAATGCTAGCAGAAGATGACCAGAACTCCAAATCCATTAGGACTCAGAAAGAGAAGAGGAAAAAAGGAGGGACATTCAGAAGTAGTAACAAGTATAGATGTAACTTAGGAAGGAAGAGAAAGCAAGACTGTTGAAAAAATTGGATAAATGTATATAAATATAGGTAGTTATATAAATAACAAGCAACCCTTATCTGTGACCTTGGGAGAATTATTGCAGTTTCCAATGGAGGGAATGGGGACACAGAACTTTGATGGTGGAAATGGTGTGTAATTATATCCCTGTTATCTTATAACTTTGTAAATCAATAAAATCATGAATAAACAGCAAAATTAAAATAAATCATAGAAAAAATAGTTACCCCCAAATATGCACATATGTATACAATGAAAGGATAAAAAATCGAACATAGCCTAACATTCAAAATTAACGAATATGGGGGCAGGCTGTGGCACACCCAATAGAGAACATCACCATGTTCAAAGCCCCAGTCCCCACCAGTAGGGGGAGCTGCATGAGTCGTAAAACAGTGTTGCAGATGTTTCTCCTCTCACTCTCTATACTCCCTCCTCTCTCAATTATACTGTATCTGAAAAAAAAAAAGAAGAAGAAAGAAAGAAGGAAGGAAGGAAGGAAGGAAGGAAGGAAGGAAGGAAGGAAGGAAGGAAGGAAGGAAGGAAGGAAGGAAGGAAGGAAGGAAGGAAGGAAGAATACGCCACTAGGCTTGGTGGACTCTTCATGCAATGACTAAGCCCCGATAGGGCTCAGTGCTGGCAGTACAAATTCACTGCTCCTGCAAGCCATATTTTCCATTTTATTGAGAGAAACTGATAGAAGATGGGGAGATAGAGAGGGAGAGAGAAAGATAGACACCTGCAGACCTACTTCACAGCTTGTGAAAAAAAAACCCTGCAGGTGAGGAGCAGGGAGCTCAAACTGGGATCCATGTGTGGGTCCTTGTGCTTTGTACTATGAGTGCTTAATCCAGTGTGCTACTTCCTGGCCCCCATGAAAAAATATCTTCAAACTGAAGATTATTTCACAATAGATACATTTTTCTTAAAAAAAAAAAAAAGAATTATTTGAAAGTTTTAAAAATACTGATAAAAACTTTAAAATATTTAAAATTTAATATAAGAGGCAATAATTATGCTAGAGCAAGAAATCTAGAACATTTGAATGATGAATTTTCTGATTCTTCTTCTGTGCAATTGCATATTGCATATATTATCTATACATACTGCTGGAGAGGGCTACCTACCAAGAATTTTAGTACTCTGTATTTATGGGTGATTTAGAGATTTTCTTGGGCAATTTCTGTCATCAGTGATTTTCAATGTAATTCAAAACTTAAAACAGATTGCAAAAACTTTTTTTGTAATTCCTCTCCTGGGGTTATACCCCAAGGACTCCATAACACCCAACCATAAAGAGGTGTGTACTCCTATGTTCATAGCAGCACAATTCATAATAGCTAAAACCTGGAAGCAACCCAGGTGCCCAACACCAGATGAGTGGCTGAGAAAGCTGTGGTATATATACACAATGGAATACTATGCAGCTATCAAGAACAGTGAACCCACCTTCGCTGACCCATCTTGGACAGAGCTAGAAGGAATTATGTTAAGTGAGCTAAGTCAGAAAGATAAAGATGAGTATGGAATGATCCCACTCATCAACAGAAGTTGAGTAAGAAGATCTGAAAGGGAAACTAAAAGCAGGACCTGACCAAATTGTAAGTAGGGCACCAAAGTAAAAACCCTGTGGTGAGGAGTAGACACACAGCTTCCTGGGACAGTGGGGGGTGGGAGTGGGTGGGAGGGATGGGTCACAGTCTTCTGGTGGTGGGAATGGTGTTTATGTACACTCCTAGTAAAATGTAGTCAAATAAATCACTTGTTAATTAATACGAGAGGGGGAAAATTAATTGTATGTCTCAAAGTTTTTCAAAACACAAACTGAATCTTTTTAATATATAGGCTGTGTAATTGATATGCAGACTCTCTCAAAAGCCTAGACCAAGTAGATCAGAAGCAACCAATGGCACAGCTATATACAAGATACTGGGTACTGTACAGCAAACCCTAACAAAAGGACTTTTCAAAGTTAACCCAATTACCAAACAATGTGATGATAACATTAACTATCGATTGTCTTTTTGAACCCAAAGACAGCAGGAACCTCACATCTCCACTATAGAGCCTCTACTTCCCCCAGTCCTGGAACCCTTGGATAGGGCCCACTTTCCCGTATGCCTCTCCCAATCCATATCAAATAATATTGCATCTGCCGATCACAACCTAATCAACACAATGATTGCCACCTCAACATGCTTCACTTCAGACTGTGTCCAGAGACTTCACGTGTGGAATGACAACCCTTCAGCTTCATTACTTGGGTGAGACCTTTCCTTTCATAGTATACTCTAATTCCAATCTCAGGTGTTTCACTTTCTAACAAAGTCCCAAAACCTAGATATATACCAGTTTCTGTGAGAAAGAGCATATGTTCACACGTATCCGTAAACTACTACAAAATATATGCCTGAAAGCAGAAGTGCACTAGAGTTTGCAGTGAGTACCCCCCTAACATTTCCTCTCCACTGTGCCAAGCTTTGGGTCCATGATTGCTCAACAATTTGTTTGGCTTCATATGTTAACTCTCTTTTCAGTCACCATGTTCCAGATGTCATCAGGATGCCGGCCAGGCTTCCCTAGACTGAAGACCCCACCAAGGTGTTCTGGAGCTCCGCTTCCCCAGAGACCCATCCTACTAGGGAAACAGAGAGGCAGACTGGGAGTATGGACTGACCAGTCAACGCCCATGTTCAGCGGGGAAGCAATTACAGAAGCCAGACCATCTATCTACCTTCTGCAACCCACAATGACCCTGGGTCCATGCTCCCAGAGGGATAGAGAATGGGAAAGCTATCAGGGGAGGGGGTGGGAAATGGAGATTGGGTGGTGGGAACTGTGTGGAATTGTACCCCTCCTACCCTATGGATTTGTTAACTAATCCTTTCTTAAATAAAAAATAAAACATAAAACTTTTTTGTAAAACAAAAAAAAAAACATCTTTTTTGTTAAGAAGAAGAAGAAGAAGAAGAAGAAGAAGAAGAGAGAAAGGAAAGAAAGGAAGAAAAACAACAAACTTTTTGTGAAAAACTTAAAAAAAACTGTAAAGATTTTGCAGCTTGAGATGTTTAAGAGTAACATTTGTGCCATTTGGGGACTATGCTGTTTATTTCTTCTAGTTACAACCTGCTACATAGTCTCCTTTTTCTCACCAGATCTGTGTTTCACTCTGTTACCTTGATCTGATTCAAGGATCTACATTTAGAACTTGATATGGTCTTTACTTTCCAGCTGGATACGAACAACTTGAGATAGCAGCAGCCATCAATGTACCAGAGAGCAAGGGCCAAATGATGTTGGGCATTTATTTACTTTCAAACCTCTCTCTCTGTCACACACACACACACACACACACACACACACACACACACACACACACACACCATGTAATAAAGGTTGCATGTCTGTAGTATGGCTCCATAGATTGACATCCCCTACAACTACACTACATTTGTTCCAGTTTTTAATAACTGTTCTTTCAAATGTTGGATCCTGGAAATATTATAAGAATAATACTTTACTCAAGAAAAGATGAAATATTCACATATCACAAGAAGACAATAAGCACTTTGACAGAGCAGTGATGTGCAGGAGAGAAAGTAAAGCAAATTATATATATAGTTGTGAAGGTCCAACTTAAGATGAGCATTTTTCAGTGGTTGGTCCTCTTTAGGATGAGGCAGTATTTAAAGAAAATAGTATATAACAGCAAGACAGTGTGTCCAGGCTGAAGGGTCAACAATGCTTGATAAACTTGACTGATCTATTGTTTTCTCCTGAGAAGGGGAAATTTACTCAAATGGTTTAGGAAGGGTGATGAGATGAATCAATTTTCAGGAAGCTCCTAAAACAAGCAACAACGTTATTTGAAACTTGCCTTCCTGTTCTGCAGATGACTGAAATAACAAAGCATGCTAATGTTAGCTGAGTGGGTGTAGGTTTTTTTCAGTTCTTGACCTGCAACATTTGTTTAAGTCTAAGGATGGTAAAAATTGCGCATTTTTACATGAAACCCCAGAGTGCTTTTTGATATCCTGATTGGTTTTCCATCCCTTCTTTCCATCCCTTTGCAGATAAACTATTAAAAGTTTTTTCCTACTATTCCATTTGACTGTGTCATCTGTTACTTATTGTGATTCTAACTAATAAAGATAATTCTGATTTAGACAAACATTTGTTCATTTGTATGCATTAATTAACTCAGCTCTCACATAATTGCTCTGCTGCCTCATATTGATCAATTACACTGTTAATCTAAGTTAATTTCACTGTGAATAACTTGTCACTGAAAGTGCAGCAAAATGCAAACCAGAGAGTAAAAGATCGTGCTCTGCTCTTGAATCTATTTGACTTGCTGGCAGAAGTTGTCTCATTGATCTTCTGTATTAGCGCTGACAGAGAATAGGAGATGCTCAGACTGCTCCTGGTAAATACTGGGGAATTTAGTACCTGCAAGTTCTGACCTTCCCCTTCTGCTGTAATTCTGAAAACTGCACCACTTCTTCTTTCTGGACTTCCCTCTCCATCCTGATAATCAACCTAGTGAATCATAAGTTTTTTATTCTTGGCAGGCCTAGATGCCAAGAACTGGAGACTTGACTACAAATCCTAGCCAAGTGCAAAGACAACTATTAGCTGAAGGCCTATTGTCCTATTGTGAAAATTCTAGCACCACTTCTTTTATCAGTCCTTTAGTTGTGTGTGTGTGTGTTTTCTGAGCCCTCAGTGCCACTGCCTACTCAGACTACCTCTCCTATTGCTAACCTCTTTGCTATCTGTCCCCTATGCATCTAATAGAGAAACTGAAAAGAAGTGTCATATGCCGACTCCCCTTCACATAACAATTTGAAAGAAGCAAATCAAAGAAAGCGTGTCTAAATACATTTCTTGAATGTGTGGAAGCACTGTGTTCTTTCTCCTTTCCTAAGATTGCTGTCATCTCTGATGCACATACCTTGCAAGCATCCAAAAGGCCTGTACTGAATTATTTAGTATGATTTAGCAATGCTATTTGTTCTGTGATAAACCTGTTCTGAATGAACTGAAGGAAAGGACATAATACAGAAATAGAGAATCACAATAATTGGCAAATCCTACTAAGTTCGCTCTTTGCTGTGCCTGGAAATATTAGAGGTTAGTGATAATATACACACTTTAACTATTTCACTGGGTACAAAAACTCATATAATATATACTCCAAAACATACAAAGACAAAAAAAAAAAACTTTGTCATAAACAACATCACTCAGACTTCAAAAGAATGTTTTTCCCAAAGGACATTTTATGAATAACCAATGCACAAGCTGGAAATAGGAAAACTCCTCTCACATTACATACTGGGCTCTACATACTGAGAGAACCCCAAACAACATTTGCTTATTCTATATCAAACACCTTACTTTCTTGGCCCTCTGATCTGAGTTGGGGCCTTCTCAGTAAAAGTTCAGTCTGATGTTCACTGTCTATACTTGTTACCACTTGCTCAGTCAGTGAAGACCAGCCTTCATCACTGTCCTGACCACCTGTGCTATCTCAGACTTTCTTATTTTCTTTCTCTTTTTCTTCTTTCTTCTTCTCCTCCTCCTCCTCCTTCTCCTTCTTCCTCTTATTCCTTTTTTCTTTTCTTTTTTGTCTCCAGGGTTATTGCTGGGGCTCAGTGCTTCTGGTGGCTATTTTTCCCTTTTGTTCCCTTTGTTGTTTATCATTGTTATTGTTATTTCTATTGTTGTTGGATATGACAGAGAGAAATTGAGAGGGGAGGGGAAGACAGAGAGGGGGAGAGGAAAAAAAGACACCTGCAGACCTGCTTCACCGCCTGTGAAGCAACCCCCCTGCAGGTGGGGAGCCAGGGCCTTGAATTGGGATTCTTACACTGGTCCCTGCTCTTCGTGCCATGTGCACTTAACCTGCTGCACCACCACCCAGCTCCCTTTTCCTTTCTATATATATAGTCTCACCATCACTATTAAGCACAGCTTATGGTATCATATATCTCTAAAATTGTAATCTCTAATATCATGGAGAAAAAAAAATGGTAAAAATGTCTGGGGAAATGTCAATGCAACTTACAGAAAGAATTGATCAATGTTTAAAGTTAGAGTCCTTATTAAATTGAATGCAGGTCTCTCAGAGTTATACTAACAACCAAAATTATTCATATTATCTATCATACCTTAAAGGTCACCAAGATTTTTCACATACATTAACTTTTTAAAGGATATGAAAGGAGCGTTACTATTCTTGCTTTATGTATATTAACAAAGCGACAATAGTTTAGATTGGGTGATCAGGAAAGTTAAAGGCTATTGGTTGGGTAGTATGATACAGATGTAAGTGAAATGAGGGACCAGCTCAGTAGCTTACTTGAAGCAAAAATGTCCCAGGAGGGGCCAGATGGTGCTGCACCTGGTTCAGTGCACACATTATAGTACTCAAAGACCCAGATTCAAGCTCCCAGCCCCCACCTACTCACGAGTAGTGAAGCAGCATTGCAGGTGTCAGTCTTTGTGTCTCTCTCTCTTTCTATCTCCCCCTCCTCTCTCAATTTCTCTGTCCTTATCCAATAAGAAAGGGAAAAAAATAAAGAAAGAAAGAGAAAAAGAGAGAAAAATGTCCCAGGGACAGAAAGTAGCAAGTGTAAATATCTGGAGGCAAAAACAGACTTGGTATGGTGAGGAAATAGCAAATGGTCAATAGGGCTGGAGCAGAGGTAGCCTGAAGTACCATGAGGTAGCATGTAGTAGAGAATTAGAAAAGCTTTGGAACCTTTACCCTGACCTTTCCAAAGACTTATATCATAAGTTGCAGATTTAGGGCATTAATTTAAAACTTACATTTCAGATTCTGAAATGGCTATTACTTAAGTAAGCAAACATTACTACTAAAGAAACCTCACCACAAAGTCCAACCATTTCACCTCTTCTATTCTGCTGGCATGGGTGGTATTTAGAATGTGTTTCTTTGTTTGTTTTTAACTTTAGTTAATCGGATAGGCCAGAGAGAAAGTGAGAAGGAAGGGAGATAGAGGAGAGACAGAGACAGAAAGACACCTACAGCATTTCTTCAAGCTTGTGAAGCTTTCCCCCTGCAGGTGGGGACCAGGGGTTTGAACCCCTGTCTTTGTGCATGGTAAGATGTGCATTTAACCAGGTATGCCCTATATTTAGAATTAGGGCCCTATATTTAGAATTTGTACTCTCCAACTTTGCTACAAAATCAGTGCACACTCTGAGGCATTCCTCTTTCTCCTTTTGCTCACAACTTGCTCATGAGAGCACAAACGCTGTCCAGATGAAAGAAATCACAAATCCATCCTCCTTGTGCTTATTGCTTTAACTATTTGTCAGATTTTAGTTCTAATTCAAGCTCTGCCATACTCTCTAGCTATGACATAAGACAAGTCAATTAAGCCTCTTTGTTTTCTTCTCTTTTCCCAACAAAGAGATTAATGTTATTGATATTTGCAAAGGCTGTTTCATTCCAGAATAAATGGAGGTAATAAATATATAGCTGCTGTGACCCCTTATGGAGAAATATGGTAAGTCAGCTAGAATTTATTTTAAAAGTCTGGATCCTCTATCTGTGCTAGGCACTATGTTGCACAAAAAGGTGGTAAAGGGGCTGGGTGGTGGTGCACCTGGTTGAGCACACGTGTTATAGTGCACAAGGACCCAGGTTCTAGCCCGCGGTCCCCACCTGCAGGGGGAAGTTTCACAAGTAGTGAAGCAGTGCTGCAGGTGTCTCTCTATCTACTTCAGCTCTTGCTTCCTCTCAATTTCTGGCTGTCTCTATCAAATAAATAAAGATTAAAAAAAATTTTTTTTTAAAAAGGTGGTAAAATGCCAGAATCCTAACCACAGAGAATTCAAAATACTGTTCATGAAAAGAATATGTTCGTGTAAGCAGAGTTAGAGATTAAGGATCTTAAAATTTACAGTAATGTCCAGGTAACTAAGTCAAGTCTCTTGAGTGCTGCTTCTTAATAGGGCTAGATGAATCAGCTGATGCCTGTGTTACAGCCTTCTCTGAACTAATACGAAAATTTGATCCACATTTTCTTCTTCAAGGTATATAAACATTTCTTTTTAAAAAACGCACTAGACCTCACAAGTAGAACAAAATATCCATTTACTTCAAAGCAGAACAAGTGATTATTTTCTAGAGATGTCCAGAGAGGCTCCATACATCACTTAACCCTCAATCTTGATTCACACCTAGTGCCGGCAGTGTTCATTCTGGAGTCACTCTGTTATTATAAATTTACCATGTGAGTTGAAAGTCCTTGTTAGGATGCAAGCAAGTCACTAAAAAGATTATTATGAATTAATACATCATTTTCACACCTAGAGGAAAGGACTTAAGAGGCTTGTAAATATGAAAAGTTTTGGAGTAAGAAATGCTATTTGAGGCCCCCAAAAGAATTGAGAACCAGGGCAAGGGTAGATAGCATAATGGTTATGCAAACAGGCTGCCATGCCTGCAGCTTCAAAGTCCCAGGTTCAATCCCTTGCACCAATGTAAACCAAAGCTGATCAGTGCTCTGGTAAAATAAATAAATAAATAAATAAATAAAAAGAATTGAGAACCAGAAGTGAAGATATTGATGGAGCCAGATAAAAACAATGTGGTTTAGTCAATTATTTGCTCTGCTTTCTATCTTAACTCTTTTTCAACCACCAGGTTCCAGATGCTATCATGATGCCAACTGTATTTCCCTGGGCAGACTACTCCACCAATGTGTTCTGGCGGCCTACCTTCCCAGAGCCCCACCCCAATAAGGAAAGAGAGAAAGGCTGGGAGTATGGATCAACCTGTTAACACCCATGTTCAGTGGGGAAGCAATTAGAGACACCAGACCTTCCACCTTCTGCATCCCATATTGACCCTGGGTCCTTAATCTCAGAGGGTTAAAGAATAGGAAAAAGATCAGAGGAGGGGATGGGATACAGAGTTCTGGTGGTGGGAATTGTGTGGAATTGTACCCCTCTTATACTATGTTCTTGTCACTGTTTCCATTTTATAAATAAAAACTTAAAAACAAATGTGGCTAAGGGTTCGCCATGGGTGTGGCTCAGTGGTAAAGTGCAAGCCTTGCACACGTCATCTTAAATTCAATCCCAGCACTGTACAAAAGATGATTAGTACTCTGCTCTCTCTCTCTTTCTCTCTTGCAATTAAATACTTACAAGCTTATTTAGCAGAAAAGAGAAAGCTAAGTACCAGAATAGAAGACCAACTATGGCAACTTTCCAGTCTAATGTTGAGTTGCTCTAGTGTTATATAAAAAGACTGACCAGTAGAAGTGATTGTGGGGATACACTGTTTTTTTTTTTTACTTTATATGTTAAAAACAATGTATTTCAGGGCATTTGCATGACTTGCTCTTGTTCATTTCACAAGGAAGTGACAGAATGAATATTAGAAGTTTAGACTTCTGACTCCCCATCTGCTCTGTAATGTTAAAAAAAAAAAAAAACAATTGGCAGCTCTCAATGTTTTCTAGATCCTGTTTTCAAAGTTCTTCATCTCTGAGTTAAAAAGTTCTTTTCAATTGACTATCCTGAATCTTTATTCAATAAAAAAGCTCTTAGACAGGGCTCACACTGGGATTAGTAGGCAAAGACTCTAAAGCCTTCAGTAGAACACAGTTTGAAATTCAGAAGTAGAAAGTTCTCCTACATCAGAGGCTGGAGCAATATGCAGACACATTTCCTCTTTTCTTCCCACACTCTCATCTTAAAAATAAGACCAGACAGTACTAGACATCAAAGACAGCTAGCTGAGACAGGAGGAAGTGACTGTTCAAACAGGGAAGGTCTCCACAAGGTAAGTCCCTAACAAATAAGCCCGGGTGATAAATTGGAGGAATCCAACCCTGAATTTAACTGTGTTTCCAAAAACATGGGTCTAGCTCAAAAACATCATGAAGTGTTTCCATGATGATATTGGTGATTTGTTGTTTTGTAAACAAAGCAACAGTTGGTGAAAATTAAAAGTTTTTCCCCCTTTTTAGAATTCTAGGGAAAGTAACACAGTACAATTAAAAATGAACAATGCTTGAGACATACACACACACACATACATATATATATGTTACTGCCAGCTTATTGCTGAGGCTCAGTGCCTCAGGGTGTACTGGGTTTATTTTGTAGGCACTAAGCACCAGCAATAACTCAGTGACAATAAAAATTAAAAAAAGAAAGAGAATATAGATAAGCCATAGAGTAAATTAAAGACATAAATAAATAATAAATTATAGTAGCAAGTAGTAAACACAGTGGTATATATCTGTAAGGGGGATTTGGAAGAATCATGAAGAAGTCCATTCATCCGAAATTTAGTCTCTGAGGAATTTAAAAGAGACGACACTAGGTTTTTGTATTAGTAGATTAATAAATACTAACAAAATAAAGTGGTTTTGGAGAAAGAGAAAAGAAGTTCTATGAGACAGAGAAAATAGTTGGAAGATGCCTTGAGAAACCTTAAGCAAGACTTGGGAAACAGCATAGTGGCTCTGCAGAAAGATCTGATCACTTATCACCAAATTTCCAGGTTCAATCCCCAGCACAAGCAGAAGCCAGAGTTTAGCTGTGAAACAACTTTTGGGGGGATATAGCATAATGATTATGCCAAAAGACTCATGCCTGGGGCAACAAATATCAAGTTCAATTCCCAGCACCAACATAAACCAAAGCTGAGCAGTGTTCTGGAGAGAAGAGAGAGAGAAAGAGAGAGAGAAAGAGAGAGAGAAGAAGAAGAAGGAGGAGGAAGAGGAGGGGAAGGAGAAGGACAAGAAGAAGAAGAGATGGGAGGGAGGAGAGGGAAGGAGAAGAGAGGAGAGGAGAGGAGAGGAGAGGAGAGGAGAGGAGAGGAGAGGAGAGAAGAGAAGAGAAGAGAAGAGAAGAGAAGAGAAGAGAAGAGAAGAGAAGAGAAGAGAAGAGAAGAGAAGAGAAGAGGAAGAAACTTTAAGCAAATTGGCAATTCAACAATTTGTTACATGAATGTAGGAGGATGGAAATTGTAAAGTTCCATTTCCTCTGTGCTACTAATGTGCTAATATTTCACTCACATCTACTCTCTAAAAATCTTCACTAATGATTAGTTTACACACATTTTAATACTTGAGAACATACTGACTTGCAATCCCCTTTTTCATGTTATCAGGAACATGTTAACACAGGCAGACATCACCTTCTTCAAAGCAGTCACATAGCAGAAGACATGAATTTAAAGGAGTGTCACAATTCCCTAGAGGCAATATAAGAACAAACGCATCAGAAAGATGGTGAAATAGAATAATTTCCTAATAAGTAAATAGTAAAATATGCTGTAGTCAAGTCTAGGGTGACACTCAGTAATAAAAATAAAGCAACTGTAAACAGTGTTTGCTTTAGTTGTATCTTCACTGTTCTTTCCATTATTTTCCTTGGTAACTTTGATCTTTTTGGACTTGCCTAACTCCCTATAGTTTTGCTTTGTTACATTAACAAGTTTTTTTCTCATCTCATGTCAAAATACACATATGAGCCCAGTTGGCTTTGTGCCCCAGAACTCAAAGCTTCCTCTATACTAAAAAACAGTCCCTTTCTGGGACCACCTTTGGAATGGGTCACCATCATCATAATTCTGATGGATTTAAAATTCAGGAAAAGCTCAATTCATTAAATTATATATTAGAGAAATAATTATTTAGAAGATAGTTGTTGACATATATGTACAATTCCTCATCCTTTCATTGCTGGGGCTCATGTGGAGTGGCTACAACGGGCGGGGGGGGGTGTTAAGCCTCCAACCCTCCCTCACCAGCTCTAGTGGCTGTGTTAATCAGAAAGAGGCATCGGGAGATATTCTGGTACAAACATCTGTTTATTTGAAGATGGGTACAGGATTTTATACTGAGTTAAACAAAGAACATTTTTCACATATGTCAGAAATTACAGGTTTCTTAAAGGTCAGCTTGCCCCCATGGTAGGGGGTTGATATGACAAGAATTGATGAGATACATAAAGGTCAAGACAATTAGTTTCCATGATGCAGGCAAGTTAATTATCCAAAGGTATTTGAGAAAAGCATAGGGGTTAAACCAGTAAGGTGAGGTAGAGAATAATAAAAACAAAACTTGATGTAAATCACAGATATCAAAGAACACAAGGAAACAGAATATGGGGTCTCACTACCTGGTACTGGCAGGGGTGTATGATAGAGTGTGTTCTCCTATATGATCAGAATATGAAGTTATAGTGGATGTGTGAACTTTGAATGACATTCATGAACCTTGAGTGAACCCTCAAGCAGGCAGCCATTTGGCCTGCTAGCAGGAGGAACTAAGTGTGAGAGGCTTGTAGGATTTCTGTGAGCTTGAGAGACTAACAAGGAGAAACTGAGTCTGGGAGACTTTTCCCTCTTGGCTCATCTCTATAAGGAGAGAGGCTAACAAGTGGGATGTCTTTCCAGACCTCCATCCAAGGATGGGAGAGCTCCCCTAAGCTCTACCAAGCTTTCACACAGTCCCACATTCCATGATAGTTTCTGCACAGCAATCCCACAACCAACTTATATCCTCCAGCTCCACTGTGTATTGGGTCCCCATTGCCCTCTCAGCTCACTTCCTCTGGCCCTCCTCACACACGTACATCCTTACTGCAACAAATCACACCTAGTCAAGGTTTCATTCTGTGATTTGTCTTCCTCCTTGTTTATTGAGTTGCAAGTTGAGTCCTATATGTGATGTCATCTAGTCTTCATTCTTTTTCTGGCTTAGCTCACAAAGCATGATTCCTTCAATTTCTACCCAGAAAACAAAGGAGATTATCACATCTGTCTTAGAAGGTGAGTAATATTCCATAATGTATATATAACACAACTCTCTTTACCACTAATCCATCTGCTGTTTGGTGTGTAGGTTGCTTCCATATTTGGTCTGTTACAAACAGTTCTTACAGGGCTCATGAGACATCATAATGGTTATGCAAAATTCTTTCATGCTTGAAGCTATGAAGCCCCAGTTTCAATCCCCAGCATCATCATAAACTAGAGCTGAGCAGTGCTCTGGTCTTTCTCTCTGTATCTCTCTAATTAAAATAAAATAAAATATTTTTTAGGTAATGTTTCTACAATCACAGGTGTACATAGGTTTCTTTGTATAGGTGTTTTGCCTTCTTGGATAGATCCCTAGAAGAGAAATTGTCAGGTTATGAGGTGGGTCCATTTCTAATGTTCTGAAGTATCTCCATATGTCTTTTACAGGAGTGAACCAATTCACATTCTGACTTGCAATGTAGAAGTGTTCTTTTCTTCCCCTACATCTTCACCAACACTAGTTGTTTCTGTCCTTTATAATGGATAACATTATAGAGAAAGACACACACACACACACACACACACACTCACAAAGTGGAAGGCTATCCTATGCTAGTGGATTGGAAGAATTAACATTATTAAAATGAAAATTCTATCCAGGTTTAATGCTATCCATATCAAAATTCCACCAAATTACTTCAAGGGGAGAGAAAAAAATGTACAAATTTTATCTGGAACTGGAGTGTACCACAAACTGCCAAAGCAACCCTGACAAAAGAGAACAGGATTGAAGACAATATTCTCCCTGACTTCAAATTATACTTCATTTCCATTATAAGCAAAACTGCCTGCTACTGGAACAAAAACAGACATACTGATCAAAAGAACAAAATTGAGAGACCAGAAATAAACTCACACACCTACAGACAACCTATTCTTTATAAAGGATTGGACAGTAAGCAGAGGAAGAAGAGTCTTTTCCACAAATGGTACAGGAAAAAAATCAAGGTGAGACATGCAAAAGAATGGAAGAGATGTACCACATACCATCATGCACAAAAGTCAGTTCCAAATGGCTCAAAGACTTAGACATTAAACCAGAAACCTTCAAATATATACAAGAAAACACTAGCAAAACACTCCACTTCAGAAGTCTTTGAAGAATCAAGTGCAACAGCAAGAAAAAGAAAGAAAGAAAGAAAGAAGGAAGAGAGAAAGAGAGAGAAAGAAAGAAACAAAGAAAAGAAAGATTGCAAGAGGACTACACAAAATTGCAAAGCTTCTGCATGTCAAAAGAGACTTTCACCAAAACCAAAAGACACCCTACTGAACGGAAGAAAAATTGTACAAATAGTATATCAGATAAAGGGCTAATAACCAAAATATAGAGAGTAAAAACAAAAAACAAAAAACCTCAGTAGCAACAGCAGCAACAACAAAAACTTGGCCAAAAAAAAGAGAGAGAGAAAGCATGAACAAATAGTCATTAAAGGTGGCCCAAAGACATGGAAATAAATGCTCAAAGTCACTGATTATCAGAGAAATATAAATAAAAACAACAAGGAAATGTCAATTCATGCCTGGTAAAGGGTAGCTTAACTAGTTGATTTGGTAGGACTTGCAACCCCATTTGCCCACTCAGCTCCCAGATTATTATAAGCCTATGGAGAATGTGTGCTCACTGACAGAGAAATGCTTCCCCCTACAACACCAGGACTCTACCTTCTCTGTACCTTCACCAATAACTCTTGAGAAAATTCAAAATCACCTACATCTTATTCTCTCTATATGACCTTAATCCCTGAACCAAATTTTTTTCTGTTCTTTTCTCAGTTATAGATGTTTATGAACACACACTCACACACACACACACACACACACAGGAACTTTTTTTTACAAAGGAGTCATTTTACATGGGGCATTTAGACCCATCTTTTGTCAAAAATTAATTGCTACCACTAGTGCACGTGGTCACTAGCTTCTTTATATCATAAGAACTTTTAAAATAATGTAACACATACTTTGAAAAAGTGTGGAAATGCACCTGAAAAGATATACAGTCCGAGGGGCCAGGCAGTTGAGTCCACACATTACAAAATATATACAATTTTATAAGTCAGTTACATCAATTAAAAAAAAAAAACTACCACAAGATCTGAGGAACAAGTAAATAAAACAAGGGAATAAAAGAAGTCACAGACTTTCTCTGAATAACAAAGAAAAACAGATGAGCCAAATTCTTGGAAAAGCAGAAAAGCAGGACTACTGGAATGTGGAATCTTACCACTCATAATAGATTCAGGTAACTCTGTGATAATATTTTCTTTAAAAATATCCATTGCCTATGCCCATTGCTGTTTGGCCAAACAAAGCAGAGGAAGAATGTTTGAATTCATACCAACTCATTTCCCTATACACATAGCACTAGTCAACCAAAATAAACATTTAACAATACCCATCTGTTTTAGGCACACAAAGAACATAATGTATGGGCTGGTAAGACAGCATGATGGTTATGCAAATGACTTGCATGCCTGAGGCTCTGATGTCCCAAGTTCAATCCTCAGCTTCACCAGAAGGTAGAATTAAGCAGTGCTCTGCTTAAAAAATAAATAAATAAATAAATAAATAAATAAATAAATAAGGAAAGGAAAGGAAAAATTTGTAAGAGGCATTGTTTCTTCTTACAATTTAAAGGTTGGAAAACTAGTGAAAATGAGAAAATACAATTTGATTATTATGAGGAAAGGTAGGGAGAAGGTTTAGGCTGAGAGATACTCATTTACTTATAACTGTACAAAGAGAAGCTTTGGATTCTAGCACAACTAGGCTAGAGTCCAAGAATTTGTTACTAATTTGACTTTAAAAAGACTTCTAAGTATTTCCAAGTATCGTTTTCTTATTTCTAAAATGAGGATAATAAAATAACATATCTTACCTTGTGTGAAATTAATGTTTTGGTCAGTTATATTTATAATCATGATTGGTACCTTACAGTATTATTTTGAGGATAGAATGAAATTTTATGGTGGCCAGGTGGTGGCACACCCAGTTAAGCACACACATATTACCAAGTACAAGGACCTGGGTTCAAGCCCCTGCTTCCCACCTGTGGGAGGGATGCTTCTTAAGCAATGAAGCAGACCTGCAGGTAGCTTTTTTCCCCTTTTCTATCTTCCTTTCTCACTTTATCTGTTATATCTAAACATATATATGAAAAAAAAAAGACCATGGAAGCAATGGATTTGTAGTGCTCCAGCAATAATAAAGTGTGTGTATGGGGGGGGGATATCTATACTATATACATATTTATTTATAAGATATAGCAATACCGGATACAGATATGGTCAAAAACAAAAAGCTTCTCATTATGATTACATATTTGTGCCATCTGTCAGACTGAAAATTGAAATGTAAATAAGTTCAGTCAGGTCAGTATTTCTTTTTGTAAGTTATTTTTCCTTTTAAAAAAATATTTATTTATTTTATTTATTTCCTTTTGTTACCCTTGTTTCATTGTTGTAGTTATTGATGTTACCGTTGTTGGATAGGGCAGAGAGAAATGGAGAGAGGAGGGGAAGACACAGAGGGGGAGAGAAAGATAGACACCTGCAGACCTGCTTCACTGCTTGTGAAGCGACCCCACTGCAAGTGGGTAGCCTGGGCTCAACCGGGATCCTTAACGCTGGTCCTTGTGCTTTGTGCTATGTGCGCTTAACCCACTGTACTACTGCCCTACTCCCATAAGTTATCTCTCTATTAAGAGGAAGATTGGCTCTGTATCTTCCTTGTCCCTTCATTGTTATTAATAATATACCTCTCTAAAACATCACAGTAAAATGTAGACTAAAATAGTATCAATAAATAGATGCTGAGAAAAATTGATGCTGACTAGGAAGATATAATAGTTGTGCAAAAATGACTTATGAAGCACCAAATCCCAGCACCATCATAAACCAGAACTGAATACTGTTTTTTTTTTAATTTTTTATTTATGAAAAGAAAACATTCACTAAACCATAGGATAAGAGGGATACAACTCCACACAGTTCCTGCCATCAGAACTCTGTATCCCATCCCCTCCCCTGATAGCTTTCCTATTCTTTATCCCTATTTTCCTATTCTTGGGAGTATGGACCCAAGGTCATTGTGGGATGCAGAAGGTGGAAGGTCTGGCTTCTGTAATTGCTTCCCCGCTGAACATGGGCATTGACAGGTCGATCTATACTCCCAGCCTGTCTCTCTCTTTCCCTAGTGGGGATGGGCTCTGGGGAAGCAGAGTTCCAGGACACATAGGTGGGGTTTTCTGTACAGGGAAGTCTGGTTGACATCATGCTAGCATCTAGAACCTGGTGGTTGAAAAGGGAGTTAACATACAAAGCCAAACAAGTTGTTGAGCAATCATGGACCTAAAGGCTGGAATAGTGCAGATAAAGAGTTGGGGTGAGGGGATCCTCCATTTTGTAAATAGCTAGTAGGCATATTTTAGTTATATTCTAAAGGGCCTGTGGCTATACTAGTTTTTTTTTTTTTCTTCCTTTTAATTTTTTTCCCCTGAGCCTGAAATCTAATATGCTGGTGGATCCAAGTTATTGTCTGGAGAGATGATGTCACGGCTGGAAAAAGGACCAAAAAGCTGGATCAGGGAAGAGAATGGCTCCCTAATATGGGAAAGAGGTATAAGTAGTGTTGACTGTAAATCCCATCAATTTGATGTTCAATGTTCTATTAAAATGAAGGAAGGAAGGGCAGGAAACTCACTACTCTAGAATGACATTTCACTTAATAAAGCTGTTCAAATGTTGCAAATTTGTTTTGGTAAAGGATTAGAGAAAAAATATATTTAGTTTTCTGGAGTGCATATAGTCTCCATTACTACTACTGCTATTTTACCTTTAACACGTATTTGAAAGTATAATCATCCCCCCTTTTATTTACTCACAATCTGTTATCAAAGGAATGTCCCTGTCTTCCAGACATTCAGATGTTAAATCCTAAACTGAACTGGCACAGGGAGCTTAGAAGGTAACTAAATAGTGAAGGTGGAGCCCATATAAAGTGGCTTTAAAAATAAAGACCTTGGGGGTATGGATTGACCTGTCAATGCCCATGTTCAGTGGAGAAGCAATTATAGAAGCCAGACCTTCCATCTTCTGCACCCCATAAAAATCTTTCGTCCAGGGAGTTGGGAGGTAGTGCAGTAGCTTGAGCACAAGTGGCACAAAGTGCAAGGACCAACATAAGGATCCTGGTTCGAGCCCCACATCCCCACCTTCAGGGGATCCTCTGCAGGTGTCTTTTTCTTCCCCTGTCTGTCTCCCCTCCTCTCTCCATTTCTCTCTGTCCTATCCAACAATGACAACATCAAGAACAAAAATAATAACTACAACAATAAAATAACAAGGATGACAAAAGGGAGTAAATAAATAATTAAATAAATAAAAATCTTTTTTTTTAAATTTTTTATTTAAGAAAGGATTAATGAACAAAAACATAAGGATGGAGGGGTACAACTCCACACAATTCCCACCACCCAATCTCCATAACCCACCTCCTCCCATGATAGCTTTCCCATTCTCTAGCCCTCTGGGAGCATGGACCCAGGGTCGTTGAGGGTTGCAGAAGGTAGAAGGTCTGGCTTCTGTAATTGCTTCCCCACTGAACATGGGCGTTGACTGGTCGGTCCATACTCCCAGTCTGCCTCTCTCTTTCCCTAGTAAGTTGTGTCTCTGGGGAAGCTGAGTTCCAGGACACATTGGTGGGGTCTTCAGTCCAGGGAAGCCTGGCCAGCATCCTGGTGGCATCTGGAACCTGGTGATTGAAAAGAGAGTTAACATATGAAGACAAATAATTTGTTGAGCAATCATGGATCCCAAGCTTGGAATAGTGGAGAGGAAGTGTTAGGGAGGTACTCACTGCAAACTCTAGTGTACTTCTGCTTTCAGGTATATATTTTGCAGTAGTTTATGGATACGTGTACACATAAGCTCTCTCTCACAGAAACTGGTGTATATCTAGGTTATGGGACTTTGTTAGAAAGTGAACTACCTGAGATGAAATTAGAGTGTACTATAAAAGGAAAGGTCTCACCCGAGTAATGAAGCTGAATAAATAAAAATCTTTAGCCCATACTCCCAGAGGGATAAAGAATAGGAAACTTTCCAATGGATAAGATGGGACACAGAACTGTGGTGGTGAGAATTGTACAGAATTGTACTCCCTCTTAGCCAACAATCTTGTCCATCATTATTAAATCACCAAAAAAAAAAAAAAACTGTAGTCTGTTACTTCTTAGTCATGGGAGGATTTGAGAAGATGGTCATTTTCAAATATGAATACAGGTTCCACCAAGACCAGATCTGACTACGGACAAAAAAAGGAAAAATAATAAGTCAAGGATGAAATTTCATCTGCGAGAGTTCGACACTTCATGTTCTAAATGATGATTATTCATCTCAAGGTAAGTATAAAACCTGCCCCACCCCACAATATTCCTATTGCTCAGCCATAGTTCAGTAAAAACAAACATGAACCAGAGAGATAGTTAAGCCTGTTAGGACAACAATTTGCATGTCTGAGGCCACAGAGGACAGATAACTCACCGGGGAGGGTGCCTGCTTTGTCAGTGCAAGTTACATAAATTCAAGATTTTCTATTCCTGAATTTGTCTGTAAGGGTTTTACCTACGTAAATTTTCTGCCCTCTAAATTAACACTAGTTATTTATGATATGCAGTGGAGAAGCAAAATTACACATTAATCATGAAAAGTTGTTCAAATTTCTATTGTATTTCATCAGATTGCCACCATTTCTTCATTTCGGAAGGAAGTCATACTTACATAAGCCTGTGAGATGACCTTGGTGATTTGTACCATTTGTCACTGTGGCAATTCATACCATGTCATAATTCTCCCCTTTGAATGTAGGATGAACCCAGTGATTGTGTTTTAATAAATAGACACCAGTAGGGCAGATTCAATCCTCTACACCACCGTAAACCAGAGCTGAGCAGTGTTCTGGTAAATATATATATATATATATATATATAAAAAGCCAGTAGATAGATCCTTCAAAGACGAATACAAAAACATTCCGACTTCCATTTTTCTGGGAAGGCTTCTCTCTCTAGTATAAATATATTTACCTCCAGTGGTTATCGCTGGAGCTCAGTTCCTGCACTATGAATACACTGGTAGCCATTTTTCCTTTTCTTTTTCTTTTTCTTTTTTCTCCTGTTGTTGCTAATGTTGGATTGGACAGAGAGAAATTGAGAAAGGAGGGAAAGATAGAGTGGTAGAGAGAAAGATATACACTTGCAGACCTGCTTTGTGCTTGTGAAGCAAACACTCTGCAGGTGGGGAACCTGGATCCTTGTGCTGGTCCTTGACTTTGCATCATGTGCACTGAACCTGGTGGCCACCAGCCGCCCACACAGCCCCACCCCTTCCTTGCTGTGATAGAACCTGTTATCATTTGTGAGCTTCACTATACAGAAGTTCTCATGACAAGGAACTGAGGCTAGTCTGTGACCAAAAACAACCAGCAAAGAGCTGAGGCATTTGACTGATCTGAGTTCAACAGTCTGCAGGGAATTGTATACTACCAACAGATAACTGTGTAATCCTCCAGTCAAGCTTTCCTATGACGATAGCCTCTGACACTTTGATTTCATCCTATCAGGAATTCTGCTGAATTCTAAACCATATTAGGATTTTTGATCTACATAAATAATGAGATCATGAAAGAAGGCTAGTTTAAGCTGCTAAATTTCTTAGTTATTTGTTATACAGAAATAGCTAGCCAATACAGTAAGTATATGGTCACAGAAAAAAATAATGAGAGGGGGCCTGGCGGTAGGGCTGTGAGTTAAGCTCACGTAGTACGAAGCACAATGACTCACATAAGGATCCCAGTTCGAGCCCCTGGCTCCCCACCTAGGGGGGGGGGGGCAGGGGAGGGGCGGAGGTCGCTTCACAGGCAGTGAAGCAGGTCTGCAGGTGTTTTTCTCTATCCCTCTCTGTCTTCCCCTCCCCTCTCAATTTCTCTCTGTCCTACCAAAAAATAAATTAATTAATTTTAAAAATGGGCACAGAAGCAGTGGATTCATAGTGCAGGCACTGAGCCTCAGCACTAACCCTAGAGGCAAAAAATAAAATAAAATAAAAAATAAAAAAAGAAGGATAGTACAAAAAATGAGAAATAAAAGCAGAACTACTTTTCATAATGAGAAAACATATTATATTCACTATGGACAATAATAATACTTTAAATTTATTTTTCAATTAGAAAAATATCTCTTTGTCCTGACAAGTATTTAGGCTTTACTGCCACTAAGATTTAGTGTTAACTTTTAGGAAATGTCTTGTATGTAGAGTATCAAAGTCATACCCCTCCTATGGTGCCTCATGCTGTTTATCTAGATCGGAAGTTCTTAGCTGTGTTTCAAAAAGGCCCTGGGGAGTTAAAAAAAAAAAAAAAAAAAACAATAAATCAGGACTTAACCCTCAAAAATTAATTCTGAATGGGCAGGGCTGTGGAATGTGGTCTGTACCTTGGATAGAAATGCACCATTGTTTCTAAGCACAACAAAGAAATAAAACAGAACAAATCTCTGTCGCAGATGTGGGAAATCTACTACTGAGGATTGAGCATTTGTTCAGATGTGTCCTGGCAATATGGTTGAAGCTGATGAAATACACTAGGGCCAAATTAATCCCCTGTGAGTAATCAGAATGTGGGAGGATGGAGTATCAAAGTGGGAAAGGTGGGTAAAAGGAATAGAGACATGACATTAAGAATGAGAATAGGCAGTTTGGTTTGGTGTTGAAATCAAACCCCAAAGTACTGGGTATAGACTGCTTGTATGATAGTTAGGGAGCAATCACAGTCCTGGGAGTCATAAGAGGCAGAAAGATTCATGCTTGACTCCTCTCCCATCTTTTCTTTCTTTCAAAGAAGGAGAATAAAAGAAAAGTTAAATGAGTCAGTAAGATCCTAGTCTTGGCCTTCACACCCTCCTCTATCTCCATGATTATAAAAAGCAGCCATTTTTTACAAGAGGAGAGGTATAATCTGAGTAAGATGAACACTTTATCACACACACAAAAAAGAAAAGCTTATTCTACTCACATAAGTGGTGGTGTACAGAGCACCTCACAGAAAAGAAACTTTAGTCCAATAGGGACTTTCCAGTAAAAGATAAAGCCTATTGTTCTTTTTCCTTGGGGTGCCCACAGTGGATGTGGACATAAATATATAATCAATATGTTTCATTTATGTTTTTGTACAAAGTCCCCCAGAATGTCTTTTAGTGACTAATGTAAGAAGTGTTCATCTGACTTCAAGAGAAACCACCAGCAAAAGGGGTGGGAGCGGGAATCGAGTCTCAACAAATTTCTAAATTAAAATCTAAACACTTTTTATCTCAGAATGCAACCTTATCTAGAGATCAGTCCTTTGTAGAACTAGCCAAGTTAAAATGAGGTTATTATAGTAGACTGTCCAATATAGTTTCTGGGAAATATGGACACACAAGTAAGTATAGAAGAAAGGAAAGTTGAGACAATGGGCAGGGTGTACTACTAGTGGTAGAGAGAGCATGGAACAAAGTCTTTCTTTAGGGTCCTTAAAAAAGAAAAGTAATCCTGTCAGTGTCCTGATTTTGAACTTGCTTTCAGAACTGTAAAATAATAAATTTCAGCTTTGTAAGCTACCTTATTTATAGATTTTGTTAATTAGACCTTAAAAAATGAATACAGAAGAGAATTGACCTTCTTAAAAAGTTTTATTATGTGGATTAATGGTTTAAAGTCAGTAGTAAATACAGCTGACTATATTTGTGCATGTGTGCAATTTGTGTTTTCTGAAAAACACTCTAACCACCCACCTTAGATCCTTCTTTGCCATCATGCATCAGTACCTGAACACCTCCCCCCACCAAGAGTCCTTTATTTTGGTGCAATATACCAAAGCCAGTGCAGGTTCTACTGTGTGTTTCCCCTTTTATTATCTCTCACGTATCATGATTTCTTTAAGCTCCATCCAAGATGCAGTGAAAAAGGCAAATTCAGCATTTTTCATAGCTGAGTAGTATTCCATTGTGTGTATATATATCACAACTTTCCTTTGTTGTTGGACACCTAGATTGCTTCCAGGTTTGGGTTATTACAAATTTTTCTGATATGGGCTGGGGATATGGTTTGACCTGCCAATGCCCATGCCCAGCAGAGAAGCAATTGCAGAAGCTAGAAATCCCACCTTTTGCATCCCCCCAAAAGTACTTTGTTCCATACTCCCAGAGGGGTAGATGGTAAGGGGAGTAAACTAGAGGACTCTGTACCACCATTCCATCAGCTCTGGAAGCACTGATCACAAGGAATATTTTTTTTTTATACCATCAGTGAAAGTGCAATGAATTTGGAAAGCACAGAGGAAGCCAGGCACAGTTTCACTTGTTTGAGAAAGAAGAGGCAAAATGGAAAGACGTGTGGAAGTATTCATAGGTGTAGAGGTGAAATAGAAAGGAAGTAAAGGCAGGACCATTGAAAAAATGGGGGGAAATATGTAGATATAGATAGATATAGATATAGTTTTATAATAAGCCCATATAGGTGACCTTGGGAGAACTACTACAGTTTCCAGTGAAGAGGATAGGACACAGAACTGTGGGGGGAGGGATGGGGGGGTTGGAAAATGTATGGAATTATACCCCTATTATTTTATAATTTTGTATATCAATATTAAACCACTAATAAAAATTTAACTGTGCTTCTATGAACATAGGTAAACACAAATCTTTTTGCATGGATGTGTTTGGTTTCTTAGAATATAGCCCTAAAAGAGGAATTGAATAAAAAGACTTTTATTAAGAACAATTTCTGGTTGTGGGGAGAGAAATATCAGATAACCCTTGGAATGTGCTAGATAATGTCCAAATCTAATAATAACAACAACAGGAAAAAAATTCTTAAAAAGAGAGAAAAAAAAAGGAAATTTTGATTTGTAACATCAAAATATGTCAATATGGCATAATGTGAAATACATATTTGGCTTGTCTTCAGTTTCTGAAGCACTTGAAATGACAAGGTTATAGGAGTGTCCTCAACAATATGATTCAGAGCAGGTCCAGGTTGACAATCACGTCAAGATGCTGGTAGGGTAGTATGTCCAAATAGGGACATGGAAGTTTGACACCTTCCACCATATCCTGCTTTTCATCTCATCCAGTTGACTCTTCCTAAGCTGTTTTCTTGTTCATATACCAGTAACAGTAAGTGGTATGATATCCTAAGGTTAATGTTAGTCTAGGGACTTATGAAACCTGAGAAAGGAGTTAAGAAAACTAAACTTGTAGCCAAATCAGACAAGGAACCTGGCATCATTTGATACATGCAACTGGCATCTGATGTAGAAACTGTCCTTGGGAGTGAAAATTGAAGAGATTCTAACATAAACATCATTTGGTTAGTGTCATAATAAAAGTGAACTGCCCAATACCTATTTGGTGTTCATACCTATTTGGAGCATTATAGAATCATAAATATTCAAATCCTGACTTCAAGGCAAATGAGGAGATTCTGGCCATATTGCTATTCATTCACATCTACTACACTGAAGACTCTTGTTGCTGTTCCTATAATTCATTGAAGTGGCAAGAAGAAGACAATTGTTTCCCAGGAAACCCCAGCCACTGATTACCTAAGAGTCACCCTGGAGCTTCTACTCCATCATAATTATGTCTCCAGTATTCTGCAAAACCTCCTTGAAACCAGCTCTGTATAACAGCCTCTGCCTGAGCAGCTGCTGTGTACAGACAGGAAGAGTGGGAGAGTGTGGGTGAGATCAGGAAGGAAATGAACCATGACTTACCCTCCCACCAGCTCTTTCTTTCTTCTCCATCCCATTCCTGTTCTTCAATGCCTTTTTCTCCCCTTTGGACAAGAAATAAAGGTAGGATGAAGTGCAAATTACTAGCTGAAAGCACTGTAGTTTTTAAGTCAACCACAATTCTTATTCACAAACCACTTAGAATTTCCTAGGTCAAGCCAATTTCCTCTCATCTCTTCCATATATTTATGCTACATGAACACCTCCCCCCAATCCACCTGCATCCCAGGAAATACAAACATAAGTTCTCTACCTTCTGTGCCTCTCTATCTTCTGTTTTCTGTCATCCTAGACTGGTGGATTTCCAAGTTCTATTATTCTTACTTGACTTGACACAACTGATTGGTATAGGTGTAGTCCTATACAGAGTAGGTTTTTATTTCAGGGATGTGTGAGTTCAAATTTCCTTGACCCTTTACTACCAGCATGTCTTTCTATAAGGTTATTAATATCTTTGAACTGGCTTCCTTTTGGTAAAGTGGAGATTTATAGTCAACAACTGGATATGCAGGCAAGTCTACTTTGATGTCAGCTTGTTCACTTTATACTAGTATATCTGCCCATATGTATAATATTACTCAATAACATTTGCAATAAACATAGAGTCTAAAGTGTACTGAAAATATAATTTGACTATTTAAATTTCATTTATTTATTTACTTACTTATTTGAAAAAAAAAAAAAAAAAAGCAAGAACCAGAGAATCACCTTGGCATTTGCTGAGAGTCAGATTCAGGAGCACGTGTATCCAAGTCCAGTGCTCTAGCCACTGTGAATCTTTGGACCTTATAGTTGGCTATTTCTATCCTTAACATAAACTCATGGATTCTAGTTTAGAAACAATATTAAACCTACAGTTAAGTAAACATTGTTATTTTTAAATAAATGGGCACAAAGCTTTGGTGGTGGTGGTGGGTGCAGTGTGGTACCATACCCTGTAATACTATAATCTTGTAGCCCAGTATTAATCACAAATGATAATTTAAAACATAGTTCACTGGTTTAGTAGAATGAGTACTTTGTTACTCACAAAAAACAATTTATATGAATATCTGTATATTTCATAAACATCAAATACTAAAATTATAGTTTACTATGCTATGTTATAATAATAGCCATTCATTTAGAAAATATATAATAAGTATGTAATAAAAACATGTAATGTGTCAAACATGTAATATATTCACATATATATAAATTTCAATTTTTATTGATTGATTTAATAATGATCAATAAGGCCATAGGATAAGTGAAGTACAATTCTACACAATTCCCACCACCAGACTTCTGCATCCCATCCCTCCATTGGAAGCTTTTCTGTTCTTTATTGCTCTGGGAGAATGGACCCAGAATCATTATGGGGTGCAGAAGGTGGGAGGTCTGGCTTCTGTAATTGCTTCTCTGCTGGACATGGCCATTGGCAGGTCGATCCATACTCTCAGCCAAGTGTTTCTATTTTTCCCTAGTGGGGCAGGGGTCTGAAGATGTGGGGCTCCAGGATACATTGGTGAGATCATCTGCTCAGGGAAGTCAGGTTGGCCCCATGGTAGCATCTAAAACGTGGTTGCTGAAAAAGCATTAAGATATAAAGGAAAAGTTGTTTAATAATCAGGAACCTAAACCTAAGAACATAGCAAAGGAGATTTAGGGCCTCCAATTTGGGAAAGGCTAGTAGGTCTATTTTAGATGTATTCCTAGAGGCCACCAGGGTTATCACTGGGGTTCAGTGCTGGCATTATGAATCCACTGCTCCTGGTGGCAATTTTTTCCATTTTATTGGATAGGACGGAGAGAAATTGAAAGAAATCAGGAGATCAGGAGAGACAAAGAGCGACACCTGCAGACCTGCTTCCCTGCTTGTGAAGCATCCCCCCTGAAGTTGGG
The DNA here is from genome assembly GCF_950295315.1 of Erinaceus europaeus. Lineage (NCBI taxonomy): Eukaryota > Metazoa > Chordata > Mammalia > Eulipotyphla > Erinaceidae > Erinaceus > Erinaceus europaeus. Next base: position 124,386,590 of record NC_080162.1, read on the forward strand.
GAGCAGGGTGCTCAAACTGGGATCCTTGCACAGGTTCTTGCACTTTGTACTATGTGCGATTAATTCAGTGTACCACCACCCAACCCCATAAATATATATTTATGCCCATATATTAGAATAGATATTTTAGCCACCAAGTCACTGATGCTACCATGATTCCAACCTGACTTCCCTGAGCAGATAACCTCACCAATATGTCCTGGAATTCCCACCTCCCCAGAGCCTTACTTCACTAGGTAAAGACTGACCTGCCAATGCCCAAGTCCAGCACAGAAGCCAGAACTCCCACCTTCTGCACTCCAAAAAGAATTTTGATCCATACTCCCAGAGAAGGAGAAATACTAGGCACAATGACTAGAGGGGCTCTGAAACCCATTTTCTAGGTAAAATGTTCGTTCATACAACTAGGCAATAAGTGCAACTGTCTAAACTTTCTTCCAAATGTTTTCTCTCTTAAGTGTTATATTAAAGTTAATCCAGCTGGACTCTATACAGCAGAATATATCTTTCACTTCATTTTTTTTTTGTTAACCATATTAAATAATCCTTGGACTTAGAAAATAACATAATGCTTATACAAAATTGACACTACCATAAGCCAGAGCTCAGAAGAGCTGTGCTTAAATAAACAAAATTTTCCCACATGAAAAAAATGTGCTGAATATGCAACAGTTTAAACATTCTTACAATTTGCTGTATTTTACTGCATACAACATGCATACTCAAAATTCAAAAACATTAGAGTTTATTATGGCTCTTGACTTTGGTCCAAGTATCTGTATATTTGAGTGTCAGTTTTCTAATTTCTGATAAGATGACATCTTAATCAAGGTATTCCTTTTTATTTCTTGAATATTTTTGCGATGTATCATTTTATTAAAATAAAACATTTTTAATGAAATTAATCGAATTTGTTTTTACAATTATAATTGGAATTCATACTACTTGGGAAGAATTAATAGTTTTTTAATTTTGCCATCAAGTATGCTGACTGAGCCCAACAGCTAACCAGCTTCTAGGTGGGCTAGAAGTATTGTCTGGGAAGATGGTGTCAGAGTTGAGGATAGTACTAGAAAGCTGGAAAAGGGCAGAGAGAATCTTAAGTGTCAATGTATCTCTTTTCTCAGTGACTGCTCTTGGTTCTGCTGATGTCAAATGTTTACCTGAATAAACTTTTACTTTCCTCTCTCTCTCTCTCTCTCTCTCTCTCTCTCTCTCTCGCCCTGAGTAAACTTTCAAAATAAGTCTTTCTACTAGAAAAATCTAAAAAAAAAGCTGGAGTTTAAGAATTTTACCAAGATTTATTTTAATGCTTCTCCCTGCCTAAGTCTTCAATTTAGAAAAATTCTCTATTATTATTTTAGTTATTGAGCATTAACTTTCTGCCATGTCTTTTTTTTTTTTTTCCCCATTCTGGAACTCATATTATTTTCAAGTTAAGTCTCCTGTGACTTTAAGTCTCATCTTTCTGTCCTGATTTCTGTCATTATACAGCCTCAGTGTCTGTAGATTTCTTCCCCCTTGATCTTCCTGATGAAGTTTGATCTTAGAATTTTTTTTTCTCTTTACCTCATCCTCTGATGTTTTACTTCAGTACTGTCATTTAGTTCCCAGAATTATGTCAATGCTTTTATTGACTCTCCTTAGTCAGTTGTTGTATTCAAGTTGCTGTTCACATCATATTCAAGTTGCTGTTCACATCATATTCAAGTTGCTGTTCACATAATTTCTGTGGGTTTTCTCTGGAGAGTGAGAATTCTTTAGTGTGTAGCTTTTCTTTACTAGTTCATTTGGAACTGTTGAGGGAAAATCCAGGACACAGAGTCCTGGAAACTACATTTTATTTTCCCTAGGTTGACACACATGGAACTGGGATGCCCACTAGCATAGTTTGTTTTCACTGAGTTTGCACATGTGGAACAGAGATTCACTTGGTGAAGGGTTTCCCTTTTTCTTTTTTGCACTATATGAAGGGGGGAGGAGTTTACTCTCTCAGGTCAATGAAAAGTGGACCCCAGTGTGATGAAGAAGGGATATAAAGAAGAAGGTCTTGGACAAAGAGATGTCTTGGGCCTTGGTCATTGGCCTTGCATTTTTAACCTGGGTTTTTGAGCCCAAAAGCCCTCAAGAAAGCTATTCCTTTAGTCTTTGTCTTAACTTTGCACTCTAATAAAGAATTTAGAATCCATACACCTGAATGCCTGTCCTTTGAAATTCTTTTCATGGGAGCAGCAGTGAACCAAAAGGGGATACTCCTGACTCATCATTCTTTCAACAGAACCATTTATTTGCTCAACAGTTATAAACAAAATGATGAACTCTGACTCAACATGTAGATTCAGTAATTACATATAGACTTACTCAGCAAACTTTCCTTTTTGTTGTTGTTAACATTTTTATTAGTGATTAATAATGGTTTACAAGATCATAAGATTACAGGGTATAGTTCCACATGGCTCCCATCCCCAAAGTTCTGTACTCCCCTTCACCCCTCCCCTCCTATCCCTGATAACCACCACAGTACTCCCAGTCTTAGAGACTTTCTTTTTTACTGTGCAAGTTTACATCTTTCTTTCTTTCTTTCTTTCTTTCTTTCTTTCTTTCTTTCTTTCTTTCTTTCTTCTTTCTTTCTTTCTTCTTCTTTTTTTTTTTTATTGTCACCAAGGGTTATTGCTAGGGCTCAATACTGGCATTATGAATCCACCATTCCTGGATCTATCTATCCATGGCCTTTCCTTTCTGCACTTGCTTTGCTCTTTGTCCTAGTCAACATCGTCACATACCTCCTCCTCCTCTTCTTCCTCTTCCTCTCCCTTCTCTTCTTCTTTTGTAAATAGCACCTTCTTATACTTTAATCATTATTGGATAGAGACAGAAAAAAATTAAAGAAAGAGGGAGATGGAAAGAGTAGAAGACACAGCCAGCCAACTTTGCTGCTGGATTCTGGGGGGTGTTGGCTACCTCCACTCAGACTTCCAAACCCTAGGCAAGATACGGGGGCAGCAAACTACAGCAGAGGGAGACCAGCAAGACAGACCACCATCACACCCCACCTAGACCCCCACCCTCATGCTATACACACTAGGAGAATATTCAGTAGACCCTAAAGATAGTGAAGTTCCCAAAACATTACAACAGTAGAGCCACCAGTATGTGATTCCAATCAAGGGATACAAGTGCAGAAATCCAGCCCTTGAGAATTAATGTATGGACTTCTCAGACACCATGGGAACAGGGCATCGTACATATGTGGGTAAAGAACTACCAAAAGTTGTGAGAACCAAACTCCTTCTCAGCAAAGCAGGAATGCAAAGTAACCTCTGATCTTAGTGAATCTGGAGGGCAAAGCACTGAATCAAAAAAGATTGTGAAACCAAATGTGAATCCACAGGTCAGTGCTACTAGCTTTTACAAAGAAGGAAAGTTTCACTTACAAAGTTTTGAATATAGGGTATGAAAGACAGCATGGTGCTTGTGCAAAAGATTTTAATACCTGAGACTTTGAAGTTCCAGTTGCAATCCCCTCACAGCACCAAAGAAAGAAGGAAAGAAAGGAAAGAATAAAGAAAGAAAAGGAGGAAAAGGATGAAAGAAAAGAGAAGAAACAGAAAGAAGAAAAGAAAGGTTTAGATGCAATGGTAGTAGAAGAGCTCCTATTCAAAGCTATCTTTCTACTTCCCATTTCTTTGCTTTAGAAAATATTTATAGAAGTGTGTGTGTGTGTGTGTGGGGGGGGGGGGTGTCTAGAAAACAAGAGGTTCCTTCCAGGACAAAGAATAGGAACTAAAAGCCCAAAATCCTATTGAATTTTCTATGAATTTCCTTCCTATGCAAAGGTTTAGGTAAGTCTTTGTCTGAAAACCCAAGTAAGCAGGAACTGGGTGGGAGGTCAAATTGCTGATAGTTGTTCTTTTGTCTTCCAAGTTAAGTTTTAACATATTAACTATTCCTTGCAAGACAGTTCAGAAAGAAGAGTACTGAGACTTGTTGTTTTATTTTTCACCCAATTTATCAATTTCAGCCCATCTTTCATTGCTTTAGGGTTATGCCAGGTAGTACTGCCCCTTAGGGAACACAGTTTTCAATTATTCTCAGACTTTAAGGCTCTTGTGTCTGTCATTCTTTCCTTCCTTCCTGTTTTTACCCTTTGGAGTGGGAATGGCAGCCCTATGCTTTTTTCAGTATCCTACTGTGGAAGAAGAGTTACTTGGTCCTGAAGTTTCATATCTGGAGGAGATTTGCCGAGAAAGAATGCTCTCTGAAGTCTTACCTTTTAGTCAGACAATGTTACTATAAAAATGTCTTTGTATTTTGTAATTTAGAGTTGATGATGAGTGAACTAAGACTCTTGGCAGAATTGAGGAGAGAGAAAGCAAAGAAGAGAAGAACAGAGGAGAGGGGAGAGGGGAGAGGGGAGAGGGGAGAAGGGAGGGAAGGGGAGGGTAGGGGAGGGGAGAGGAGAGGAGGGGAGGGGAGGGGAGGGGAAGGGAGGGGAGGGGAGAGGGCAAAATCTTGAGTGGCCCAAGGAAGAATTAAATTGGACTGAATCTTTATGCCCCACTATTTCATATGTTGAGATTCCTTGGTTTTAGTTTTTTTTTTTTTTTTTGAAGAAAGAGAGAGAGAGAGAGAAAGAAAGAGAGAGTGTTAATTCTCCTTACCATAGAGTTCTCCATGTGCCCCATGTGGTGCCAGGCTTCAATCCAGAATCTTACAGGCAATTATGCTTCTGCCTTACCAGGTAAGCTATCTGTTGGTTAACTTAGTTTGAGTTTCTCCTCCTTGATTGCATGCAGCATTCTTTAAGAACGCTTCCCTGAGTCCTTGAAGGCAAAAACAGGGTCAGTGTAGACCATTCTATTGTAAAGGACACCTCTGATCTTGTTCTGCTTCCACAGTACCCAGGTAGGGCAAATCTCTATAGGTGTCTGAAATAGCAGTTCTAAACTTCTGCCTACACTTGTGCAGGGATGCAATAAATTTTTACTGTAAAATAAAAAGAATAAAGTCCATCATCTCACATGTTTTTTTTTTCCTGGCAGATTCTACTATAGGGAGTAGAATATTGTTACTGACAAATAAACAAGGTGAGTGTCTTATTAATCACAGCTTAATCACTATATTCCCAATAATTCAAGGAAGTTAAGTGTTCAGATCAATGACTCCTTTATTAGTAAGTAGTTAAGCAGACATATTTAAACCAAGGATAAAGAGGACTGTTGGAAAAGTCATGATGTGTTTTTCCCCTATGCAAATATGTAGATTAAAAAAGGAAGAGGAATTGTAAAAGTTCTCAGAACAGAGGAGTCTATTTAATATGAGACCTTTGAGGATTATTTATAAAAGGTTACAAATCTAGAGGAATTTAGACACAAGTGGAGATTTAGAAGGTATCTGGAGGAATGTCCCCTTTCCAATTTCTTCAGTTGCCATCTCATTTATAAATGGAAAACTGTCAAGAGGCAGATGTCAGAGAGATGGTCAATAGTTTATTCACATTTGCAAGTTTCCATGGGGAGAATTGCTAAAACCCAAGTTGTCTCTTTATTCAGACTGAAGATTTGCATAATAAAATGGAAAATCAAAACTCTGAGAAAAATAGTTTCGAGGACTGAAAGTAAAAGTGGACTAGATTTTCTTAGATCTGGAAGGCAGCATGTCTGAGGGTTTTTTTTGTTTATTTGTTTTTGTTGTTGTTTTTACCAGAGTACTGTTCAGTTCTAGTTTATGGTGGTTCAGGGGATTAGCTGCTGGCTATGATAACATCACCCCAGAACTCATTCTTAATCTGGGTCCCACGGCAAAGAAGGGGCTCGCTTCTTTCCTGTCCCACATCTTGGAATCTGAGTCTATGCCCAAAGTTTGGCTTCCTGCGAAGATAATAGCAGTTTTGAAACCAAAGAAAGATCCAACACTGGCCGCCAGCTATAGACCAATTTCTCTCCTCTCCGTGTGTTACAGACTCCTTGAGAGGCTGCTTCTATCACGTATTTCTCATCTTACAGAGAAATTCCTATCACCCGCACAAGTTGGTTTCCGCCCAGGAAGATCTACCTGCGAACAAGCCCTGGCCCTCTCAACTTACATTGAAAATGGATTCCAGGAGAATTTAAAGACGGGTGCTGTCTTTGTTGATCTCACAGCAGCCTATGACACGGTCTGGCACCATAGTCTCCTAGTCAAGATCTCAAGATGCCTGCCTCCATGGGTGGCCAACACTATATCGTTTCTTCTCCAAAACAGATTCCGGGTGCATCTGCGTGACAAGTCTAGCAGATGTAGACTTGTCTCAAATGGCCTCCCCCAGGGCTCTGTTCTGGCTCCTACGCTACTTAATATTTACATCAATGACCTCCCAGAAACTTCTTCAAGGAAGTTCATCTACGCCGATGACATCTGCTGTGCAACTCAGGCATCCAAGTTCGACATCCTCGAGGAAACACTCACGAAAGACATGTCTCTGATATCTGATTACTGTAAAAAATGGATACTAATCCCTAGCACTGCAAAAACGGTATCATCGGTTTTCCATCTACACCATGCCTCGGCCTCACGTGAGCTTAATGTGCAGCTTGGCGATATGAGAATCCAGCATGAAGCCCAGCCAGTCTATCTTGGCGTTACTCTCGATTGCACTCTGTCATTTCACGAACATCTCATAAAAACTGCAGCAAAGGTGGGCGCGAGGAATAACATCATTGCAAGACTGGCCAGCTCCTCATGGGGCGCGAGCGCTTCCACACTACGATCATCATCTCTGGCATTATGCTATTCCACTGCAGAATACTGTGCCCCAGTATGGTTCCATAGCCCCCATGTCCACTTGGTCGATTCCAAATTATATTCCTCCATGAGGATAATTTCTGGAACCATCCGTTCCACCCTGGTTCCATGGCTGCCAGTTCTTAGCAACATCGCCCCACCAGATATTTGGCGGGATGCGGCATCATCTAAGTTCATTTCCCACATCTACGTTTGACCGGACCTGCCAATACACGCAGATATCTTCGCCCACCCTGTCCAACGCTTGACGTCTCGTCACCCAATCTGGTCCCCTATGCCTACACTGAACTTCTCTGTTCCAGTCTCTTGGAAACAGAGTTGGCAGTCAGCTGAGGTAAAGAACAAACACCTCATCACAGATCCCTGCAAGCGTCAACCAGGCTTTGACCTAGCACGTTATGATTGGGCCCTCCTCAATCGCTATCGAACAGGCCATGGCCGGTGCGCCGCTATGTTCCATCGCTGGGGAGCCAGAGACGACCCAAACTGCCCCTGCAGCTACAGACAGACTATGACCCACATAGTCAACGACTGCCACCTCTCCAGATTCAAAGGAGGTCTTGAAACTTTACATCAGGCTCAACCTGACACTGTTGACTGGCTACGGAAGAAGGGCAAATGCTAGAAGAAGAAACCAGTATGCTATCTATCCGCCCCCCCACCAGTATCATGCTGTTTCTAAGGTCAGAGTGCCAGGAGGACTTGATCTGAATCTGATGTAGATAGTCTCAAAGTTTGGGATAGATGGCTTCATCAACTTCTGTTTTTCTTCTTTTTTTTAAATTTTTTATTTATAAATATGTTTTTCTTCTTATTTTATTCACGAGGACAATGAGACTTGGAAAGGGGAGGGGTAGATAGAGAAGGCATGGAAAAGATAGACACTTGCAGACCTACTTCCAAGTTTGTAAAGCATCCCCACTGCTGGTTGGGAGCGGGTACTGAAATCCTGGTCCTTGAGCATGGTACTATGTACTCTTAATCAGGTACACTGCTGCCTGGCCCCCTCAATTTCTGTTTTTACATACTAACTTCTTTGGGACCTAGCTGAGTTAAAGTTCCAAGTTGGCTAAAGAGAAACTTTATGTTTCTCTAATCATTCCCACTTCAGCTAAACATGGCTCTGTCTCCTTTACCCTCAAGTTCTGACCCACTTGGAATCTTGTGGGTGAACCTCTTCTAGCTGCCCTGCCTGCCCCCTCCCCCCACCTACTTTTTTCTCTGACCTGAGCAGTAGAGCTCAATTCTGGTTATGATTGATGCTGAGGGTTGAACTTGTGACATCAGAGCCTCAGGCATGAATATCTTTTACATAGCCATTATGCTATCCTGGCAGGCCCTGGATATCCTTTTATTTCTGACCACTTCAGGTCTGTTATGAAAACCCATATATCTGGGCTGGGGAGATAGCATAATGATTATGCAAAAATATTTTGATGCCTGAGGTTCTGATGCTCCATTTTCAATTCCCAGTACTATCATAAACTAGAACTGAGTCTATGCTTTCTTCTATTTTATTTCTTTCTGTATCTCTAATTAAATGAATAAATAAAATATTCAAGAGAGACATATCCAAGTTATCAGGGCTGGGTAACTCCCATATGAGGCCACATTTGAAATTAAATACTCATTTAACCCTCTTATTTCTGGTATCATCACTTTTATCTTCTAGAGTTCCACAGTGTACCAATCAGAGTGATCACCAACTGTTCAAATAGTTTTTGACCAGTGACAATACTATTTTAAAAGATATTACAGAAGAAGTAATTATATTAAAAGTAAGCATATTAGTAATGAGTAAGTGGAAATACTATACTTTTTGCTCAGCCTTGCTGTGGAACTAAGACTATACATAAATTTTTAAAAGTTGTTTAAAATGTAAGTTGAAAAATCTTAAGAGTTTTTTTTATCATAGTCAGTTTGGGTTGTTATAAAGAAATACCACAGACTGTGAATTTTATAGATAATATATATTCACTTCTTACATTTCTGGAAACTAAAAAATCTAGATCAAGACCTTGGCTGAGTTGATGCCTGGTGACAGCCTGCTTCCTAGATTCCTGTGTTTTCATAATAATGTCACAAGACAGCAAGAGAGAGGCATTTTTCTGTGTCTTCTTTGTGACCAATCTGTCTTCATGACCTAATTACCTCCCACATGCTACACCTGCTAATATTACCACCTAATGAGAGGGGAGGGAGCAGGAGAAACTCAACCTAAGGTGCCAACAGATAGCTCACCTGGTAAGGCAGAAGTCTTACTGCCTGTGAGATTCTGGATTCAAGCCTAACACCACCTGGAGCACATGGAGAACTCTATGGTAAAGAGGCTGTGTTAAGGTAACTCCTTCCTCTGTCTCTGTCTCTCTCTCAAAATAAAAACCAAGGAATCTAAACATATGAAATAGTGGGGCATAAAGGTTCAGTCCAATTTCATTCTTCCTTGGGCCTCTCCTCTCCTCCCCTCCCCTCCCCTCCCCTCCCGTCTCCCCTCTCCCCTCTCCCCTCTCCCCTCTCCCCTCTCCTCTGTTCTTCTCTTCTTTGCTTTCTCTCTCCTCAATTCTGCCAAGAGTCTTAGTTCACTCATCATCAACTCTAAATTACAAAATACAAAGACATTTTTATAGTAACATTGTCTGACTAAAAGGTAAGACTTCAGAGAGCATTCTTTCTCGGCAAATCTCCTCCAGATATGAAACTTCAGGACCAAGTAACTCTTCTTCCACAGTAGGATACTGAAAAAAGCATAGGGCTGCCATTCCCACTCCAAAGGGTAAAAACAGGAAGGAAGGAAAGAATGACAGACACAAGAGCCTTAAAGTCTGAGAATAATTGAAAACTGTGTTCCCTAAGGGGCAGTACTACCTGGCATAACCCTAAAGCAATGAAAGATGGGCTGAAATTGATAAATTGGGTGAAAAATAAAACAACAAGTCTCAGTACTCTTCTTTCTGAACTGTCTTGCAAGGAATAGTTAATATGTTAAAACTTAACTTGGAAGACAAAAGAACAACTATCAGCAATTTGACCTCCCACCCAGTTCCTGCTTACTTGGGTTTTCAGACAAAGACTTACCTAAACCTTTGCATAGGAAGGAAATTCATAGAAAATTCAATAGGATTTTGGGCTTTTAGTTCCTATTCTTTGTCCTGGAAGGAACCTCTTGTTTTCTAGACACCCCCCCCCCCACACACACACACACACACTTCTATAAATATTTTCTAAAGCAAAGAAATGGGAAGTAGAAAGATAGCTTTGAATAGGAGCTCTTCTACTACCATTGCATCTAAACCTTTCTTTTCTTCTTTCTGTTTCTTCTCTTTTCTTTCATTCCTTTTCCTCCTTTTCTTTCTTTATTCCTTCCTTTCTTTCCTTCTTTCTTTGGTGCTGTGAGGGGACTGAAACTGGAACTTCAACGCCTCAGGCATTAAAATCTTCACCACCTGAGAAGTTTTCTCCCTACAGGTGGGGACCAGGGACTTGAACATGTGTGCCCAATCAGCTCTGCCATCACCCAGCCCCCACATACCTTTATTTCTAAAGGCATAGTTTCTTTTGCGTTTTTTTGTATCAAGTGATATCTACAGCAGAACTCTTATTCAAGATATCAGGCATCTTCTCTATGTGTTTTCATGTAATTAGTCCAAGAGTTTCTACCCAAAGTCTGTCCTATAGCTCACCAAGTGGGACACATACTTTTCAATGCATGGACCTTTGAGTCCCAACACCACAAGGAAACACTGTGAGCCTCCAAAGACAGTTCTAGTGCTGTGGCATCTCTGCTTTTCTCTGTTTTGCCTCTCTACCTGAAAGAATCTAAGAAAATAGTGGCCCTGGAGCCGTGAAACTGACTATATGTGAGAACTCACACACACACACACACACACACACACACACACACACACACATACACACACACACACGTACATTTACACATACACACACACTTTTTTGAAATCTAGTATAGCTTTATTGAATCTCTAAAGAGAGTTATACAGTTTATACTTCTCAGAATACTAGTACAAAATTGCCCAACATTCTGTGAAATTTGTATTATGAGAATATTTTACCTCAACTGTCTAGGATAATATACTGTTAACATGTGGGTCTATAAGCCATAGAAGACTTGAAAAAGACATTTTGGTTTCTATTGCATGTTTTAGTATAGTCTAAGTTTGGGAAGTAGGGTCATAGAAACAATATTTGTCATTAATCCTAGAAGTCAATGACCTTGTCTTTGAAAGTCTCCAATGACCTTGTCTTTGAAAGTCATTAATCATTATATTCCAGCCCACTTTTTCTAAAATGCTGTATGTTGTTATCTTTTGTCTTCAGACCCTCTACAATTAGATGGCATAAGGTTTTATATAAAAGCACTCAACGTATTAATCCAAATGATTTGATACTTGCTACAAGATGCAAATTGTTTTCAGTTTGTTAATCTTCCTTAGAAGCCACTGTACCAACGTGCATCATTTCCTTCCCATTTCAGTCTGTACAGGGGTTTGTGTTCTTAGGACTTACATTTTGATTTTCTAGTCCTTACTCATAAATCATATACTTAATCCAGTAATCACTTAATTTTCCTCTTCAGTTAACTCTCTTTAGATAGTATAAATCAGATTAATACATATGTATTTCCATAATTTCCCAAAATGAATCAAATAATTTCTCACAAGTATGATCCCACTAGCCATTATCACAACTACAAACAGAAGATGTAAGGACAAATAGATATGTTTAAATGACTTCTCTCCCCTTACTATTCTCCCCTCTCCTTCTTCCTTTCCTTCTCCCTTCTCTTTCCCTATTTTCCTCCCCCTCTCTCCTCTCTCTCCATCTTTCCCCTCACTTTCTTTCGTTCTTTCTTCCTTCCTGGTGGCAATTAAATAAGTAAAGAAATACTGAAACTGGAGGGGGCCAGGCAGTGGCGCACCTGGTTGAGTGCACATGTTACAATGCGTAAAGATCAGGTTCAAGCCCCTGGTCCCCACCTGCAGGGGGGAAGCTTCACAAGTGGTGAAGCAGGTCTGCAGGTGTCTCTCTGTCTCGTTCCCTCTCTATCTCCCTCTCCCCTCTCAATTTCTGGCTGTCTATATCCAGTAAATAAAAATAATAAAAAAATCAAAATAAGAAATACTGAAACTAGAAATAGCTTGCAGTCCTGCTCTTAGTCATATATCCTAAGAACATGAAAATACTGACTGAGAAGGATATATGCACACTTTTGGTCATATCTGCTCTACTCACAATAGCCACAAGATGAAAACAACAGATGACTGGATAAATAATTTATGTGGTATATATTCAGTGGAATACTGTTTGGCCACTAGAGAAGATGACATTGTGTTATTTAGGACCAAACTAATAGAATAGGAGATGATCATGCTCAGTGAAATAAATAAAATAATGAACAACTAGTAGATGGCTTCATTCATGTAGGAATATAGACAACTGTAACAAGTGAACTTCCAGAAGTAACGATAGTAATGACCAAACTGACACTTAGACTCTGAAAACTGTGGTATTCATGTTAGAGAATAGGGACAGGAGTAGATAGGTACCATTCTGTGCGATGGCACAGGAAGTTAGGTGAGCTGTATACAAACATACACACAGGTGTGAAACCATACACCCCAAACCTATAATTTCTCTGTATATTGATGTTAAATCAACAAAAATTAACATTATTTTAATAAATCTCAAAATATATTAAATATCTTAAAAAGAAAGAAGTCTTAGAAACCCAATTATTTTTCCCTTTTTTCATTCTTTATTGGGAAAAATGAAAAACTACCACAGTTTTTTTTTTCTCCTTGTGATAGTTATGTGTATACTATGCCTACCACCAACTCAAGCCCAACTCAACTCCACCTTTGTGCACCAACTCCTCCAAACCCTCTCCCTTCCTCTGATACCCACCCTTTAGAGTACTTGGTTCTGCTGCAATAAACAACTAGTCTAAGTTTCACCTTGTGTTTCCCCTTTCTTTGTGTCTTAAATTCCACCTATGATGAGGCCATTGAGATTGGTTCTTCTGCTCCTGGTTTATCTCACTTTACATAACCCCTTCAAGTTACATCCAAGATGTGGCAAAAAAAAAAAAAAAAACAAAAAACAAAAACTCATCATTTCTTACATCTGAGTAGGTTACTTTTGGTACTGAGCTTCGTGAGCTCTTCTTTTATTTTGATTAATAGCCCTTTGATAAATAGTATGTAAAAATCTCCCATTCAGGTTAGGGACTGCCCCATTTTCCAAAGAGAGCCTGCATTATTCTATTCTGCTATTCAAGGAAGACTTGTCCTGAAATGAGTGCAGCTTAGAATGTTCTCAGCTGTGACCATGAACTGTGAGGTCAGACTCACAAGGACTCAGAGGTTACACAGTCTAAATAAGTTAAATATAAATAAACAGGTTAAATATAAATCATATATATGGGCCCTGGGTGAGGTGAAAAATTGATTAAAAAGTAAAATTAAAAATTAATTTTACTCGTAGATTTTTTTTCAAGATTGGGAGCTACTCTCTGCCATAATCCAACTTCCTAGCCCTTTTCTCTACTCTGCCATAATCTTCTCAGACAATGTTTTTGTCAAACACCATGTTAGCTATCAAAATCAAGTGAAAACTGTGAGAGTAATAGACTGCTAGGAACATGCCTCAAATGGACTTCCTAGCTTCTTTCTACCCTAAAACCCCCTAATCTCATCTGCTCTGTTCCTAACTGTTGGTTTCTGTTCATTAACCATTTTGCCTCACTTTATGTCCTGCCACCTTCTAGACACCAAGTTGCAGATGCTACCATGATTCTGTCCTGACTTCAATCTGCAGATAACCTTACCAGTGTGTCCTGGAACCTCACTTCTTCAGAGCCCTACCCCACGAGAGAAAGATAGAAACATGGGGTATGGCTGACCTGCCAATACACACGTCTTTTGGAGAAGCAATTAGAAGCCTGAACTCCCACCTTCTGTATCCCCCAAATAATTTGGATCCATACTTCTAGTGGGGGAGAAATGTAAGTGTAAGATGGCCAGAAGGCTCTGAACTCCAATTCCATCAGGACCTGGAAAGAGAAGAGGAGAAAGCATTTGAGTGTAATAATAGTTGTATGTGTGACTTGGAAAGAGACGATGGAGCCATAGGGGAAGAAAAATAGGCAAATATATACAAATATAGACAGATTGTTATAGAAATAATAGTTCATCCATATCTGCAACTTTAAGAGGACTGGTATAGCTTACAGTAGAGGACTGGGGATTCAGAACTCGGGTGATGGGAATGGTACAGTTATAGCCCTGTTATCTTGCAATTTTATAAATAAATAAATAAATAAATAAAATCTCCCATTCAGTATAAAGTATTTCTGTTTGGCTGATGGCTCCTTTTGCAGTGCAGAATTTGTTCAGTTTGATATAGTCTCATTAATTAATTAATTTTAAATTTATTTTCTTTTTAAAATTATCTTTATTTATTGATTGGATAGAGACAGCTAGAAATTGAGAGGTAAGGGGTGGTATAGAATGGAGAGAGACAGAGAGACACCTGCAACACTGCTTCACCGCTCACAATGCTTTGACCCTGCAGGTGGGGACTAGCGGCTGGAACCCAGGTCCGTGAGCACTGTGACATATGTGCTCAACCAGGTGTGCCACCACCCAGCACCATTAATTAGATTTTCTTTTTAAATTTTGTTTCTTTTATTGTTGATCTCTAATCTTTGAAGACATTTCCAAAGAAAACATCTTGGAGGGTTCCACTAATGTTTAGTTTCTGGTTTAACATCCACATCTTTAATTCATTTGGAATTAATTTTGTGCATGTTGACTTGTGATGGTCCTGTTTCACTCTTTTGCATGTTTTAACCCAATTTTCCCAGCATCATTTTTTTGAAAATCCTCTCTCCTTTAAATTTTCACAGTCCTTTTGTCATAAATTGTGTATGGGTGAGAGGACTTTTTACTGGGCTTTCAGTCCTTCCTCCCCTATTGATCTATTTTTGTTCCACTGCCACATAGTTTTCTTTTTAATTTTTTAATTTTAATATTTATTCATTTATTCCCTTTTATTTCCCTTGTTGTTTTATTGTAGTTATTATTGTTGTTGTTATTGATGTCGTCGTTGTTGGGTAGGACAGAGAGAAATGGAGAGAGGAGGGGAAGACACAGAGGGGGAGAGAAAGACATCTGCAGACCTGCTTCACTGCTTGTGAAGCGACTCCCCTGCAGGTGGGGAGCCAGGGCTTGAAGCTGGTCCTTGCGCGTGGCGCCATATGCGCTTAACCTGCTGCACTACCAACTGACTCTTAACCACATAGTTTTGATAATAGTTGCCAGCCAGGTAATATAATTGAGGTCAGAATTTGTGCTGCTTCTACTTTTGTTCTCTTTTCTCAGAATTGCTTTAGTGATTTGGGGTATTTTCTGGTTCCAGATAACTTTTGTTACTTTTTTCTAATCTCTTAAAGAACTTCAGTGGGGTTTTGATAGGACTTGCATTAAGTCTGTATATTTTTCAGGATAGGATGATCATTTTAATTATATTGATTCTTCCATGAACATGGACTATGTTTCAATGTCTCTCTGTCCTTCTCCCTTCCTCCTTAATTTCTCTCTATCTCTAGCCAATAAATAAATACCACCCTTCTTAGAGGTTTTCATGTTATATCAGTAAACTGGAGAGACTGAATAAAGAGATAAATGGAAAATGTGTTTTAAATAGAATTTTATCCTCAGTTTCTAATAGTAAAATTTTAGATACAAGTAAGTAGGCTAAGAGATCCAAGTAGTCATTCTGTCACTTCCTAAAATTGTGGAAAATATTTTCTTTACTTGGTACAATGAGGGGAAAAATTAAAGAAGTGGTTTTATAATATGAAAATAATATTTAAATAGAAGTGTTATGAGGGAAAGGGGAGGCCAGTGTTTGTTCCCCCAACATTAAATAGCTTGTCACATGTTATCACAATAAAGAACTGAGGAGAGAACATGAATTTCAAGTACTTTAAACTTTATTTGGGAAAACTGAGGACATTCACATGTTAGATCATGAGACAGAGAGAGTGAATAGAGAGAGAGAGGAAGAGTGGAAAACAAGCCAAGTTACCACTTACATGATGGTCCAGGAAGAGAGAGCAAGAGCTCCTAAGATCAGGGTTGTCAGGCTGCGTTTTGGGGGAGAGAGAAGGGATCCAGAGCAGAGAGGGAACACAAATCTTTATTCATGCGGGCACCTCAGAGTTGGGTGAGAGTGCAGCAGTTCGGTCCACGTGGAGCTAGCAAAATGGGTGCCTCTTACTAAGCTCAACAACCCTTCCCTGCATCAGGTCACCTAGGTGAAAAGCAGGCAAAAAGAAACCGGACCCACAGCAGCAGCTGGCTTTATAGGATAAAAACCGGAAGTAGAAGTCAGGACAGGATTGGTCAGGAAAGGCACTCCAGGAATATAGTTTCAACTCTCATGGGAACTGACAATGCCCTGAGGGGACAACAAGGTGGATGTGACCGCATCTGCACAATTTCCCAACACAGGGGTTTTGCTTTTAAACCCCATGCCACACCTTCACCTTTCCAAGCCACACCTGTAATCACTCCTATTTTCTGTGTGGTACTACTATACCCTCCAGGTACTTTTTGTCCCTCAACAGTAGTATCTTCATATAATTAATATGTAGAGGTGATTTTTGTTGTTGTTTGTTTTTGGTTTTTTGGCTTCCCAATCTTAACTCATGTCTCAATAGATTCATAAACGGTATTTGAATTATTCATTACTACTTCCAGTCAGCATTTCTTCACAATGTGATATATATATACCACATTGTGTGTTTTCTTATCATCAGGTAAGAAAACAATTCATAGCACCAGACAAGGGAAATGATTTTATTAGCATGAGGTTATATTCTATGTCAAAAAGAGAATGGAAATAAACAGAGCTCAAAAGTGAGAGACAGATCCTTTATTGGCATGTTGAAAGAAAGTACAGTATTCACCATGTGTCTATGTCTGTTATTATAAAAGATACAACACACGAAATCTCTAAATGATAGAAATCCCATGAAAACAAAACAAGCAGTGTGATAGATTATGTGTAATATATACACCTCTTCTTTACCCCATGCCCTTTGTGATGTGATTTTACAGTTCTTCCAATAAGTTCAGTGAAGCAAATTTTCTTGCTTTCTAACTTGGGATTTGACCACATAGTTTATTTTAGTCAACAGAACAAAGCAATGGTGACAGCAGCACTCAGTTCTTTGAATAAGCAATAAGAAGCTTTGTGTAATTCTTCTTATATTCCTAGTTTTTACCATCTCCTTGTAAAAAGCACAATTACCCTGTAGATAGTAGGAGGAGAAATAGAAACCACTGGACCTGAGATAGAGTTAGCTGCTATTCAAAGTCCTTCTAGATGAGTCATCCCAAGAGCTCTACAGTAATGGTTTGAGAAATAAATCCTTGCCATTGATTGCAATGGCTATTTTGTGCTACTATGAAGCATTAGTGTGAACATCATAGATATGTATCACAGTTTGGTATCTGTATCTTTGTTCCAAGTTTCAAATGCAAACTTGAAAATAAACAAAGAACTAGATTTCACAAGTATTGGAGAGGGTGTAGGGAAAAAGGCATCCTCATTCACAGCTAGTGGAAATATAAATTGGCATAGTCTCTATGAAAAACTGTATGGTAATTATTCAAAAAATCAGAACTAGAGTTCTCATATTATCCAGCAATTTTATGTCTAGCAATTTCATATCATCATGTAAATGAAAAGAAAACATTAGCTCAAAAAAAAAAAAAAAGAAAAGAAACACTAGCTCCAAAAGATATGTGAATCTATGTTCATTATAATCGTGTAATGATAAATAAGATATGGAAAGAACCTACATGCCACTGAAAGTTGATTGGATAAAAAAGATTCAATATATGTATATCAATGAAGCGGGACTGGGCAGTGAAACACCAGCTAAATTACACATCACAATGCATCAGGACCCAACTTTAAGATCTTGGTCCCCACTTGAAGGAGAAAAGTTTCATAAGCCGTGAAGCAGTTCTGCAGGTATTTCTCTTTTTCTTTACTCTTCTCTCTCAGTTTCATTTTTTTATATTTTTATATATTTATTACTGTATAGAGGCAGAGAGAAACTGAGAGGGAAATAGAGAGGGAGAAAGGCAGAGAGATACCTGCAGCACCGCTTCACCACTTATGGAACTTTTCCCCTGAAAGTGGGAACCAGGGACTTGAACCTGTATCTTTTTGGACACTGTTCATTAAAAAGTGTGTCCTGATTTATATCTTACTGGCTTTCAGTCGTCAAGTTCCAGAAGCTACTATGATTCCATCCTTACCTCCAAGGGCAGAATCCCTTACCATCATGACCAAGAACCTCACCTCTCTAGAGGCGTTACATACTAGGGAAAGAATAAGGCAGGCTGGGAGTGTTTGTTAACCAGCCTATGTCCATATTCATCCAAGAAGAAATTATGGAAGCCATAATTCAGTACTGCAAAAAGAATTTTGGTCTGTACTCCTAGAGGGGCGAATATTAGGGGAAGATGACCAGATATCTCTGAACTTCCACCCCACTACAACCAGGAATTTTCCTGACCAGGAGCATTTGTTTTTGCCCCATCACTGAGAATAAAGATAATCTAGAGAACACCTGAGGAAGTCAAGTAATATTTCCTTTACTGAGATGAAAGACAAATAAAAGGAAGGATACCCAGAAGTTGTAATAAGTGTAGGAGTGGCTTAGATAGGTCTTCACTTAGAAGTGAAGATGGATACTTAGAAGTGAATAAAACCCATTCAACTGAGCCAAGAGAATCACCTGAGAATGCGACAAGTATGAAAAGGATCACTCCAGAAACCTAGGAAGCTATGAGTGAGTACAAACAGCTGTGGCTCATGGACAGCGAAGGGCTTAAGGAGAGATTTTGGGGGCTAAAAGCCCACTGTATTTGGAGCAGCTGGTGCCAGTACAGCAGTTGTCAGTTGAGGTACCACCTCTGGTCTGAGTTTTATAAAAACAAAAACAAAGACACAACAACAACAACAAAACTGCTGAAGGGAGGATATCACCTAAACTTCACCAATTTACAACTGTGGATCTCCATTGCTTTTGTTCATGGGTTGGACATGGGGAGGAGAAGCCCAAGTGGATAGGAGAAAATCTACATTCCCAGTGGCCTGGAGGTGTGGCTAATATAGTAGGACCGTTTTCACATCATTCTTCTGGTAAAATAGGGAAAAGGGTGAATAGTTCCCTCAGAAATCAGGATTTATTCAGAAACATAGGACCGCAGGACACTGCTTGGCATGGCTCTGGCTGGGGGTAGAGTGAGAATGGGCCCAGGACTTTGGACCCTCTAGGTGTGGGAGTCACTTTGCAAAACCATTATGCTATCTATCTTCTACCCTGTTTTATCTTTTGGTCATGAGTGAGTGATTAAGCTAAGTGATTAAGCTAAGTGTTGGGTAGTATGCCAGCTCCCCTCAGCTTAAAGCCTCTGTCTCTAATCCTGCTTAACTAAACACTACCATGCCTGCAGGGCATTGGTTTAATCCCACTGGTTCATACTCCCTTTTTACTCTGCCCCCTCTCCACACCCTGATTTCCACAAATCTCTTTTTGTTCAACCCTCTCTAAGTCACATCCTGTTTCCACCCCACTTGGTGAGTATATATATACAGCTGCTCTTCTGTTTTAACATACTTGAGATTGCTTTCTGGCTCCGAGAGTTCCAGAGTGTATCTCCTGTGACTCAGCACAAGTTCCTGATCTCTCTCCCATGCAGCAGCCTAGGTTGGCTCCAGTTGAGTTCTCTCCAACCCAGAGAGCACTTGCTCAAGAAGAAGCACCCTCAGGCTATCCCAGCACTTAAGAAGGCCTCAGGTTCCCATAGCCTGCAGGGAAGATAAAGAACATAAGAGGGGTTAATGTCCACTCTGCTTCACCTCAGGAACTGAAATAACATTGAAACTACTATTAATTTTTGCAGCTGTGAATGCTTCAAGTACCTTAGACACAGGTCAGTCCAGGCAAGTATGATTGGTGGATTGAAAAGTAGTGAGAGAAGGACCTCATAACACAACAAGTATAATGGTTAAACCAAGAAGGAATACAAATGGGCAATTACTCCAAACATATTTTTTATTTATTTATTTTTATTACTATTATTTATTTTCCCTTTTGTTGCCCTGTTGTTTTATTATTGTTGTAGTTATTATTGTTGTTGTTGCATAGGACAGAGAGAAATGGAGAGAGGAGGGGAAGACAAAGAGGGGGAGAGAAAGAGAGAAACCTGTAGACCTGCTTCACCCCTTGTGAAGTGACTCCCCTGCAAGTGGGGAGCCGGGTACTAACAGGGATCCATCCTTACACCAGTCCTTGAGCTTTGCCATGTGCACTTAACCCACTGCGCCACCGCCTGACCTCCTCTAAACATAATTTTAGTCCAAACTCTTAGAGGAAGAACTATCAAGGTAAAATGATCAGAGGGCTCTGAATCCCAGTTCCACAAGGATTTTGAACTTTTGTGAACAAGAACCTTTGTTTTCGTCCTATCATTAAAAGGGAAGACATTCTTGAGGACATCTGAGGAAGCCAGGAACTGTTTCCCTTAAATGAGAGAGAAGAGGAGGAAATGAAGGACACCTGGAAACTGTAATAGGTATAAGTATGGCTTATAAATCAAGTTAAAGAAGTAAAAGTGAGTAAAAATGCACATTATCTTTCACATGGGGTCAGTCATCTTTGCCCAAATGGCCATGTACCCCTCGGGTGCCTGCCTTTTCATTTTCATGATTAAAAGTTTAAAATATTGGAGGGGGATGGGACCTTATTAGCAATACTTAAACAGAGTTTGGAGGAAGCCTTTAAAGATGAAATTGAATTTTATAAATAGCAAAAAAAAAAAAAGCACAGGGCATGTACTCAATGTAGTACTACTCAGCAGTTTAGTAAAACACTATAATGTGTCGTTTGGGACTAAATGGATAGAATTGGCAGTGATTATCACTAGTGAAGTAAGCCAGGCAGTGAAAGACAACTATGGAATGATTTCACTCATAAGTAGAATATAGAGAACTAAAACATGGATTTGCAAAAACTCATGAACATGGAAAAAATGCATATATATAGTCATCCCATTTCTATGACCTAGAGTGGTGACCTTTGGAGGGGGATGGGGGCACAGAACTTTGGTGGTGGGAGCAGTGTGGAATTATTTTCTTATAATCATGCAAATCATTTTTATATCACTAATGAAAAATAAATATAAAAGAAGCTATACTCTTGAAATTTAGGTAGTATCATAATTTAATGGTAAGTGAACTAAAAGAAAATCAGATTTCACCTTGAAATTCATCCCCCCCATCCTCACCTCTACCCCCCCCCCAAAAAAAAAGAAGCTGGAAACAAGTAAAGCAGAAACAAGGACTAAAAATAAAAATGCTGTTGTCTCAGTGAAATTCAAGAATGATGGTTTGACATTTTTAATTAAAAGGATATTTAAAAAATTAACAGAGGCTTTCCCCACTCTGTTCCAGGGCAGCTCATGAAAGATTATTGCTGCACTGTCAGAATGCATAATATCTAGTTCAGGCCCATTTGCTTCCCCATCTACAGGGAAGATTGTGAATGTCATTGCCTCCAGTGAGAAACTGTCCTGTCAAGTCTTAATTTCCTCAGCACTGATAACATAAAAGTGATCTGGCACGATGAATTAGTGGGTGATTCCAGAGCACACACTTTTGATTTTCTGCCATATTTCTGACATAAATCATAAGTCAACATATTTTTCATTGCCAATAATGGATAGAGGTTTATTTGAAAGTACACAATATTGGTTTATCCTCCAGGGAAGAAAAAAAAATGTGTGAGTTGTGGGAACTTCAGTTCTAGGGTGGTGCTTCTAAACCACCAACTTATGTATGAATCGCAAGATCAGACTAAAAGTAACCTAATACAGTAGGGTTCAGTTTAGGGCCAAGATTCTGAATTTCTAAAATTCACCCATGTATGACTTATACTGTGAACCTAGAGGTCTCTAGGGAACAATTCTTTGTCTATGAGCAATCATCTGTAAAATAAAAGTTATCCTGGGCTTCAAGAGTGATTTTCAGTACTAAGTGAAAGTACAGGTGGGTAAATAGAGTTTATAATCATCAGTCTAGACAAGTAGAATGATTTAAATCCAATCCGTCTACTCAACCTGCTGTGTTGTTTAGGGAATATATTACGTATTACTCAAACTTCATTTTTTTTTTATCAGTCAAATGAAATGATCATTGTGAAAATGATCGTGGTGAAAAGTTACTTACAAAATAACTGACTAAATTATCCTCAGACAATAATGTGAGTTTTCATTTTTTAAGAAAACAAAATTCCAAATAACCACAATTACTCTAATTGTAATAACCAGGGTTCTTCTAATTACCAGCCAACTAGAATATGTATATATTTGGGTGGGAGTTTACTCTTGTTTAATTACATGTGTTTTTGTTTCTTTGTGACAAAATGCATTGATCATGAAGAAACATGAAAACACAATTTTGAGATATTTAAATACCATACATCTGAACAAAACATGTTGCACTTCGAAATCTGAGGTTTTTTTTCAATTGAGAATAGATGTAGTGATTTCTCATATACTTTTTCTGTGTTCTAGAGCTGAAAATATAGTTTTTAAGTTTTAGTTTTTTAATATGATAAATTACATTAATTATTAAATGCTAAATGACTCATGTATTCCAGTGATATTCTATTCTCACCGTGTTGGCATAGTATATATTTTTCATGTTATTTTACTTATAAACTATTTGTGACTTTATGTAACACTTTATTTGTGTAGGAAAATGCCATTTATTTGATACAGTTTAATTGAGTATATATTCTTTGCTAAAGTGGTTTAAAATAGCAAAGACAAGATTTCACATACCCCCCAAAAGACAACATTCTAGAAAGGATGAGGCATTTTCTTTATGGTGTGATCTTCCTGAATCTATCTAAGATTTCTCATGAAGGTCTGGAAAGATATCTTACTAGGTAAGGTGTGTGTATTGCCATGCAAGTGACCAGGCTCAAGTCCTAGCACCACATGGTAAAGTGATAATGCCAAAAGAAGATCCAGTTGTGTTGTGTCTTCATTCTGCCGCCAACACCTTTGCCAACCTAAAGGAAAAAGCAGAAATCCAGGAGTGGTGTAGTAGCACATATGTGAATCCTCAGTTCTAAAAGCCCAAAGGTTTGTGAGTAGGAATGGATAAATTACATTAACATTGTCCTTGTTTTGTTAAGAGATACTGGGTCTTATAAGAAAGAATTAAATATGTTTTCTAGAAAATGAAATTTTTTATAAACTATCTTAACTAGCTTCTTTGTTACCTACAAGAGGTGAAAAAACAGTCATACTTTTGAAACTTTCATATTTACTCAATACTTAATATAAGCCACTAGTGAAAAAAACCTTTATTTCTTTGTTTATATTTTATTAGTGATTTACAAAACTGTAAGATAATAGGAGTAGAACTCCACACTGTTATTACCACCACCAGAGTTCTGTGTCCCCATCTCTTTCCAGTGGAAACTGCGTAGTTCTCTCAAGGTCACAGATATGGGTTAACCTTATATGTATCATCTATCTGTCAATCTACCTATCATCTAGCTATCAATAGCTATGCCTATCTATCTATCTATCTAATATCTATTTTGCCCATTTTTTCTATAGCCTTGCCTTCACTTCCTTTCTAAGTCACACTTACACCTACTACTACTTCTGAGTGTCCTTCCTTTTTCCTCTTTTTTTTTTTCAGATTAGTAAAATATTGCCTGACTTCCTCTGGTGATTTCAAGATTTTTTTCACTTTCATTGGTGGTATAAAAATAAAGATTCATGGTATTTCTTGTCCCAGTGGAATTGGAGTCCAGAGCATTCAGGTCATCTTCCCCTGTCTTTTTACCCCTCTGGGAGTATGGACCAGAATTCATTTAGGGGTGCAGAAAGAAGGAGTTCTGTTCTAACTGTTTCTCTATGGTAGCAATACAAATCTTTATTCACATGGGAACAACCCAGAGTTGGGTGTGAGCACAGCAGGTTAAGCCACATGGTGCCAAACCACAATGGCCGCCTCCCGCTCTGCATGCCAGCCCTTCTCCAGGTCGGGACACAGAGAGAAAAGAGAGCGAAACCAGGAACAGAAGTGGGTTTTATGGGATAAAACTGGAAGTGGAAAGTCAGGAACGGAGATGGCAGGAAAGGGGGTGGTGGGAGTCGGGTGGAAACGCAGTGGGTTAAGCACAGGTGGCGCAAAGAAAGGACCAGAGTAAGAATACTGGTTCGAGCCCCCAGCTCCCCACCTGCAGGGAAGTCATTTCATACGTGGTGAAGCAGGTCTGCAGGTGTCTCTCTTTCTCTCCCCCCTCTGTCTTCCATGCCTCTCTCCATTTCTCTCTGTCCTATCCAACAACAACTACATCAATATTAACTACAACAATAAAACAAGGGCAACAGAAGGGAATGAATAAATAAATAAATATTTTTAAAAAATAATAAAGGAAAGGGGGTGGAGAGAGGCAAAAGGCATACTGTGAAGGTGGAAGCTTCCTTAGCAACTATTGGTATGGTTTTAGCTGGCAGGAATAGTGTACCCTGCAGGCAGGGTGGGTCTCGAGGTAGAAAGAAGATAGATATGGCAAAACAATGATTATGTAAATAGAACATAGTATCAGCAATGGAGGATGGAGCAGTGGGGCTGCCCAACATATTTCTATCTAAAAGACTTTCATACCAGAAACACCATGAGTCCCACATTCAATTCTCAGCACCACTGTAAGCCTGAGTGCTCTGTTCAACAAAAAATAGAGGGCCAGGCAGTGGCTCATCTGACTGAGCACATGCTCAAGCCCTCACACCCCACCTGCAGGTGAGAAGCTTCACAAGTGATAAAGCAGATCTGCAAGTGTCTCTCTTTATTTCACCCACTTCATCTCTACCTCCTACTCTCAATTATCTCTGTTCTACCAAATAAAAAGGGAAAAAATGGCCACCAGGAACAATAGATTCCTAGTGCCAGCACAGAGTCCAGAGATGACCCTGGTGGCAAATAAATAAACACATATTTCCTATAAGTTAGGGCAATATCATAATTATTAAATGAACGATGACAGGATAGGTGAGACAGCACACTTGGATAGTGCATTGTTCTGCCATGTTCTCAGACCTTGGTGCAAGGCTGACCACCAACACATTGAGGTTCCCTTCTTTACTGTAGTCTCTTTCACTTCTTCTTCACTACTCTGCCTCTCTGTCTCTATCTCAAAATAAATGAATAAATAAGTACAGATGTTTATTACTCTTTGACCACCTTTCCTCACCTTTTTCAACTAAACTGCCAAGGATCCCAAGACAAGAAAACTTAGAAAAAAAATCCAATGGTTTTTTACTTTGTTACTTTCTATGAAAAACACAAGGGTGAATGCAGTACTTTTTGTAAATGGAAGTTTTATTAAATTTGATCATTATTCTTTAATTTGTCAACACATACCCTTTGTGGACCCCAACTTAACTTCCACACTGAGATCTTATAGGCCAAATAAAATATATATATCCTCTTTGAAGTTGTAAAGATCTTCTTCCCTGGTACTGGAAAGCCCCTACCATTATTTTGTCCATCCTTCTAATCATGTACTTTCACCTGTGCCAACAGCTGTCAAAATTGGAGATAAGCCCAACCCGAATCCTCAACTGATAACAAATCCTAAAGCTATGGAATGTCACACAATTGACAGACTTCTCAGGAAATGAGTTACAGACTTGTGAAATTTAAACTCAGTGTGTGTGTGTATGTGTGTTTCCACTATGAAAGCCAACCCTTGGCATCTCTAAGTTGTTTGTAATTCAATTAAATTACGAACTCAGGAGTTTGCAATTCAATTGTAAATACTACTATTATATGTATTTACTGTTACATAAATAATGCTGTGTTACTATTATATGTCACCAAAAGTGTAACTGAATTACACTAAAGAATAACCAACCAGCCTATGCATCACCATCTAATACTGGTGTGAAAAGACAAAAGCAAATATAAGAATTGGAGAGTTTTTATATTTTTACAAGACTTGATTTGTTTAAAGAATACGTTTTTAAATTCCCAGTGTAACCAATACTTTCTGCTTATTAAAATACTATAATGTGGCATGTATATATGTTGTATTTGATCCATATCATATCTTATGAAATAGATATATTTTTATCATCCTAATTTATTTATAAACACATAAACCAAGACTCCAAGTGGTTAAGTACCTTTGTTGTCCAGGTCAGAGAACTGTA